>NC_056522.1:352203982-352232908 GCF_019175285.1 Sceloporus undulatus | reverse complement strand
TTTATCAGTTACAAGTCTTGAGTTGTTGTTAATTGCCACCACCACCATCCTGATCATCCTGCCTTTTCCCTAGTTTGGGACTCAAGAGAGATTACCGAACATTGGGCCGGTACAGACCGGTCTTTTGCAACATCCTCATCCCATGCTAGGTTTGCCTTGGGGTGCTCCGCCCACATTGCCCCTCAACCCTAGCACGTGACGAGGGTGTCACAATGGCGGCGCCCTGTACACATGAGCATTGTTACGCAAGTGCCGCGCAGGGCTTGCATAACCAGTGCCCCACTGTGGCGTAAAATAACCCCGCTTTTCATGGATTCTTTTTCCGCCAGCGGGAAGCCTCACAGTTTGGCGGCTGCGGCTTCCTTCCAGCAGAAAAACAGGTGCTGGGAGGCTCATTTTCAACTTATGGTGACTCAAAAACAAGATTTGTTCAGAGGGAGCCTTCCACTGAGGCCGAGAGCATGTGGGTTTCCATGGCTGAACAGGAATTCAAATCCTGGTCTTCAGGAGTCCTAGTCAAACCACACTGGTTCTCTGCAGATATATATATATATATATATATATATATATATATATATATATATTAGCAGTAGTACATAACATTGACATTTTAAAAGCAAGTGTTCTCCCATTAAGCTATAAACACTCACAAACCCTGGATATAAAAGGCACGGGCTGGAGACATTTGTGGAATGTCATGTTATGTTTCTCCAAACATTGTAAAGTTTCTCCAAAGGAAGAATGACTGGAAACCAAGCAAACAAGTCTTCCCTTTTAAACTATAAATTTAAAAAAAAACATATTTAAAGAGAAGAGAGCATTCCAAACCTCAGGACGAAAAGGTTAGGAAGAGACATTAGATTATACTAGCAAGTGAACATGGTAGACTTAATAGATTTCTTATAGTTCCCTTAAAAGTGACCTTAATAATAATAATAATAATAATAAAAATTTTATTTCTATTTCCCGCCTGTCCCAGTGGATCAAAGTGGGATTACAAGCATAAAACCACAATAACATCTAGATTACAATAAAATATCATCACTTAAAAATACAGTTCAGGACGATAAAAGCATCATCTAGCATGCAGTATTACAGCCAAAAGTAGGATTTTCCTTAGGTTCTTCATAGAAGATAAGGTGGGTAGGCCCGTGGAAGATATCCGTCTTTAGTGCCTTCTTAAAGGCATCTAAGGTGGTAATAAGATGGATCTCTTCTGGCAAGTTGTTCCATAATTTAGGGGCTATGGCTGTATATGCTCTGTGGGAAGTTGTTGTTAATTTGATCTTTGAGTGTTCTAATAAATTCTTCCCAGATGTTCTGAGTGCAGGGCGGGTTGTGTAAGGAGAGGCTTTCCCTCAAGTAACTCAGGCCCGAACTATATAGAGCTTTAAAGGTCATAACCAACACCTTGTACTGCACCCAGAAGCTAATTGGCAGCCAGTGAAGAGATTTTAACACTGGTGTTATATGGTCAAACCTAGATGTATTGGTGACCAATCTGGCTGCCACATTTTGAACTAGCTGAAGCTTCCGACCTTGTTAAGCCCCATGTAAAGCGCATTACAGAAATCAAGATGAGAGATTACCAGTGCATGTACCACTGTTTCAAGGTCCTTTCGGTCCAGGTAGGGACGCAGTTGGAGTATCAGCCGAAGTTGGTACCAAGCACTCCTGGCCATCGCAGCCACTTGCGATGATAACTGTAGAGATGAGTCCAGGAGTACTCTCAAACTGCAAACTTTGTCCTTTAGGGGAAGTGTGACCCAGTCCAGGACTGGTTGACAAATCTCCGTCCCTAGACTTGGGATACCTATCACGAGTACTTCCGTTTTCTCTGGATTCAGCTTGAGTTTGTTTTCCCTCACCCACAGAAGAGGCAAATCCAGACT
Source organism: Sceloporus undulatus (assembly GCF_019175285.1). NCBI lineage: Eukaryota > Metazoa > Chordata > Lepidosauria > Squamata > Phrynosomatidae > Sceloporus > Sceloporus undulatus. The sequence goes on along the minus strand of NC_056522.1, from coordinate 352,231,016 downwards.
GATACTTAACCCTTTAAGAATACAATGTTCAGTCTGAAAATCCATTCAGCATCACTATATAGCAGTAATATATTACAATCAGATCAACTGTAATTATGTGAATAGATTCTCTCAGTGACTAGAAATGTAAAGTCACTTTAGTCATGCGGATATTCAATAAAATGCTTATTAATCACACATGCAAGGCTTTGTCCCAAATAATGCATTTAAAGATAGTTAAGAATAAATGTTGTGCATGCATTAGTTTAGATAAGATAAACTGTGGAATATAACTTGATATGAGATGCAGTAATATTTATCATACACTTGTTAATTAAGGGATGAGTGACCTCACAGGTGTATTGACTATCTTTTGTGTAATGTGATAGGATACATACTGTTGTAAAAAGTGGAAGTACAGAACCAAGGGGATATTTTATATCATTTTATGACATTTATATACTGCTCATTAATAGAGTCCTTTGAACAATGTGCAAAACTTATAAATCAGAAGAGGCTTAAAACAAAAGCAGTACAACCTGCATAAAATCTACCCACTCCAACACACATCTGACACAGAAACTGACTCTATATTACAAGAGGATGTGGACTAACCTCTGAAACCATCTGACATAATAAAATTGTTAACACAATGGGCCCTTGATATCTTCTAGGGTTTGGTTCCAGGACCATCCATGGATGCTAAAATCTCATTAAGTCCAATGAGATATGTGAGGCTCCATTGGGCCCCCCTCCTGCTTTTGCCTGAGCTGGATGGGACCTCTTGTGTAATCTTTTTAGTGTAATTAACTCTCGCCTCCACCACCTATTGAGTTGAGTCCTCCCTCTTTACAAAGCAACAGGACATTGCTGGGAATTCCACTTGCTCTTTTTGTCTATGATGCTACAGACATGCTTCCCTCCCTTTCTCAAATCCTGGAGAAGGGCCAGACTGAGCTCAGGGTCATGAAAAGGAGTGTGAGAGAGACAAAGTACTTTTAAAGGAAGACTATGTTCTAAGTAACAAAATCCTATATAAAAGACTATCTCTTCACATGAAGAACTGTCTCCTTCTTCAGGTACAGATTAGAAAGTATAAGGTACAGAGTAAAACATTTCAGCCAAAGCAAGAAAAGAATCAAAATATCCTCATGCGACTGGCTGTACATTCTCCTAATTTTACTCACAGATCTGATGGGATATGCGGTCCTTGATGTTCATGCGATAGCTGGGAACAGGGACTCCAAATGGAGCCCCTGCTCTAGATGTTCCTTTGTTTCAGCACTCCATGGTGTTTAGGGAGAGAGTCGGAGACAAAGAGCCCTTGCACTTTTAATAACATCTGCTCAGAATCCTCGCAAAGCTTCCCGCTTCTGCCTGGCAGGTCTTCTCACTGGGCAATTGCTATCTTGTTACCTCCATGATGCTGAGCTTCATAAAAATGTACTGTAACTGCATATCCTCTCATATTTAATCCTTTGTTACCTGGGGAGAAAGCTCTGATAATGAGAGGGCTCCTCATTATTACAGCATAGTAAAATGATGTTCATTATATGACATTGCAAAATCCAGGCTTCCTTTTTGGAATTTATATATTTTAAAAAATATTTTCAAACCATGGATGTTTGAATCCACGGAGAAAGAATCTGTGGATACGGAGGGAAGAATATATCTATACATTTCTTCTACAGAGTTCAATGGGACTTTCTGTCAAATAACTGTGTACAGCAGCCTTCCCCAATCCCGTGCCCTTGACATGTGTTTGACTGCACCTCCCATTGTACCACCAGCTGTGATGACAGGAGTTAGAGTCTAACACATCTAGTAGGCATTAGGAAGGGGAATGCTAACGTACAGAATTGCAGCTGAGGGTGCCAGTGAACTTTGTTGTTAATGATAATGATCATAATGATGAGGAAAATGACAATGATGATGATTTTGCTCTTCCAGTCACTGTATGTGTCCAGCTGAGAATCCTGGTTGTAGAGATCAGCCATTCACCATCTTGTACAGAGACATGGATGTGTCGGGACGAACAGTGCCCTCTGATATATTTCAAATGCAAGCCACTTCCCGCTACCCTGGTGCTTATTACATCTTCCAGATCAAATCAGGAAATGAAGGCAGAGAGTTCTACATGCGGGTGAGTCTGATTTGGGACACAATGTTCACTTAATTTACTCACTTATTTTAGGACAATGCTGTATAAAACATGAAATCATAAAATCAAGCTGCAAGTAGGTGATGTTCCGTCACTTAGCTCTTCAGTAACCAAAGAGTCTATAATTTTCATTATATATGTGTGTAATACAGCCTTGCAAACATGTAAATTCTGTAAAAACAAATACAGTAGTTCTCAAACTGCTTTATTAGAGCTGACCTGCCATGCATCAGTAACTGCAGAGTCATGTGCATGACTAGTCAGATGTAAATCCCATTAAGTTCCAGGTTGGTTTATATAAGATTGCAGCCTGTCAATTACATGTAGAATACTAATGGTCTGATGGCAGAAGATGTGGCTGCTGCTTTCTTACTTGGTCACCGAGGGGTTATTTTGGCTTGCCACATGTAATTAGACAAATAACTTTGGGGAAAAACTACACTAAAGCCCTGGAGTTCAAAAGCCCCGATTGGACTTTCAAAACTTGTGTTGCATCTTCTGGGGGGTGTGGTGGTGTGGGTGTGGAGCTTATCAGACGACAAAATAAGCAGTCTTACCTCTTCTAAATTCAACTCAGGATCCGGGATGCTTCCGGATGTTATCAGACCTAAATTGCTGTCAATCAAGCTGTGATGCCGGTGCTCAGATTCATCCCAGGTCGAAGCCTGGCTCCAACTTCAAAAAAGGCTTCGACTCAGGATGCATCCAGGCGGTGGCATCACAGCTAAATCAATGGCAGTTTAGGTCTGATAACATCCAGAGGCATCCCAGAGCCTGAATTGAATACGGAAGAAGTAAGATGGATTATTTCTTTGTCTGATAAGCTCCCTAATGTGTCTTCAAGTCACCTTTAGACTTATTACAACCCCATTAATTTCACTGGGTTTTCTAATGCAAGGAATACTCAGAGTGGGTTGCAGCAGTTCCTTCCTCTGAAATATAGCCTAGAGCACCCGGCATTCATTCATGGTCTCCCATCCAAATACTAACCAGTGTTGATCCTGCTTAATTTCCAAGATCAGATGGGATCTGGTGCCTTTAATTAGTCCAATGCAATAGCTTTTAATTCATGTTTATATGATTAGCTAGGACAAGTAATGAATGAAAGTTCCAAAAACAGGAAATCAGTCCACCTAGCAATAGCAAGTACATTTCTATACTATGCCAGCCACAGCTGCTGGTGAAACATCAAGAACAAACTCTTCTAGAACACAGCCTCATAGCCCAAAAAACCCACAAAAACATTTCTATACTAGCATTCCCTAAGTGGTTTACAATGTGTAAGCCAACTGCTCCCAACAAGCTGGGTACTCATTTTAGCAACCTATGAAAGGATGGAAAGCTGGGTGGACCTTGGAGCCCTCCTCTAGCATCTAATTTACAGCATTGTGGTTGCAGTATCCGCATTTAATCACTGCACCATCAGGGCTCCCTAAGCATCACCTAGAAGCTTGTGTCATCATTACAGACATGGTTCTTAATCCACTAATTCAGAAATGTAACCCGTTTTATGGTCCCAAAGACAAGATCTGAAACACAGTGGAAAATAATCTCCATGTAATCTGATTATTAAACATAAACTTTAAATAAAGAGATTTTAAGTCATTTCCATGAAAGGTTTGTACTCAAACTTTGATGATCCCTCAAGGAAAGTGGATTTCTATAGCTATCCAAAAAAAAAAAAAAAAAATAAAACAACTCAAACACACATCTCTGCCCATGAAAATGTGGATATTATCAAATAGTTCTTATTCAACCTACAAAGATGTGTTTCAGTGACTGTACTAAGTGTGGAGAAACTCAATCTCTTTTTATATGTTTCCCTTATAGCAAACTGGACCGATCAGTGCCACATTAGTGATGACTCGTCCTTTGAAGGGGCCACGTGAGATTGAGTTGGACCTGGAGATGGTTACTGTTAACACTGTCATCAACTTCAGAGGAAGCTCTGTCATTCGACTGAGGATATATGTGTCACAGTATCCCTTCTAAACTTTAGAATGTCATTGCTTTCCTAAAAAAGAAAAAGAAAGAAAGAAAAATTAACAGTCGAAAAGGACATCATCCCTTTTCTGCCAAAACTTTCTTCTCAGGAGTCAGTGCATCTAATAACGCAACATGAAATCAGTATTAAAAGTTGTCACAGTGGCTCATGTTACAGTGATGGCCCAGGCCTCCTCAAGGTTTGAAACCGCCTGAGCTTTTAATTCTCAATGGATTTCTTAGGCAATTTGTTTTGTTTTGTTTTGATTGATCATGTGCTCTTAAGAAGCTTTTTTCTTGCTTTCCAAACACTTTTTAGAGTGTGATTATAAGCTTAAACTGTGAAGCTCTCCACCTTTATAACGGCAATGCTACTTAGCAAAAGCACCAGCAAAACCATGGGAAAAGCTAGCTTTGGCTCTGTTCTTTTTCCTTCCTTTAACAGAAGGCAAAAATGCAAACAAAACAACTGTGGAATTGGGGGAATCATCAGCCACTCTTTCAAAAATATCCGGAATTATCATTTCTCATCCTTCTATGTTATCTCAATCAAAAACTGTCTCATATTGGCCCTCTTTTGTTTGCACATCTCCAAGAAATTATCCTTCCTTTCAGTCTGGGTTCTTTAATCCCGGAAATCATTGGTGAGGATCCATAGTACCAACACATACCTAAGACTTTTACTTTTTGAACCTACCTGTGCAATGAGGACCTACTTTTCTTTAAAATGGAAAAAAATCACAAGTAGTTTGTAATATGGCACAGGATTGATGCTCAGTTTTAAAAATTAAACAACCTCATCCCAGCTGTTGGGTACACATTAAGTAGCTCCTTAGATTACAGCAATAAAGTCATTAATTTCTGAGGGGGAGAAATTGGGAAGTCCATTGAACATACCTATTGCAAAATCTATATGGCCTGATAATCCATTTATATTTCAGGCTCCCAAATGGCCAACCACAAGGCAGCCTGCAATTAGATATTGAGCTTTATTGTAGTGCATGAAAATACACATGTAGCCACAGGTCACTTTTCAACTGCTATGGACATGCTCTGCATTCAGAGCTCTTCTTTGTTCTCTTCTGTGAGTAGGAACAACTGTGATATGAAAAAAGAGATAACCAAGGTTTCCAGGTTCTCTAATTATCAGATGGGAATGTTGGCCATGCAGAAGTTCTGAACTACAGTTCTCATAGCCATGTTGGATGGAGTTGATGGGAATTGCAGGCCAAAGCTTCTGGAAGGTCAAAAGATCCTTTCTTCTGGATAAGTAGAATTGAAGGAAATAGGCTACGGCCTGAGTCTAGTGCCATGGAAAGCCACTACAAGCATAGACTGTTGCGTCCTGGGTGGTCGGACTTAGTATAAAACAGTTTATATTAAGTGGTCTGACTTAATATAAGACACTTTTATTTGTTCAGTTCTTCACAGAAAAGAAATACTCTATGCCCATACAAAGCCATGTACACAGAACATCTTTCTGTGAAGAAGGGAGCCAGAAGTTCTGCAGCTCTATATATACATTTATACATAATAATTTATACCCTAAACAAGCCATTATTATCACATAACATTTATTTGCTGTGAGTTCACATGAAACATTTCATTCTTCTGATTCAATTAGACTGCTGTTGTGATTGAGCTACCATAGCATTTAGCTAACATGAACTGGCTATGCATTATGTAAGTTTAGTCTCTGAATGCACATCTAAAATGGTTGAATTTCAATGGTAGCACAGCAGCCTACGCATCCAGGGCTTGAAAACAAACCCACTGAGATATGATGATGTAGACAATGATGCTCCTAGATTTTAGAAAAACCTAAGTTGGAGACATGTTTATAGAAGCAAAACCTGAAATGAATCATATAAGGAATACATTTGTGACTACAGCTTCTTTCTTATGCACAACATTTGTCTTTCCATTGTTGTTTAGATTTGACTTCCAGCATCAGTAGGAATATATATAATATTAAATCATTTCAATAGATTTCAGTAAAAATAATAGATTCCTTCAGTGACTTTGGGAACTCAGGATTTTTTAATTGTTTTATTTTACTTGGGTTTGTAAACTGTTTTCTGACAGAGAACTAGATTACTCATCAACAAACTATATGCATTTAAGTGGTTCACAACAGTTCTATATCCTTGTTAGTACTTTGCCTATCCTAAGCCCTGAATAGTGTGATCACATAACAGATTGTGGTTCTGATCCAGTTATGTCTAACCTATACATTATTTAACATGTTAATCTTTATGGACTCAATTTCTGTTTTAGCTTCAGCATTTTTTTCATCTCAGCAGGCTCTAATTTGAAGCAAGCAAAAGATGTACAAATCAAAAGGAAATAAGGAGATTCTGTTTGGGTAGATACAGGTTTGGACTTTGAGTAACCTCCACCTTAAGCAATTAAATGTGGTTTCATAAAAAATGTCTTAGCATAAACACGTTGTTGAACCAACACATCAAGGACAGTTTATATAACTCACGTATGATGGAAGTGACTGGTATGAATTTAAGAAGCATGAGACATTATTATAGATTCTTCCCACATTTATGCCTTTTGGGCGTTTAACAGTATACAGTTTTACCATTCAGTGCATGAGGAGCTGGCAACCATGGGCTCATGCACTTTCCCTTGCCTTCTCCTCCATTGGGATTGTGAGGAGATGTGAAGGATTCACTTCTTGGTATAAACCTGTAGTTTGTTAATACAAAGAAGGAGAAAACTCTTTTTATTTTCCTGTCTTGTTATTAAACTACAGTAGTTCACTAATTCAGAGCAAATAAGGAACTGGTTAGCTTAGAAACAGAGGTGGCTCCCTTTTACCTCTGCTTGCCATTTTAAACCATAGTTTGGAGCTGCATTTTAGGTCTTTGTGAATTCATTGTGTAACATCAACATACATACCCATTGCTTGTGAAATGGCTTTCACCTCCACAACTCTCAGTTTGCCATTTGCAATAACTGGGTAAATTCGTTTTTTGAGCAAACACGTGCAATGATTAACATAAAGGTACTCCCTTTCATTGTATTATAGGATGACAGACTGTCATAACAGAATCCGAGCCTTTCTAGAACTACCTAAGTGCAGATGGTTAGACATAATTCTTGCTTTGTCCCCTGAGAAGGCCATAATAATTCCAGGTAAAATGTTCTTATGAAATTATGGAGAAGATATTATCAGTTCACAAGTGAATCCTCTGTGAAAACTTCCCTGAAAAAAAACATGGAAATCAGTAAGTAAATAAAATACATTTGAACACTTGGATGGTCCTAATTCATTTCTGTAGGTCTTCTGAAAGAAAATTGCTCAACTGATCATGCTGTTTGGGTACAGTTATAAAAACCATGAGACATGAGTTCTTGCTTTTTCAGTTTCTTATTGAGCTTTTATCTTTCTCACAGTAGTTTAGATAGTTACTTAATCTGGAGAGTATCCAGATAGGCCTCATCAGAGTACTTTATACAGACCAACATACTGTGTCACAAAGATGTATTTCATCTTGGAACTGTGAAGACTTGTATCTTATCCTTAGTATGTTTGTCCAGTTGTTTGAATTTGATTTTAAAACACTCAGCCACCATTCAGATTCATAATCTAAAAACATCTGAAGAACTGATTAGTTCATTCCCACTAAGATTCTGAAGTGTCTAGACAGAATTTAAAAGTTAAAAAATATGGGGCATCCTATAAAACCAAAATAACATGTCTTTGTACTTCTCTATTTCAACCGCAGAGACCAGATTTTTCTGTGTCTTTGGTCTTGCTGCAGTGTGAACTCAGTTAATTTTTGTTGATATACAGTGACTATAAATTGTAATATATTTATGCTGCATATCAGCAATATTTGTATGTTCTCATTGTATGCGAATCTAATGGGTTTTTTTAGAAAAAAATTGGAACTTTGTAATAGCAAGACCCTTAAAAATCAGACACATAGCTGTGTTAGTATGGAATATTAGCATGCAAAAGGATCATAAACTTTTGTAGATTTGGGCTGCATCTGCACTGCAGAAATAATCCAGGTTGACACAGCTTTAACTGCCATGTGTCTATGCCACAGAATTCTGGGTGTTGTAGTTTTGTGAGATATTTAGCCTTCTCTGTCAGAGAGCTCTGGTGCCACAATAAACGATGGATTCCCATAGCTTTGAGCCTGGCAGTTAAAGTGGTATCATTTCTGCAGTGCAGATGCAGCCTTAGCCTACTTCCTCAGATGTATCTGAGGAAGTAGACCAAGTCTATGAAAGGTCTACATCTTCTTTCCCTTTGAAGACCCAGAAAAGAATAGGAATTTTTAAAAAAATTGCTACTGCAGAACATTTCAACCCAAAGCCTATGTTTTAAGAACAAATCACAAAGCATGTATGTGCGCCCACAAATGTTGAAGTCAGTGATACAGGACTCTTGAATCTTAGAATGATGCTTTGTGTGCATTATGCCCACAGTGAACCAGATCATGCCATTATCAGTATTATAATTTGTTTTAGATTTCTGAAGCTAGCCAAGAATATTGAACTATTTAAATCATAGCCTAATTGTTTGAAACAATAGAGACTAGGGTTGCATTGACACTGCAGAAATAATCCAGTTTGACACCACTTTAACTGCCATGGCTCAATGCTATGGAATCCAGAGATACGTAGTTTCTTGTGGCATCAGAGCACTCTGACAGAGAAGGCTAAATATATCTCCAAAACATCCCTGAATTCCATAGCATTGAGCCATGGTAGTTAAAGTGGTGTCTGCCTATTTCTGCAGTGTGGGTGCAGTCTAGGAGTCAAAAGCCATACTTCAAGAGGAGAAATCTTACTTCTACACCAGAAAGCTAGGAATGATTAAAAAAGGTCTAGCAGCTATCCTTGTCAACTACAATAAGCTCTGCTATAAGGAAACTAATTATAAAACCAGTGTTAAAATGTTAAATATTAAAATTGGTGAGCTAGAGAGTTGTTTTTTTCTTCAGACAAAGATTCATTAGTAGCCTGAGTATACAATTCTATACCTCCAGCCAATTTATAGTAGATCACTACTAGAATACTTTGGGCAACATAGGCATTTGTTCACTGTATCAAATAGAGTGTGTACATTTGTCTCTGGACAAGAGAGGACTAACAGTTAGACAAACGCTGATGAATGCCCTCTGGTGTCCCAAGGCATTTTTGCAATGGCTTTGAAAGTTTGACAGCAGAACTCCCCCACCCCTTCAATTTTGGGAATTTTGGCAGATATTGTGAAATTAATTTTATTTCCACAAACAAGCCAACCAAACTCAGTAAAACAGGCCTGGTTTCTAGATCCACAAGCACTTCTGTTAGGAAAAGAAACCTATACTTTCCTTGCTCCAATGCAAGTCTGGCAATTAATGAATAACAGCACAATAGCCTTCTTTAAGAAAGGCAGGATATATACCTGGAAGGAATTATACCTCTCCAACACACTCTTTTTAGTTAGAGCCAGACCACCAGATGTCAGGAGATCCCCCAACATACGTGTCCCCAAGTATAGCACTTTATTCCCCGACAGGAGCAAAATGATTATTTCCTCAGATGGGACAAAAGAAAGGGATGCAATGGGAGGACACTGGCATGGAGGATACATTTATTCCCGGTCCCAAGTGATCCATTGATATCCATGTTATTATTACCAGGACAGACTATTCATGCTTCCTCAAGTTAGCTTTGGCTACTCTTTCTTGTTTTCAGCTCCCCCTCTTCATAATCCAGACTGTCTCACATTTCCTTTCTTCCCTAATTATTTTGCATCACAAAAGAGATCGTGTAATTTATGCGAGGTGACTTCAACGTTTCTGATTCTTTCATGCACAACGCCTTACTAATTTCTATATGAAACCAAACTTTTAAAAATTCTTATCTTATTTTTTTTTAAAAGATTGTGAAGGAACACAGCATTGAAGATGTCAATGTGGGACTGTTTGTTAAACCTGTTGTAAAAAAAAGTATGAAAATTTCATTTTCAATAAAATTATAAGTGAGCTCTGTTGTTGTGAACACTGTTTTAAAAGCAAAGCATATTCTAATAATGCATACATGTGCAGTATTTCAGTGTGTTGCACTAATACGTGTTTTGCACTTAGAGCCTTATCACACAAGAAAAGAAAGCACAACCAGAACCAGAGAGTAGTGCCTTTTGCCATGACTTCTGCATGACATCGTAGCACTTAATTTCTCTTCCTGCAGGAGATGTTCATCAAAGCGAATCTATTGTCAAACTGATTTTTTTGGCTAGAAAAAAAAAGCCACCTTGATGATTGTCTCTTGTGGGAAGAAAACATAAGTGCTATGATGGCGTGTGGTATGACTTGGGGAAAGCCATTACTGTCCAGCTTCATTTCAGCTTTGTTTTCTTGTGGGATAAGGCTCTTAATATTAGGTCTGATTAGGGAGACAAAGGTTGCAGAAAACCAGCCAGAGACAGCTTACTCAAAGATTTCTCTGCCTGATTTCTGTAACTTTGCTCTTTCCCAGCAGTTCCCTAAAGACCCTATGATCCTATTTAGGGATCAGAGGAAAGTGACAGTGAGCAGTGAGAAGAAGGTGAAGACATCAAGGCAGCTACTGCTTATTTGCTTCCACAGATAAATGTTGCAGTCCAACCAAGTAACTTCAGTCCAGCTAAGATTAGATAGCTCAGTCAACGTATTGAATTAGTCTACTGATCATTTCAAACAAACTAAAATTATGTGAAGTCAAAGGCTTTCATGGCCGACATCCATAGTTTTTTGTGTTTTTTTTGGGGGGGGGGCTATGTGGCCATGTTCTAGAAGAGTTTATTCCTGATGTTTTGCCACCATCTGTGGCTGGCATCTTCAGAGATCTTCTCTAAAGATGCCAGCCACAGATGCTGGCAAAACATCAGGAATAAACTCTTCTAGAACATGACCACACAGCCAACTAAATTAACTGCAAGTAATTTTGCATTTCTAAGCACATTTTACTAGGAGTAATTTCCATTCATTACACTGGGACTTATGGTTGAGTGAGCCTAGGATCGCACTGTACTACAACCCCTATGCACACTTTACTTGATAAAAAGCCCCAATGAACTCAACCAGGCTTGAGTGCATATAACATAGGTACTGAACAGACCAGCGAAAGCGCCGGCCTGCATACGTACTAGGGTTGCCTCGGGGCACTGCTAATATACGCCCTGCAACCCTAGTACGTAATCTATACGTTAAAATGGCGGCACTCAGTACACATGGCAGATGCTCAGCGTCCCCACATCCCAGTGCCATTGTGATGCTGCAAGTGCGCCATTGGTGCATTGTGGCGTCACAATTGTGCCGCATAAAGAACCCGATTATTAAGAGTTCTTTTTGCTCCGCGGGGAAGCCCCACGGTCTGGAGGCTGCAGCTTCCCCACGGAGCAAACTAGGGCGGCAGGAGACCGCCCGCTTTGGGCGGTCTGTATCCAACCATACATACGTGTGTGTGTGTGTGTGTGTGTGTGTGTGTAAAACACATATATGTGGGAAGGTTTGGGCTGCCTGTCTCTTTGAAAGCAATTTAAACTTTAAGGTGTTGGGATTGGGACCTGTCTTCCTTGGGACATTCAGAGCTGAAGTAGTTTTGAATCACTTTATGCTGTCTGGAGATAAGGGATATGCAATCTGAGGATCACAAATTCCTATTTCATTTTCTGAAAACTCAGTCATTAACCAATTGTTATTCTTTATTTCGTGGTATTACATTTAGCAAGTACTAGTAGTACTAGTTCCAGTTTGTTTGCATGACAGACATAGTCGCTCTAAATATTTCTTTCAGTGGAATGCTCTTGTCTGAAGGTTTATTAGAGTAAACCTGGAATGCACCAGAACTTATAAATTTACTGCCTTTCTATATACACTAAAAAAACCTAGTTCTACAATTGTTATTTTAAAAAAAAACATCTCCCCAGATAACTTGCATGCGTGACTGCGATAACATATGCCTTGCCAGTCTGACAGTGATCAGGATATGTTGGATTTACAAGTTATTCACAATGCTGATAAGGATCTTTAGTGGTTTCAAATACAAATGAACATCCCTGTTGCTAGCTTCAAGTGCCACCCATGTTCAACAACCTCTCCTATACTACACAATAAACATATTAACGCTGAATCATGCACTTGATGAAGGATTTCTTTAAAACAATCAAGATATGCAGAACCAACTATTCTAATGATTTCCCCCTGCTATATATATTACTGCTCACTTGTATCCCATAGTTAAAAGGTTGAAAGTTGAATGCCTTTAAAGATAGACTCATAAAGTCAGCTTCAGATCTATAAATAGAAATGTGTTTGATTATCAAAGGTTTTGAGAATGTTTAATTTGTTTTCTTTCAGTATAAATAGTTAATTTGTAGCTAGTATAATAGCTAAGAGTTTGAGTTCTGACTCAGGAAACGCACACCCACACTACTCTTCCCCATATTACACTCTTGGTTTAACACACAAATTTCACTTCTTCCATTAAAACACTGAGGCTTTTTCATATTACACAATTATTCTTCTATGATTCCACTTTAACTGCTATGGAAACAGGCTATGGAATCTCAGAGGCTATATTATTATTATCATTATCATTATCATTATTATTATTATTATTATTTATATTGCCATCACTGCACATGACACTTGACACGATACAAAAGGAAAAGGGGATAGCAGTGTGGGAAGGGATTAAATCACAGAGATACTGACTCTTCTTCTCTCCCTCTGAGGCCAGGGCAGTGGCTGTTGGCATTGAGGGACATGCTTTCATCTGTTTCTGGACCTGTCATGGCCAGCCACGAGGAGGACTCGGAGGAGGACTCAGAGGACTCGGCTCCTCAGGTGCAGGAAGAACCTGAGGCTGTGCCAGGCCCCAGTTCTGCCCTGCCAGGTCCCAGCTCTGCTCTCCCAGCCCCAGTGGATTTGGCTCAGCCAGACCCTAGCTCTGTGGGATTTCTTCCAGTGGAGTCTGGGGCTCAGCAGCCCGGCCTTGCCTCAGTAGAAGTGCCAGACTTGGGAGACATAGAGCAGCAGAACATTGAGGTTCCTACCTTTAGCCAGAGGAGATCAGAAAGGGTGTGCTTTTGGCATTCCAAGAGGCTTGCTGAGAAACGCTCATTAGGCAATCAGCAGCTGTGATAAGGGAGCTAGATGTAAGACACCTGGCAGACGCTGAGCTCCCTTGTCAGAGACTATTTGTTCTCATTAGCGAACATTGCTGGATCTGATTCCTTGCTTCCTAGACCTTTGACTGCCTTGGAATCCTTGACCTCGGACCGGACTCACTGACCAACCCTCTGGTATTCTTGACCTCGGACTGGACTGGTAGTATTGGTCTCTATAATCCTGAACTTTGGACTGGCTTGTGGCTTACTCTCTTCGGACTTCGTTTGGCACTGTTGCTGGAGGAACTGCTTCTTGGCAGCTCGGCATGCTTACCTTTTGCCGAGCAGGCTTTTATCAGCCATGTGAGTGTGTGTTGGCAGCATTCCCAGACAGGGTCTAGGCATGGTGGAGCTATGCTTGCTATAGTTTACCAAGTACTAGATCTCTCTGACTGAGAATCCTAAATGTCCCACCCTAAACTGCAAATCCTAGAATTCTATAGGATCTTTATGCCAGCCACAGATGCTGACAAAACGTCAGGAAGAAACTCTTCTAGAACACGGCCACATAGCCCGAAAAACCCACAAAAAACTATGAATGCCAGCCATGAAAACCTTCAACTTCACACATACCCCATCGTTTTTTAATTACAACTTTTTTAAAATATTTTTTTTGCTGAGTTGGGAGTAAGAAGTGACAGGTTGAACTCTCTTCCTGTATCTGGATGTGCTGTGAATAAAACATATAATAGCAGGAAGTAAGTTGTAGCGTCCCTGGAGAAAACTGTGTTGGAATGGTTCTTTTCAGTTTGTTTCTAAATGACCTTGACTTTTAATGAAGTAGCCATGGTTAATGATGATGCAGAATGATTTCAAACAAACAAAAAATGGATTAAGAAGAGCTCTGAAAGGTTCTCTTCAAGACAGGTACGAAAACAGGAAATTGATTCATAGTAAGCAAGGCGCTTAAAGTGGAGCAAAATCTTCACATTTACACTGATGGGATCTGAGCTAGTAAGCAACTATACAGGAAAGGGATCTTGGAGATGTGCCAGCCCCATTTTGAATCTGCCATAAAAAAGAAAAAAAGAAGAAGCCAGATTCCATGTCAGGCATAATTGGAAAAGGAATCCAATATTATACTGCTGTTACACAAATCCACCATGAATACAACTTCACTCCTGGAATATATTGTAGAGTTCTCATCACTGCATCTGAAAAAAACACCAACCAATGATTATTGCTGGAAAAGGGGCAAAAAATAAAGGCAATCAAAATGATCAAGGCATGAATGCAGCAACTCCCCTGCAATAAAAGATTACAATTTCAGGGGCTATTTAGCTTAGACAAAAGGTGAGTACAGGGAGACATGATAGAAGTATATGTAATAATGTCTGCTTTAGAGAAAATGGATAGGGAGATTTATCTCTCTCTCATAGGGGTTGTCTGAACGGGATGTTATCCTGTTTAGATGCCAAAATCCCAGGGCCAGGATCGGGCCAGATCCTGACAGTCCAGACACTGGCTGGCCTGAACCTGGGCTAAACAACCTTTACTTCAGTTTGCTGCAGAGTTTTCCTGGAACCCTAGCTGTTTAAATGGCCCCTGCACTCCTTACCTTGCCATGCCGTTGCTCCTACTGTGAAGCATCCTGTCACCATGACTGATGTAGAAATGTGGCTGTAGTGAGGTGCCATGTTTCCGCATGAAACATGGTAATGGGGGGGGGGCTGCAGAGTAGGAGTGATGGCATGGCAAAGTAAGGCGCTCATACTGCTAGTGGGACTCAGAGCAGAACGGGGAGGGTGTGTACACTCCCCCCATCCCTACACCATCCCAGGGGCCAACCCAGCTGAGCACCTAGGCCAGAATAGCACACACTCAATCCATCCTCTCTTGGCCCATCTGCTCAGCCCCATAATACTAGAAGCTGATGTTAGTCACTGAAACTGAAGGGCAACTGTTGCAAGATTTAATGATGGAGGCTAACTTGGGTGGATTTATAAGGAGACTGGACAAATCTATGGAGGAAGGAGGCATCAATATGTCAAGATACTGGTGAAATGAAAAGGTCAGAAGTGACATAAGGCCAAAGTAAGTTAGAGCCATGTTGAAGGAAAAGTATCCTGAAGGAAAAGTGTCCCGAACCAAGGAAGATTTTAAAAGCTGCAGAATTACTGAGCAATTAGGAATCTCAAGGAAAGCAGACTATGCATGCATTTGTATCCTACCATCAAGTTACTGCAGTTTTCTACCAATCTTGATTCAAATCAATTCAGTTCAGTTCTGGACTAGTACTGTATTAGCTACCCCTCCTAATTTGGTGTCATCTGCAAATTTGTTAAGTATGCCTTGTATTCCATCATCTGAGTCACTGATAAAGATGTTGAGTAGCACTGGGTTCAGGACAGAACCCATGTTCATGCCTAATTTAAGTTGCCATAGAGAAGGAGCCAATACTCTCAAAGAACATTTTGAGTTTCACAGTCTTTCAAAATAGATCCCAGGACAATGGGAGACCATCAGGAGTGCCTCATCCAATAAACTTAGTGACCATGGAGACTGATAGGAGAGATCAATTTGGTGGTGTAAATTCAGAGAAAAAAACAAGGATGTACATTTGCCAAATTACCAAATATTCTAGATGGTTGGGTGTACCTTCAAGTCACCTTTCAACCTATAATGACTTCATAAATTGTATAGGGTTTTCTTAAACAAGGAATACCCAGAAATGGTTTGTCCCTGCCTTCCTCTGAAATGTAGCCTACAGCACCTGATATTAATTGGTTGTCTCCCATCCAAGTACTAACCAGGGATAATCCTGCTTAGCTTCCAAGATCGGGCAGAAGCTGATGCAATTATCTTATTCATTTTTACCTGCTGTTTTTAGTTGCTGAGATTGGTTATTGTTATCAATTGTGTATATTTTATTAGCTGCCTTGAGGCTTTGCTGGTGAGATGAGATGCAGTATAGAAGCTGTCTGATACCAGATCAAACTATTTGTCCACCTAATTCAATACTGCCTGCTCTGACTGGCAGCCTCAAGAAAGAGGCCTTTTTAAAATGGATATGCTGGAATAGAACCTGGGATCTTTTCTGCATAGCTCAAGTCCTCTATCACAGAGGTATAACCTTTCCTAAATATATATATTTGGTTTAAATAAATAACTAAAAACCCAAAGGTAATCTTTTGTGTTTTCTTGCAAATGACTAATTTCTAGTTCAACTTAAAATATTTTGGAACATGCTATTATGGGACTTTGCATGTTAATTCTAAAAGATCTACTGTTACCCAAGGTCAATCCTGAGGGATCCACTGTAGCTGGACAGAGCTGATTTACCAGATTTAATAAAGAGGGGTGCTATGACTATGATTGTGCTCTGGCTAGGAATCAGGTGCAAGCTATACTTGTAAAGAAGCAGATGGAGAGACTGGGAGACGGGCAGTAAAGGGTCATTTAAGTTCTTAAAGGGAGTATGAAGAAAATTCTTCTCTCAGTCTGATGGAGTTAATGTTTCAACACCCACAGACATTTTGCATTATATCATGGGTCAGGCATGCATTGAAAATTAGCTTGATCTCAAATGAAGTTCCTCTTCTTCCCTGAATAAAAAACTGGCTCTTGTTACATCCAGGCATGAAAATAGTTCTGACAACTGAATAGTTAGGAATACACCTTAGGTAGTGGGGTGTTTGCTCATTTCACAGGAAATAATTTTGTTTCCTAGCCAGAGCACAATCATAGTCATAGCACCCCTCTTTATTAAATCTGGTAAATCAGCTCTGTCCAGCTACAGTGGATCCCTCAGGGTTGACAATGCTTTCAAAGAATCCAGTCATTTAGAACACAAAAGCTGCCGTGTTTGCAGCCCAGTCCTTATGCTAACGTGCAAAAGATTAAAACCAGATCTGCTGCCCTCACATCCATGATAATGGAGCTGCATTTAGAATGCAGCTCCACCCTACTACATGGCCAGATTTGTGCATGTTATGATAGTACAGGCATGTGAAAGCCAGCATGGGGTACATGATTCTATGATTCTATGGCTCTGGAGACCAGGGTTCAAATTCCCACTCAGCCATGGACACCTCACTGAGTGACCTTGGGCAAGTCACACTCTCCCAGCCTGAATAAATCCCAGGATTCTGTAGGATGCAGTCTAGCCTGTCAGTGTAGCACCAAACTGCTCTGGCTACAGATGGAAGCAAATTGCAGCTTGGTCCCAGTTTTACTGCATTTGACTCCATTCCAGAGATTCCTGGGTACTGTATTTAATGTACTTAAAAGTCTCTTGTTAGAGAAATTTGGTACAGTAGTTCAAGGGAATTAGTAGACACCTTGTTACAAAACTAGATATCCTACAGTTTCATAAGATGGAACCCCAACAGTTAAAATGCAATAGTTAAAATGGAGTGCTATAACTGTGCAGCAGGGGGCAATATGAAGGCACTGGCCCACCCAAATAAGCATTCTGTCCCCTATGAAATGTTACTATAAATTGGGAGAATTGCAGAGTGACAAAGTCAAAATCATTCACACCTACAAATCTTCACTTTTCTCGGTTCATATTCTCTTGGTCATTTTGCATGCCCCTTTCCTTGGGATGTATAAAGTCTGTTTCTACATGCTCCACTGGAACTGGGAACATTTCATTTGGAGGAAAGAGAATTCTTATGGGGGCGCGCAAAGGCCTCATTTTGTGCCTCCCCCCAAAGAGCCACACTTCCCTCTATGAGTCTATCCTTTTTGCTATCCTTCAGAAAGAAGGTGAAGAACTTTTTTCAGCAGGCCTGTGAGCACTGACTGCTCAAGGGGAAATGACTTTTCAGGAGCTGTGGTGTTTACATTTGTTGTTCTTTTTAATGAGTAGCTTGTAACTGCTTTTAATTTTATTGATAGCTTAATTATATATTTTTAAATGGAATCTGTTTTAACTTTTGAGATGTTCCCAGACTGGGAAAAATGTAGGGCAAAAATATAAATATAAAAGCAAATATAATAACGTTATATTGATAGCCAGAATTTGGAATGGAATTTATGTATGTGTGACCACTGTAGTGATGGTGCTGCATAGTAAACAACACTTTGTTTTTATTAGCTGCCCTCAAGTCAACCTTGACTCATGGGCACCCTGTGGATGAGACCGCTCCAAGACCCCCTGTTTTCCACTGCTCTGCTTAGATTTTGTAGATTCATGACCGTGGCCTCCCTAATTCCATCCAGCCATCTGGTGTGTAGTCTTCCTCTCTTTATGCTATGTTCTACCCTTCCTAGCATTATTGTCTTTTCTAATGAGTCCTGCTGTCTCATGACATGGCCAAAGTATGACAACCTCAATTTAACCATCTTGGTTTCCAGGGATACTTCTGGCTTGATCTGTTGCAGAACCAATTTGTTTATCTTTTTGGCTGTCCACAGTATTCTCAGCACTCTTCTCCAGCACCACATCTCAAATGAATTTTCTTCCTATTCACTTTTTTCACTGTCCAGCTCTCACATCCATACATAGTGACGGGGAATACCATGGCTTGAACACCACCATGATCCACCAAAAGACCCCTGATATATGAAGACTACTGATCAACAGCAGACAGGTACACAACATACAAAGTAGAAATGACACATATGGGAAAGATAATGTTTTTTCTGTTTTTTCTCATATGTGTAATTTCTACTTTGGACGTTGTGTACCTGTCTGCTGTTGTTCGCTATGTACTGAACCTCATCCCAACACACACCCCCCATCCCCACTTATTGGGAAGCAGCAGCCAGCGTTCAACGGATGTCTGTTCCTCTGTTGCACAGGAAGCATCTGGCTGTCATTTCCACACCTCCTGTGGGCAATATCCAGTGAAACAGGCAGCCTCAGGGTTCGTGTTGCAATTCCAACTTGCACTGGACATCACTCAAGTGTCTGAGATCGCTCATGAGAGGGGAAGTGGTGGGAATATCAGTCAGATGGTTCCTGATCAACAGAGGAACACATCTGAGGGACTTTCACGGACTCTACACAGCCCCTAAATTAGTGTCTGTGTTGAGAATGTGAATATGTAACAGAAATGAGTGTGTTACATGGTCACACAATCATAACTGCCATAGAGGATTCCAGCCAAGAACCAGATCAACAAAAGCTTCCCAATGACAAGGAAGTGTTAAACTTTGGGCCGTATGCAAAGTGCATTTCCCCCAATACTTTCTTTTGAAAGATTCCAATATACAATATTCTTAGATTGTAAGCCTGAGGGCAGGGAATCGTCTAACTAAAAGATTGTATGTACAGTGCTGTGTAAATTTACAGCGCTTTATAAATAAAGGATAATAATAATAATAATAATAATAATAATAATAATAATAATAATAATACGGTAGTGCAGATCAAGGATTTTTTTATTTTAAATCCTGTAGAACACATTTCTTCAACATTAATCTCCTTATATCAAGTGTGGACAACTTTGGTAGGTCTGGAAGTCAGCATTCTACACTTGTGACTATACAGTAGTTCCGCTGAAAAAGAGGAGTAGATGGAAATCTACTTCTGGATTTTTTTGGGGAAAGAAGTTATATATTAACCAGTATAACGGTGCCCTGCAACCTATTTAAAAGATGAACAGCTGCTTCCAGACAGTTTCAAGACAAGCCTTGGGGTTGAGGAAATCTGGGAGTGTGCTCAGAGACTGCATGTGGCCCCAGGGTTTCACGTTGCCCATCCTGCCCTACAAAATAGTTGCTAGGAATGTGAGCAAGCAAATTCCCTCTTTTTTTCTTCCTCTTTTTCCTTTTCTTTGCCCCCAACTTACAAATGTCCCATCAACAATCTGTTCATTCTAGAGGTTCACAGATTCCTATCAGACTGTTTTACGTTGGTTTGATGTTTCCTGTTTAATTTATGGTATACAGCAATGGAATGATATATAAATGCCAAACTTAAGTGTGTCTATTTGGTTTGGAGGCTAAACTGGCTACAAGGCAATTGCACAGCCAGTTTTGCTTCCAAACTGACAGCCACTCAACCATTTAGGTTAGGTATTAGAGGGAACAAATGTTGCTTATGTTCACTTGAAGTTCTGTTCAGGATTTTAGCCAATTATACCATCCTCCATGATCTGATAACTTGCAAGGAGTTCAGGCACATCCTTCAGTTTTCTATTTCTCTTTTCTAAGGAAAAAAACAGCATTCAGTATTCTGGAAAAAAAAGGAGAGGAGGAATCTAGTAGCATCCATAAAGAATATAATTTTAAAGTGCTACTAGATTACTCCCACACACTTTTTTTTAATGCTGTTCTAGGGTGCATCTACTCTGTAGAAATAATGCATTTCATCACATTAACAGCTATGGATCATTCTTACAGAATCTTGGGATTAGTTGTGTGAGGCACCAGCACTCTTTAGTCCTAAGGGAATGGGCAGAATTGCATGGGCCAAGCCCATGTTTTCTTTCCCCTGGTTCTGACCCGAGTTAGGCTCTGGGCTGGTGTGGTGACTGGTGGGTGTTTACATGTTGTCTGCCATCACACCATAAAGTTGCTGCCACCATGCATCCCTTACCTGCCTCTGCCAATGTGTCTTCTCAGAAGACCATCTTCACAGCCTGTATAAGGGAAGAAAAGGGGCACCTGGCTACACCCATGTGGCCTGGCACTCCTATCTGACATCACAAGCCATGATGGGGTCTTCTGAGAAGATGTGATGGTGGAGGCAGATAATGGGCATGTGGAGCTATGCAGTGTGCCTTCTGTTGCCATGGACTTTCAAGGAAACTCTGCATCAAACACTGGTCTTTTTGCCATGGGTTAGAGTTTGAGTATTGGACTGTGACTATGAAGACCAGGGTTCAATTCCCTGCTCAGCCATGAAACCCACTGAGTGCCCTTGGGCAAGTCACATGCTCTTGGCCTCAGGGGAAGGCAATAGCAAACTTCCTTTGAACAAATATTGCTATGATAACCCCATGACAGTTTGCCTTAGGGTCGCCATAAGTCAGAGACAACTTGAAGGCATTCAATAACAACAACAACAAGGTCCCTTTGGGCCAGGATCAGGCCGGAAACTCTGAATCAATATCCGGACTGGCTGATCACAGCCCAGGGCCAATGACCTTTGTTGTCCATACAAGATGACGCAAGACCAGGAAAAGCACAGACCTTTTCCCCTGTGTATACATATCCTTTTGCAGAGAAGGCTAAAGAATTGTAAAAGTACAAATACCGAGGTTCCATAGGATGAAGCAATAGTGCTTAAAGTAGGGTCAAACTGCATTATTTCTACTGCAAAGATGCACTCTGGGACTATTAATCTATAATGGGGGGGGGGTCTGCCTCTTGTCCTGCTTTCCAGGAGTTAAACTGCATTATTTCTACAGTGTAGGTGCATCCCTAGACTAAGATGCCCATCTCTTTGAAAACTGATTCTCTATGCTGGTTACTGATCAGGGCCAGTGGGCTGGCTTATCTGTTACTGTTACTTCTCAGTAGTTAATGCATTTCAAAAGTTAAAAAAAAATAATACTTCCAGAATCTCTCAGATGATTCATGAATGCAAAAAACAGTCCCACTTATTACTTGAAAGCCATAGTGTGACCTTTACCCAAATGTTTAATTCATTTCTAGTTTAGATTTCTAGTAGGTAAGGCAGTGTGATGTAGTGGTTCAAGTGTTGGACTATGATTATGGAGACAAGGGTTCAATTCCCCAGTCAGCCATGTTTGGCAAATCACATTCTGTCAGCCTCTAAGGAAGGCAAAGGCAAATCCTTCTGATAATACCTTGTCAAGATATGTGATAAATTTGCCTTTGTCTGTGATAGGGACGTCATATGTTGGAAACGATCTGAGGGTACACAACAACAACTACAAACAACAACAAAGATTATTAATATCATAATTAATGTTTCTCTAGATATCCAACCTTTTGCGTTTGAGATAACGCCCATCTGCCAGGATAGTAACCAAAAAATAAATGAAATGCGTGTTTTTGTAAAGCAATTTAGTTTAAAATATTGTGACATTTCATTCCAGAATATTAAAGTACATAAATAAAATATGTGCTAACCTAATTTAGGTTGAAACATCAAAAATTGTTTGTATGTAAGAGGCTTAAGTCAAATATTGGGTTGGGCTGGGGCTCAGTGAACTCTCAGATGTACTACTGTACTTAAGAATTTAATATGATTTTTTTACTTTTTACAAAGCACATCTACACCATAAAGCTATGACAGTTTCTAATTTTAAGAGTTGAAAGTGGATGAAGATGCCAGACACTCTTTGCTTAGGTGCACCCTGGTTTGTTTTTTTTTATCACCAATAAAAACTTTATTAAAATGCCCTAGAAATCAGGCAGCAAATAGTCAATGAGTTCAGAGTTTGTGATGTTATTTTTAAAAAGTGGTTAAATACACATTGGCCATTATTATTTTTTTTAAAAAAATATTTATCACCGTTTCCATCACTCATATTTACTCTTTTTTTTTGGTTCCTAGTGAGCTAAGGCCCATTGGCCGCTACATCTGTGACTCTTTCGTACACACCATCTGAAGATAATATATACATGATTGACTCTAACTTTATTGTCACACCTCCTAATTTCCTCCTGCATGTTTTTAAGATATATTTGCTTGTTTGAGAAACTTTGATTCGCAGAGCTACCATTGAGAATATTTGTGCCTTTTTGTATGACCTCTTAAGGTATTGCCACATTGTATGTGTGTTTGTGTGTGCTTCCAAGTCTGTTGACTTCTGGTGACCCTATAAATTTCATGGGGTTTTCTTAGGCAAAGAGTACTCACAGGTGGTTTGCCATAGCATTCCTCTGAAATATTGTCTATAGCACCTGGTATTCCCTGGCAGTCTTTCATCCAAGTACTAACCAGGGCTGACCCTACTTAGCTTCTAGGATGAGATAAGATCTGGTGCCTTCAAGGTATTTAGGCATTTTACAGACTTTGAGATTTGTTTTAGATCAGCTGGATTACCCCCTGCATATGCTGCATGTGCTAACATGGGGGGAAATGCATTACTCTTGCAAATATCCTATTCTGTTTCCTTTTAAATTGTTTTTAAAAATACAATTTACATTTACAAAAATGTCCAAACATTCCCTTGCAAAAGCCAATTTTTAGGAGGAATGAACATTATTGCTTATACCCTCAAAAGTAAGAACACTACCAGTCATTGCATTGTTTTTGGAAAAAAACACGAATATTGTCCTCCAGTTACTCAAAGAGTAATGTTATGTATACCATAACACACCCACTAACTACAGGTTGAGCCTCCCTTATCTGGATTTTTGATATCAGAAATATTCCATAAACTAAAACTTTTTTCATGGGAGGCTGACATAGTGACACTTTTATTTTCTGAGGGTTCAGCGTACACAGACTTTGTTTCATGTGCAAAATTATTAAAAATATTGTATAAAATTACTTTCAGGCTATGTGCATAAGGTGTAAATTTCATGTTTAGACTTGCGTCTCATCTCCAAGGTACCTCATTATATACATATATGCAAATATAAGTATTCTAAAATCTGGGGGGGAAATTAAAATATGCAACACTTTTGGTCCCAAGCATTTTGGATAAGTGATAGTCAACCTCTTTAGTTTTTCCTAAAATATCATTGTATCTGTTTATATTCTTGTATCTCAAAATGTGAAACGGTAATGCAACAATGTGCTGTGAGTGATGGAGATTAGCAATCATTTGTTTCAGTAATCAATAAAGTGTTAATACATAAATAAATAAATAGTTACAGGTAAGGTAGTTACTTGCTACCAAGGTTTGAGTATCATTTCTAAATAACTAGAAACATACTTAGAGGCATGACTGTCTCAAAGTGAAGTGGACAAAATGAGGAAGTAACATTTTCCAGCTATTGTGAATGACCTTCTACCTGATTTGCAGTGCTATTTTTGTCATACCCTTTCCTTATTTTAGTCTTTTCAGACATTTGTCAGGAGCGTTTTTGTTGTGTCGTTGCCACATAATTGGGCTTCAAAACTGAAAGTCATCGGTAAGATGAGTAATCTGATAAACTTTCGAGAAAGTGAGAGGAAACCAAAAGATCACCATTTCAGGATCTAATAGGCTATGATTACAGACTCATCAAATCCTTGGATAAATTCAAATTTACATAAGAGAAATTTCATTTATGTTGTTCTTAATTATTGCTGCTGTTGTTGTCTGCCTTCAATTTGTTTCTGATTTATGGTGACCCTAGCCTAAGGTGACCCCATCATGGGGATTTCTTGGCAAGATTTGTTCGGAGGCTTGCCATTGCTTTCCCTGAGGCTGAGAGCGTGTGACTTGCTCAAGGTCACCCCAGTGGCGCTGCCACCCAGAATTCAATACTGATTCTGCAAAATAAGCTCCCAAGTAGACTGAGGACAAGGAAGAAAAGTATGGTCTTGGCAGGCAGAACAATAACTTCGTTAAAAGCAGTGTCTTTGTCAGAGGCTTTGTTAATGGAGGTTTGCCTATAAAGAGTAACTATACAAAAGTGTAAAGATGAATGCACCACAAGGCAACTGTTGGTACACAGGGGACAGTATAGAAAAGAATGGTGGAATGATGGGCTATATGTTCATCTTCCCAATCTGGGCCAGGAATGGCGGTGCTTCCATAATAGTGTTACATTATTATGTATTTATGAGACTGCATAACTGCACAATTATGACTTCCCTTATTTTAATGAAAATTATAGCACAGGAGGCAGAGCAAACAAGGTGCTGTAAATAGTACTAGTGCTGTATTGTAAGTACAAGAAAGCAAACACAGGAACTAATGCCAATGGTACAGTGGAAAAACAGTCACCCAGAGCTGTAAAGGAGGGCTCTGGGTATTTCGGGAAGATCGGGAGCAAAATGTGAGTTTAAAAAAAGTCTTAAGGGGGGTATCATGCCCTGCCTCCAGGACATGGGATGGACTCTGAATCAGAGAACAAAGGCTCTGATAGAACATCTGAGACCCCAGATGACATGCCACAGGAACAGAGGCCCCAGGAGCCACAGAAGCAGGGATCCCAGCAGAGGACTTATCTAAGCCTCCCCCGGCAGAGAAGTCAAGACAAAGAAAGTTGCAGACATCCAGAGCATTTGTATAGGAAGCACGCTGCAATTAGGGAGCACCTAATTGTAAGACCTGAGTAGGCTATAAATAACCCAGCACCTCCCCTAGATGAGTGTTGCTGACAACCCACCTTTCTATGAGTTTGCTATTTTTGTTTATTTGGTGTAAATATCTTTTCACTTGTGGACAGATACCCAAATAAAATAAAATCTACTAATGACATTCATTCTTATTCTCCTAATGATATTTATTTAACCAACACATTTATATGCAGTACAGGCTCCAAGCCCCCTAAGCTCAGTCTGACAAATTGGATTTAATTGGAAAATTCCTTGGCTCCTCTACCATACTCCTGATAAACCTGTAAATGAACAATTCAAAGATATAACCATATTAGTATGCATCTGAGGAAGTACACTGAAAGTAGACTGAAGTCTACGAAAGCTCATGCCACCAACTTCTTTCTTTCATTTAGTCTCCAAAGTGCTACAAGATCTCTGTAAATGAATAAATTACTGCAGACCTCGAAATTCCAGTACTTGCAGAATATTTCTCTGACTTTTGGGCCCACTGGAAAGGCTACTGCATCCAGTTCAAAAGGTGTGGAGACAACCCATGGCAGGTAAGAAAGTTCAAGTTTCGTGCCTCTGAGGCACCAGCTTGAGAAAGGAAGAAGAGCAGCTGCTGCACCTTCTTGCAGCCCTTGGGGAAAAGAAGCCAGGGTTCCCTGTCTTGTGCAAGAAGAGCTCTTTGTTTTGGCACACGCACCGACCTAAAACCTGCTCTATTATTTGTGTGGGACTGGAAAGAAGAGTTCCAGCTTATCATGAGCCACAATGGGGGAATGGGATAAATCAGACAAATCTGCTCTGTAGGAACAGAAAGCAAGTTGTGCGAATAAGAGAGAACTAGAAAATAGTCAGTGATATAGACCATTGAGCTCAAAGATGGGAGAAAGAAGCACATGTTTAAAGAGCCATGGATGGCATAGGAAAGGTGTGCAGCTTGTGGAAGAAAAAGACCCAGAGTAAGCCCTGATCATCATGGGTGCATCTGTGTGTCTCTGTGTTGTTGCCTTCAAAACATTCCCAACTTATGGCAACCCTATCATGGGGTTTCTTGGCAAGTTTCTTCAGAGTAAGAGGGTTTGCCACTGCCATCCTCTGAGGCTGAAAGTCATGGTTTAAGGACTGGACTATGACTCTGAAGACCAGCTCAGCCATGAGACCTTGGGCAAATCACACGCTCTCAGCCTCGGAGGAAGGCCATGGTAAACCCCCCTCTGAGGAAACTTGTCAAGAAAACCCCATGATCGGTTGGTTCCCTTGGTAGGAATTAGCTTACAAATCAGTTTGATGGATTCTTTTCTTTCTCAGTCTTTAGTATTACTATGCTTTTCGTGGATCTATGTCATTCCTAAATTACCCTGTAATAGGATGTTGTTGTTGTGTGCCTTCAGGTCATTTCTTGAGGTTTTCTTGGCAAGATTTGCCACTAAGTCGGAAACAACTTGAAGGCGCACAGCACACACACTAATATGAGAGCCAGCGTGGTGTAGTAGTGGTTTGAACATTGGACTATGACTCTGGAGATCTAATACCACTACAGTGTTATGATGCTGTTATTCCACTGCAGTTTAGGGAGGGGCTTTGGGAATCCTTTTGGGAAGGCTTTTAGGCTTCATTAAACTACATCATCATCATCATCATCATCATCATCATCATCATCATCATCATCATCATC
>NC_056522.1:352203414-352203972 GCF_019175285.1 Sceloporus undulatus | reverse complement strand
TTAAATAAAGACTATTTTAAAATACGTATGTTTTATTTCTCCTTTTAAACTGTTGCATGTTTTAAGTAATGTGATTAATAGATGTTTTTAATTGATTTATTGTCCCCACCCCCCGCCTCCATCCATGAGTTGTTGTTGTTCTCTGCCTTGATCCATGAGAAGAGCTGGGTAAGAAATAAATATTGTTGTTATTATTGTTATTGCTGTTGTTGTCAAAATTGTTGATTCATTGTTGTTCCCCGCCTCGATCCATGGGGAGGCAGATAAGAAATTATTATTATTATTATTGGTGTTTTTGTTGTTCTTTCCTGTCTCAATCCATGTAGAGAGGTGGCTAAGAAATAACAACAACAACAATAATAATGATAATTGGTGTTGTTACAATTGTTGTTTTGTTGTTATTCCCTGCCTCGATCCATGGGGAGAGGCGGGCAATTAATAAATAAGTTTATTATTGTTGTTGTTGTTCCTAGGCTTGATCCATGGGGAGAGGCGGGTAATGAATATTGTTGTTGTTGTTGTTGTTGTTAACTTGACAACCCATCATCATCATCATCA
>NC_056522.1:352203100-352203314 GCF_019175285.1 Sceloporus undulatus | reverse complement strand
ATTATGAGCCTGATGGCCCCTGAGGGAACCATTACTATTATTATTATGAGCCTGATGGCCCCTGAGGGAACCATTACTATTATTATTATTATTATTATTATTATTATTATTATTATTATTATTATTATGAGCCTGATGGCCCCTGAGGGGACCATTACTATTACACTGGTCCCCCGGGTTACGAAATACCCAGGTTACGAAATTTTCGGGATAC
>NC_056522.1:352073956-352203075 GCF_019175285.1 Sceloporus undulatus | reverse complement strand
CAACAAGAACCAAGCGGCGCTTCCCGGCAGCAGAACACAAGAAGCAGCCCCGAGGAGGAGGAGGAGGAGCAGGAGAACGCCGCCCCCTTCCCTTCCTTCCTTCCTCCCCGCCTTCCCCAGCCGCAAAATGCTCCCCTCAAGCCCATAATAATAATAATAAAATAATAATAAATAAAAATAAATAATAATAATATAATAATAATAGTTCCCTCGGGGCCATCAGGCTCATAATAATAATAAATTGAACAACAATAATACTAATAATGAGATCATAATAATGGTTCCCCTCAGGGGTGTTGAGATAAATATAATTATGATGATTGGTGTTGTGTAGTGGTGTCCCCTCCAGGGGCCATCAAGCTCATAATAATAATAGTAATGGTTCCCTCAGTGGCCATCAAGCTCATAATAATGAAAATAATAGTAATGGTTTCCCTCAGGGCCATCAGGCTCATATAATAATAATAGTAATGGTTCCCTCAGGGCCATCAGGCTCATAATAATAATAATAGTAATGGTTCCCTCAGGGCCTCAAGCTCATAATAATAAAATAATAGTAATGGTTCCCTCAGGGGCCATCAGGCTCATAATAATAATAATAAAATAATAGTAATGGTTCCTTCAGGGGCCATCAGGCTCATAATAATAATAAAATAATAATAGTAATGGTTCCCTCAGGGGCCATCAGGCTCATAATAATAATAATAGTAATTGGTTCCTTCAGGGGCCATCAAGCTCAAATAAAATAAAATAGTAAGGGTTCCCCAGGGCCATCAGGCTCATAAGAATAATAATAATATAGTAATGGTTCCCTCAGGGGCCATCAGGCTCATAATAATAATAATATTGTAATGGTTCCCTCAGGGGCCATCAGGCTCATAATAATAAATAATAGTAAATGGTTCCCTCAGGGGCCATCAGGCTCATAATAATAATAATAATAGTAATGGTTCCCTTCAGGGGCCATCAGGCTCATAATAATAATAATCATACTAGTAATGGTTCCTTCAGGGGCCATCAAGCTCATAATAATAATAATAATATGTGAATGGTTTCCGCAGGGCCATCAGCCTTCATAATAAGAATAAATAATAAGATAATGGTCCCCTCAGGGCCATCAGGCTCATAATAATAATAATAATGAATTAATGGGTTCCCTCAGGGGCCTCAGGCCTCATAATAATAATATTGTAATGGTTCCTCAGGGGCCATCAGGCTGCATAATAATATAAATAATAATAATCAGTAATGGTTTCGCTCAGGGGCCATCAGCTCATAATATATAATAATAGTAATGGTTCCCTCAGGCATCAGGCTCATAATAAGAATAATAATAGTAATGGTTCCCTCAGGGGCCATCAGGCTCATAATAATAATATAATAGTAATGGTTCCCTCAGGGGCCATCAGGCTCATAATAATAATAATGGTGGTGATGATGATGATGACGATGGATGGGTTGTCAGTAACAACAACAACAACAACAACAATATTCACCTTACCGCCTCTCCCCAGGGATCAAGCCTAGGAACACAACAACAATAATAAACTTATTTATTAATGTGCCCGCCTCTCCCCATGGATCGAGGGCAGGGAATAACAAAAAAACAACAATTGTAACAGCACCAATTATCATTATTATTGTTGTTGTTGTTAGTTCTTAGCCACCTCTCTACATGGATTGAGACAGGAAGAACAACAAAAACAACCAACAATAACACCAAAATAATAATAATAATAATATAATTTCTTATCTGCCTCCCCATGGATCGAGGTGGGGAACAACAATGAATCACACATTTTTGACAACAACAGCATAACAATAATAACAACAATATTTATTTCTTACCAGCTCTTCTCATGATCAAGGCAGAGAACAAACAACTCATGGATGGAGGCGGGTGGGGGGGTGGGGACAATAAATCAATTAAAAACATCTATTAATCACATTACTTAAAACAGGCAACAGTTTAAAAGGAGAAATAAACATACGTATTTAAAATAGTCTTATTTAAGATGAGATGATGATGATGATGATGAGTGATGATGATGATGTAGTTAATGAAGCCTAAAAGCCTCCCAAAAGGATTCCAAAGCCCCTCCCTAAACTGCAGTGGAATAACAGCATCATAACACTGAGTGGTATTAGATCTCCAGAGTCATAGTCCAATGTTCAAACCCTACTACACCAGGCTGGCTCTCATATTAGGTGTGTGTGTGTGCGCCTTCAGTGTTTCCGACTTAGTGGCAAATCTTGCCAAGAAAAACGCAAGAAAGACCTGAAGGCACACAACAACAACATCCTATTACAGGGTAAATAGGAATGACATAGATCCACGAAAAGCATAGTAATACTAAATTTGAGAAGAAAAGAATCCATCAAACTGATTGTAAGCTAATTCCACCAAGGGAACCAACCGATCATGGGGTTTCTTTGACAGTTTCCTCAGAGGGGGTTTACCATGGCCTTCCCCGAGGCTGAGAGCGTGTGATTTGCCCAAGGTCTCATGGCTGAGCTGGGAATCAAACCCTGGTCTTCAGAGTCATAGTCCAGTCCTTAAACCATGACTTTTCAGCCTCAGAGGATGGCAGTGGCAAACCCTCTTACTCTGAAGAAACTTGCCAAGAAACCCCATGATAGGGTTGCCATAAGTTGGGAATGTTTTGAAGGCAACAACACAGAGACACACAGATGCACCCATGACGATCAGGGCTTACTCTGGGTCTTTTTCTCCACAAGCTGGACACCTTTCCTATGCCATCCATGGCTCTTTAAACATGTGTTTCTTTCTCCCATCTTTGAGCTCATGGTCTATACACTGACTATTTTCTAGTTCTCTCTTATCGCACAACTGTTTCTGTTCCTACAGAGCAGATTTGTCTGATTTATCCCATTCCCCCATTGTGGCTCCTGATAAACTGGACCTCTTCTTTCCAGTCTTTGTCTCCAGCCTGAGCTCGCTAAACAAACTGGCTAGAACTTTTTCTGCTTCTCACTTCTGTAAGATTTGTCCCACACAAATAATAGAGCAGGTTTTAGGTCGGTGCGTGTGCCAACAAAGAGCTCTTCTTGCACAAGACAGGGAACCCTGGCTTCTTTTCCCCAAGGGCTGCAAGAAGGTGGCAGCAGCTGCCTTCTCCTTTCTCAAGCTGGTGCCTCAGAGGCACGAAACTTGAACTTTCTTACCTGCCATGGGCTGTCTCCACACTTTTGAACTGGATGCAGTAGCCTTTCCAGTGGGCGCCAAAAGTCAGAGAAATATCTGCAAGTACTGGAATGTCGAGGTCTGCAGTAATTTATTCATTTACAGAGATCTTGTAGCACTTTGGAGACTAAATGAAAGAAAGAAAGTTGGTGGCATGAGCTTTCGTAGACTTCAGTCTACTTTCAGGTGTACTTCCTCAGATGCATACTATTGTTATATCTTTGAATTGTTCATTACAGTTTATCAGGAGCATGGTAGAGGAGCCAAGGAATTTTCCAGTTACAGTGGTACCGGCGGGAATACGAAGCGCCCCTTACGAATTTCCGGGTTACGAAAAATCATAGAAAAAAAATGTTCCGGGTTACGAAGTTATTTGGTTACGAAAAAAATTTGGGCTTGGCGCTTTTCGCACGAAATCGCGGCTTCGCATTAGCGCCTAGTTTTCGGCTTACGAAGGTTTCGGTTACGAACGCGGTGGCGGAACGAATTAAATCGTAACCCGGGTACCACGTAAATCCAATTTGTCAGATGAGCTTAGGGGTTGAGCCTGTACTGCATATAAGGTTGGCTAAATAAATCATTAGGAGAATAAGAATGAACGTCATTAGTAGATTTTATTTTATTGGGTATCTGTCCACAAGTGAAAAGATATTTACACCAAATAAACAAAAATAGCAAACTCATAGAAAGGTGGGTTGTCAGCAACACTCATCTAGGGGAGGTGCTGGGTTTTTTATAGCTACTCAGGTCTTACAATTAGGTGCTCCATATTGCAGCGTGCTTCCTATACAAATGCTCTGGATGTCTGCAACTTTTCTTTGTCTTGACTTCTCTGCCGGGGGAGGCTTAGATAAGTCCTCTCTGGGATCCCTGCTTCTGTGGCTCCTGGGG
Organism: Sceloporus undulatus; assembly: GCF_019175285.1. Classification (NCBI taxonomy): domain Eukaryota; kingdom Metazoa; phylum Chordata; class Lepidosauria; order Squamata; family Phrynosomatidae; genus Sceloporus; species Sceloporus undulatus. The sequence continues at coordinate 352,198,979 of NC_056522.1, read as the reverse complement.
CCTCTGTTCGTGGCATGTCATCTGGGGTCCTCAGATGTTCTATCAGAGCCTTTGTTCTCTGATTCAGAGTCCATCCCATGTCCTGGAGGCAGGGCATGATACCCCCCTTAAGACTTTTTTTTTAAACTCACATTTTGCTCCCGATCTTCCCGAAATACCCAGAGCCTCCTTTACAGCTCTGGGTGACTGTTTTCCACTGTACCATTGGCATTAGTTCCTGTGTTTGCTTTCTTGTACTTACAATACAGCATAGTACTATTTAAATCACCTTGTTTGCTCTGCCTCCTGTGTGCTATAATTCATTAAAATAGGGAAGTCATAATTGTGGCAGTTATGCAGTCTCATAAATACATAATATGTAACACTATTATGGAAGCACCGCCATTCCTGGCCCAGATTGGGAAGATGAACATATAGCCCATCATTCCACCATCTTTTCAACTGTCCCCTGTTGTACCAACAGTTGCCTTGTGGTGGCATTCATCTTTACACTTTGTATAGTTACTCTTTATAGGCAAACCTCCATAACAAAGCCTCTGACAAAGACACTGCTTTTTACGAAGTTATTGTTCTGCCTGCCAGACCATACTTTTCTTCCTTGTCCTCAGTCTACTTGGGAGCTTATTTTGCAGAATCAGTTTGAATTCTGGGTGGCAGCGCCACTGGGGGTGACCTTGAGCAAGTCACACGTCTCAGCCTCAGGGAAAGCAATGGCAAACATCGAACAAATTTTGCCAAGAAATCCCCATGATGGGGTCACCTTAGCTAGGGTCACACCATAAATCAGAAACAATTGAAGGCAGACAACAACAGCAGCAATAATTAAGAACAACATAAATGAAATTCTCTTATGGTAAATTTGAATTTATCCAAGGATTTGATGAGTCTGTAATCATAGCCTATTAGATCCTGAAATGTGATCTTTTGTTTCCTCTCACTTTTCGAAAGTTTATCAGATTACTCATCTACCGATGACTGTTCAGTTTTGAAGCCCAATGTATGTGGCAACGACACAACAAAACGCTCCTGACAAATGTCTGAAAAAGACTAAAAGAGGAAAGGGTATGACAAAATAGCACTGCAAATCAGGTAGAGGTCATTCACAAACTGAGCTGGAAAATGTTACTTCCTCATTTGTGCCACTTCACTTTGAGACAGTCATGCCTCTAAGTATGTTTCTAGTTATTTAGAAATGATACTCAAACCTTGGGTACAAGTAACTACCTTACCTGTAACATTTATTTTATTTATGTATTAACACTTTACTGATTACTGAAACAAATGATTGCTAATCTCCATCACTCAAAGCACATTGGCATTACCGTTTCACATTTTTGAGATACAAGAATATAAACAGATACAATGATATTTAGGAAAAACTAAAGGTTGACTACACTTATCCAAAATGCTTGGATCAAAAGTGTTGCATATTTAATTTCCCCCCCCAGATTTTAGAATACTTATATTGGCATATATGTAATAATGAGGTACCTTGGAGATGAGACGCAAGTCTAAACATGAAATTTACACCTTATGCACATAGCCTGAAAGTAATTTTATACAATATTTTTTAATAATTTTGCACATGAAACAAAGTCTGTGTGCGCTGACCCTCAAAATAAAAGTGTCACTATGTCAGCCTCCCATGAAAAAAGTTTTAGTTTTATGGATATTTCTGATATCAAAATCCAGATAAGGGAGGCTGCAACCTGTAGTTAGTGGGTGTGTTTATGTATAATAACATACTACCTTTGAGTAACTGGGGACAATATTCGTGTTTTTTCCAAAAACAATGCAATGACTGGTAGTGTTCTTACTTTTGAGGGTATAAGGCAATAATGTTCATTCCTCCTAAAATTGGCTTTTTGCAAGGGAATGTTTGGACATTTTTGTAAATGTAAATTGTATTTTTAAAACAATTTAAAATGAACAGAATAGGATATTTGCAAGAGTAATGCATTTCCCCCCATGTTAGCACATATGCAGCTATATGCAGGGGTAATCAGCTGATCTAAAACAAATCTCAAAGTCTGTAAAATGCCTAAAACCCTTGAGGCACCAGATCTTATCTCATCCTAGAAGCTAAGTGAGGGTCAGCCCTGGTTAGTACGTGAGGAAAGACGCCAGGGAAAACCAGGTGCTATAGACAATATTCAGAGGAATGCTATCGCAAACCACCTGTGAGTACTTTTGCCTAAGAAAACCCCATGAAATTTATAGGTCCAAAGATCAACAGACTTGGAAGCACACACAAACACACAAACAATGTGGCATACCTTAAGAGGTCATACAAAAAGGCACAAATATTCTCAATGGTAGCTTCGGAGAACCAAAGTTTCTCAAACAAGCAAATATATCTTTAAATATGCAGGAGGAAATTAGGAGGTGTGACAATAAGTAGAGTCAATCATGTATATATTATCTTCAGATGGTGTGGTAAGAAGAGTCACAGATGTAGCGGCCAATGGGCCTAGCTCACTAGGAACCAAAAAAAGAGTAAATAATGAGTGATGGAAACGGTGATAAATATTATTTTTTAAAAAATAATGGGCCAATGTGTATTTTACCACTTTTTAAAAATAACATAACAACTCTGAACTCATTGACTATTTGCTGCCTGATTTCTAGGGCATGTTTAAATAAAGTTTTATGGTGATAATAAAAAAAAATCAGGGGTGCACCAAGCAAAGAGTGTCTGGCATCTTCATCTGCCTTTCAACTCTTAAAATTAGAAACGGATGTTAATGTCATAGCTTTATGGTGTAGATGTGGCTTTGTAAAAAATAAAAATCATATTAAATGCTAAGTACAGTAAACATCTGAGAGTTCACTGAGCCCCAGCCCAACCCAATATTGGACTTAAGCCTGCTTACCTGCCTGCCTGCCTGCCAGGGACCATGAGGGCAGAGGAGGGGCTGCTTCTCCCTTCTCCCTCCGGAGGCCATGGGGCGCCGGGCAGCAGCGCCCCTTCTCAGGTAGGAGCCCTGCTCCCTTCCCGCCGCTTTCTGGACCTCTTGCGCCGCCTGCACTTTCTTTGTCTTATATATATATATATACATGCCCCCCGCTGCTGAGATGGTCCTCCTTTCAGGGTGGCCCGCCGGACGCCCTCCTTGCGGTTGCAAAAGGTCCTCCATTTCGAGCTGGGCTAAGAAGCACTGAGCTCTCTTTCTGTGAGTGTTCCTTCCTTTCCATGGCTCACATCCTGCATTTTCCTTCGGCGCCTTGCATTTTGTGGAGCCTTCCTCTCCTCCTCTGCGGCTGCAATGGGGGACACTCCACCTGTTTCCTCACGTTGTTATTATTATTACTATTATTATTATTATTGCTATGTACTATTATTTTGCCTCTCAAGACAGTGTTGGAGTGGGCTGATGCAGGAGAAACGGTGCAAAGATTTTTATTTTGTGTATTTATTTACAGTATCTATCTATTTTGTGGGGTTGATTTGAGAGTTGGACTATGACTCTGGAGACCAGGGTTCAAATCCCTGCTCAGCCCTGAAGCCCACTGGGAGACCTTGGGCAAGAAGTCACACTCTCTCAGCCTCCTCAGGGGAAGGCAATGGCAAGCCTCTTCTGGACAAATCCTGCCAAGGAAACCCCGTGATAGGTTTGCCTTAGGGACACCGTAAGTCAGGAATTACCTGAAGGCACACACAACTCACACACAGAAAGGCACACAACACACACACATATTAGAATCATAGAGTTGGAAGAGACCGCAAGGGCCATCCAGTCCAGCCCCATTCTGCCATGCAGGAAATCCCAATCAAAGCATCCCCAGGGACAGATGACCATCCGGCCTCTGCTTAAAGACCTCCAAGGAAGGAGACTCCACTTCAAGTCGTTTCCAACTTACAGCCGCCCTAAGGCAAACCTACCACAGGGGTTTCTTGGCAAGTTTCATCAGAAGGGGTTTGCCGGCTTTGCCTTCCCCTGAGGCTGAGAGAGTGTGACTTGGCCAAGGTCACCCAGTGGGTTTCTATGGCCGAGTCGGGAATCAAACTCTGGTCTCCAGAGTCCTACTCCAACCCTCAAACCACTACACCACGCTGCATCTCTTCCCATGGAAACCCACTGGATGAGCTTGGGCAAGAAGTCACACTCTCTCAGCCTCAGAGGAAGGCAGAGGCAAACCCCCCTCTGGACAAACCTTGCCAAGAAAACCCCATGTTAGCTTCGCCTTAGGGTTGCCTTAAGCCACACTTACTGTTACAACAATAGGTGGTTGTTGTTGTGTGCCTTGAGTTTGTTGTTTGACAGGTTTTCTTGGCATGATTTGTTCAGAGGAGGTTTGCCTTTACCTTACTCTGCGGCTGAGAAAGTGTGACCTTTGCCTAAGGTCACCCAATGGGGTTTCCATGGCTGAGCAGGTATTCAAACCCTTAGTCTTCAGGAGTGATAGTCAAACCAATAATAATAATAACAATAATAATAATATTGTATTTATATCCCGCCTCTCCAGTTGGATCGAGGCGGCTTACAGCATAGGTAAAAGTATGATGCAGAATAAAATCCATTATCCCTCCCTCCCTCCCTCCCTCCCCCACACAACACTTAAAATTCCCAAATAACAACAACAGTAATAAAATAGCATTCCATAATAAAAATGATAAAAGGAAAGGCTTGTCGGAGGAGATCTGTCTTGACAGCCTTTTTGAAGCTGTCAAGATTGGTGATGCATATAGTATGGCCCTTCTAATTGGAATCACAGATAAACGCACTTGGTTGATATGAATATCCAAAAGGACCTTTGGATCTTTTACATCATTTAGAGGAGTTTTAAAAAAACAACAACAACCCTAAACAAATTCAACTCACATCAGTATTTAACTTACAACATGTACTGTCCTGATAAGGAAGCAGCAAAAAATTTGGCATACGCTTGAAAGCTTCCTTCAAGATCTTCAAAAGGGCCTTTTCAGTGAGGTGTACGATGTGCAAACTCATTAACATTTAATCGGTGAAAAATACAGATAATATAAGAATCAAAAACTCTACTTTGATTGACAGCCCTGTTAAAGATAAGTTGTTTTCTCACGTAATTGAATGCTTCAAGAATAATCGGCCCCTTTGATCACTTTATTTATTCACAGAAACCTTGGCTAATTCCTGTTTCCTCTTTCTATTTCCTATTTCTTTCCTATTATTAATACAAATAAATAACCAGGTTCATAATTTTCTGTATTGAAACTAAGCCTACAAATATGATTTTTAGGCATGTTTAAGCTTGTACAAGTGCCATAAGTCACTGTCTGGAGGTAGCATAATTTACTTATTTCCCAAATGTTTACTGGTAGAAAGTTTGTTTTGGGAGCTATCTGACCTGAAATTGGAAGATCTTTTACGAACATCTGCTTCTTGCTGAGGAGCAGGGGACTTATTTCCCAACAGAGAACAAACTATTAGCTCTGTTTAATGCCCTTTAAAGTCCTTGGCCACCAAAATTAACCTGCATTGCAACATGTGCTGTTTGCAGCACGTCAGGTGCCTGAATGAAAAAAGAAATGCAACAATTACTGCATATATTCATATATAAGTCTAGAAATTTTAGTCAAAAAATTGATCCAAAAAACCCCGAGTCGACTTATCCATGAGTCAATATAGGTACTATAAGTAATGTACTTTAACTCTCATTTTAAAAAAAAATCTCCTGGTGAAAGGCAAAATTGTAATCTGTCCTGGGATCGCTAGTCCCCCTGTATTCTCTCATCCAGCCAGCCTTTATTTTGAGCATATGCCTGCTATAATGTAATAATAATAATAGTAATAATAAATATTTATTTATATCCCACCTCTTCCGCTTTGATTTTGTAAGTTCTTTGCCATTGTTTTCTTTTGCATTATTGTTTAGATCCTTTGTTATATGCCCCTAGATTTTATCCTTGACTTATCCACAGGTCATATCAAAATCCATAATTTTGGCCCTAAAACTTGCCCTCGACTTATACATGAGGTTGACTAATAGTTGAATATATACGGTACAGACAATTATCTGCCTTGTATGTTGGAGGCAGTTTTTACTCACTGTAGTTGAATGTCTTTTACAAGTCTGATTAAGGTCTTAATATAATTTGTTACAATGGCTGTTTATTTAGACCAAAAACCCAGCAGTGACCTATTGATACGTATTTGTTCTCAAATTGTAATTATTAAGGTAGATTTGGAATTGTATTTATGATTGCCTGTAATTGTGGCATGGTGGTTTGAACATTGGACTACAACTCTGGAGACCAGGGTTCGATACCTGCTCAGCCATGAAACCCACTGGGAGACCTTAGGCAAGTCACACGCTCTCAGCCTCAGGGGAAAGCAGTGGTCAACCTCCTCTGGACAAATCTTGCTAAGAAAACTCCATGAAAGGTTTGCCTTAGGGTTGCTGTAAGTCGGAAACGTCTTGAAGGCACACAACACACATAATTAATTAAAATGTATGGGCATCACAAATATGAAAACCAACCAAAAGTACTGTATAAGGCTTGCATATAGGAAATCTGGCTGTCCGTGGGTTTACTGTCTGGTTTTGGCTTAATATGCTCCATTTCCCATTTGTGGAAAGGGAATGTTGCTTATTATTTGCTCTTGTTCATTGAATTTTCTTAGAGTTGGTAGAATGGGAATTATTTGTTTCTGCACAACATAGACTGGGTTATATGCAAGCTATAGTCTAACTAGCATAATTCAGTTACTGGAATATACATTGCCATCATCATCATCATCATCTATACCTGATTTTTTTCTAAAAAAACAAAACAGGTTGCCTACTTCTTGTGGGTGCTCCTAACTAGAGTAGACCCACTGAATCAGTATCTGAATGGTGGGTCAACAGTTATGGAAATCTTAGTGATTCAATGGGTCCAAACTAATTTGGGCAATGAATAGGATTCAGACCATAGACTACGTCTTGGTAAGAACTCTTGAAGTAAGTAGATCAGTTCAGTTTCTGGGGCGGGGGGGGGGATATTTTGGCATTCTTATTGCAAAGAGATCTGTCTTTCTCCCAATAGAAGCAGAATGTTGTTAAACCGAGAGAGTTCTTCTCTCCTGTCCAGTCTCAGCACAAATCAGTTCTCTGCATGTCTACAGAGCGATGAAGCCCACCATGTTTGATGGACCTAGTCCCATGCAGCTAGACACATGAATAACTGGATACAGCCTTAATTAGAAAGGAAGTACATCTTTCGTTCTTGTTAACTGCCCTCGAGTCGACCCCAACTCATGGCAACCCTGTGGATGAGGCATCTCCAAAACCCTCTATCCTCCATTGCTCTGCTTAGGTCCTGCAAATTAAGGGCCATGTCCTCCCTGATTGAGTCAAGCCATCTGGCATGGGGTCTTTCTGTTTCTGCTATCTTCTACTCTTCCTAGCATTATTGTCTTTTCTAATGAGTCATGCCTTCTCGTGACATGGCCAAAGTATGACAGCCTCAGTTTCATCGTCTTGGCTTCCAAGGAGATTTCAGGATCTATTTAAGGACCCATTTGTTTGTCTTTTTGTTTGTCTGTGACATCCTCAGCACTTCTCCAGTACCATGTCTCAAATGAGTTTATTTTCTCCTTATCTGCTTCCTTCACTGTCCAGCTTCAACATCCATATGTGCTGATGGGAATACAATGGTTTGGATGATTATAACTTTAGTGCCCAATTGTATATCTTTACACTTAAGGATCTTACCAGGTTCTTTCATAGCTGCCCATCCCATTCCTCGTCTTCGTCTGATTTCTTGAATGCAGTCTCTGTTTTGATCAGTATTTGATCCGAGATATGGGAAGTCTTTAACTATTTAAATATAGTTATATTCTTGTACCAACCCAACCCTCGTTTACAAAATTCTGTTGTAGAGGAATTGCTTTATCAGAAGAATCGTCATATCAGAACAATCTCTAGCAAACCATATTCTTTAAGGACTTGACCAGTTGGGTGTGTTCAGGTGTGTCTTACTATTTTACGTAGCTCTCTAAAATCAGGCTAGTTCAGTTCAAACTAGTCTTGTGACCTTATGCTAAGCTATGGGCACATTCTCATCTGGGATGCATTTTATTATTAGAATGCTGTCTGGTTCATTATATCTTTGGAGATATCTGAGACTTACATTCTTCAGTTGTTGAGTTTGTATGACTGAGGATATAAAAAGGTAGTAGTTCTATTAAAAAGAATGTAAAACAAAATGCTGGCTGTGAGTCTCTCTTTCTCTTAAAAACATGGGTATGAGGAAGGACATATTTTATAATTGCCAATATAATCGCACCAGTAAAAGAAAAATTGGACCTGTACCAGTACAGCTGATATTAATAAGATTTGTCCCATTTTAGTGAACTATACTGCCTGTGTCATGCAACATAATCCAACCAAGTAAGGGCACAGAATTAAAGTAGTCATTTGTTGTTCTGTGCCTTTTAAGTTGTTTCTGACTTATGGTGAGTCTAAGGTGAACCTGTCACGGGGTTTTCTTGGCAATATTTATTCAGCAAGGGTTTCCCTTTGCCTTCCTTTGAGACTGAGAGAGTGTGACTTGGCCAGGGTCACCCAGTGGGATTTCCATGGCTGAGTGGGGCTTTGAAACCTGGTCTCCAGAGTTGTAGTCCAGTGCTCAAACCACTACAGCATGATGGCTATACCAAGTGGGATTAATTTCATTCCAAACTTTCCTAATATTCTAACATTATTGTACAGCACCTTGAGATCTTTATATAGCGGGCAGAAGATAAATACATTTATAAGTTCATTTAATAAATAAATACCTTTAAAGGAGAAACTTTAAACTATCTACATACACGACTATATGTCGAGGGCAAGTTTTATGGCCAAAATTTTGATGTGACTCGTGGATAAGTCGAGGGTAAAACTTAGGTGCATATAATGAAGGATGTAAAGGACGAAATAAAGGAAAACAATTCCAAAGAACTTGCATAATTCCAGCAAACATAACTATTAGTGCATATACTAAAGGCTGGATGGATGAGAGAGTAGAAGGGGGTCAGTGCTTCTACGACAGATTAAACTCTTACCTTTCACATACAGTACTTACATTGACATGTGGATAAGTCGACTCAAGATTTTTGGGTCAATTTTTAAGCCTAAATTTCTAGACTTATACATGAGTATATACAGTAAACTACCATTTTGAAATAAGAACATTCTAGATATTTTGTCGTTGTTCCTGGAGCACATTTTTTTAAAGAGAAAAGGGCAACTTTTCACTTCTCCTCCCATGTATTGTACAAAATGTGTTCTGTTTAAATCATGTGTAATTCAAACTTGTTGTGCCTGCCCTTAAAATGCTGAGTACTCTTGGCCTTCATTTGAGTCACACAGCCCATGCTGCGAAGCACAATAAAGTCATTCACATCCATTCACTACATCTGTCATTTCCTTTGCATGTTTCCTTATCTGGCTGAATGAGCATATTGGCAGGTCATGGGAACAATGTTATCAGCAAGACAATTGTAGTCCATGAATCTTGTGCTTGGTAATGCAGCATTAAAATGTATCTAGAATAATTTTACCAGTTGATGCTGGGCAGAGCTTGGACTCTTAAGTAGATTACAACATTCTGATAGTATTCTTTCCACCAAAATAGCAATACAATACAATGTCTTCACTTGCTTCCAGGTTTAAATTTACTTTTATGACACTTTTTAAAAGTGGAATTTTTATTTTTTTAACCTTCACAAAAATGCAGTTGTTTGCTTGTGCTACCATGGATTTTACATAGTCCAAAAGGTGCTACAACAAGATCTCTTTGCATACTGATTTTCCAGAGTAACATAGCTATGTCTCTGAATACATGAAAGCAGGCTGGTTCATTGATCTCATAGAATCATTGCTTAGTAAACACATTTGATCTTTCTGTGGTCACTCGGGTGTGAATAAGATTTTCTCTTCTCTATTGTCAGTTGAATTTCAATTTTTTTCCCATTCCAAAGGTCTGTACATAATATTAGTTCTGTTTTATTTATATTCTAATCTTAAATGTTGATAAAGTGTATTGAAAGCACCAGAATTCATTTCTCAATCCCTGCTATTATGTTTTCCCAACCTTTCTAACTATAAATGTAGACCATGGCTTGGATTTAAAAATACTGTACAGTAGTCTAGTTGTTTTCCTTATGATGAGGGACTGGTCTCATGTTCAGGCTTGGTGCTAATCTTAAAAAAGACCATACACTAAGGGGCGAAGTAGACAGCAAGGAAGGAGCAGCTTCTGGCTGTGATTGGGCCAGGACTGCAGCGACCGCATGGCCCTCTCCCAAAGTGGGCCACTACCTGCAGTCCCAAGTCACGCCAGCCAGGAGTCATTTTTGTGGTGGCTTAGGGTTCCATTTTGTGGCATCGGAGCCACTTCTAGCCACTTTGGGGGTCTGCGTCATGTAAACGCCACACCCACAAAGTGGTTGGAAGCCGCATCTTTTGGCTCATGTATTTCCAGCCTAAAATTAAAAGCCTATATATTATGTCTAGTATTAGAGGCAGTATACTTGCAAATACTAGTTGCGAGGGAAAAGAAACATTTGCTATACTCAAATCCTGCTTTTGAGCTTTCCATAGGCACGTGGTCCATCATTCTGGGAACAAAATGCTGGACTAGACAAACCTTAGATCTGATCCAGCACAACTATTAATATATTCTTAAAACAAGTAGAAAGAAGGGCTTTAAAACAAGCATTGTGTTCTGGAAACAGGTGACCTACTAAGCAACTCAAGTATCTTGGAGTGTTAGTTCCAGGAACCAACCATGTGATAATTGTTTATTGCCACATTGCCTACTGCTGGTCCTGTGCGAGTATGCCACTTGTATTTTCTTTGAATTGATGTCTCAGTAGAGTATATTGTTCAGAGCTTACTGCAGATAATTTGGAAATATTTTTGGTTCTACTTATAATTGTGATCATCCTGATGTAATGCTTTCTTTGCTAAGGTACCTACAAATTTCACAGGATTATGTCCCACACCTCAAGTAAGCCCAACTTTTCCTTGCTTTTACAGTCTATTAGCAGTAGAATACCATGTGAAAGTTCATTCCTTCAAACATTTGTTTATTGATTTAAAAAAAGAATTACAAAACTACTTCAAGGATAGGTTTCTGACAATGTGGGTACCAGCCAATTAGTGCTAAGCACAATAGTTTTTGAGAACTATGTTCTATACTTTATTCTACAAAGGAAATTGTACAGAATTTGTTGAAAATGTCTCAAATAACAAACATTTCTGTGATTTGTCAAATGTCTGTACAAAGCCAGAGAAACAGCTTAATTTTTGTAGCAACTTTCATTTAGGAATACAGTACTGTTTTTCTGCACCTTAAATTCTTACAATGATATGACTATTTAAATAAACGTATATGATCTAAGTATGTGTGAAAACTGTTTCCCAGATAAGTTGTTTGAAACAGAAAATCTCACATACTTTACTTCAGTCAATAAAATATCATGATTCTAATTCTGTGTCTGGTTTTCTTTAATGTACTTTTTGTGAATCTTGAATCTCTTCAAATAGTGAATCAAACTATTCTATCTCAGTTTTAGATAGAATAGTTAGAAAATTCAAATTAGGCAATCCTAAAGCGAATTTATCACAGTTTGCTTGGCAAGAATTGTTTAGAGGGGGTTTGCCTTCCTGTGAGATTCAAAAGAGTGTGACTTGCTGAAGGTAACTCTATGGGTTTCCATGGCTGAGTTGAGATTTGAACCCTTGTCTCTAGAGCTGTAGGCACTACAAACCACTACACCACGCTGGTTCTCTGTTTTAAAAAGGCATTTCTTAAATTTAGCTGGAAAGGCAGTGGTGTTTGGATATATGTGTTATAAGATATATAGATCTACTACTGAAGCCACTCTTCCTTTTCCTCATTATAGCAAGAGTCCTTGTTTGTTGTTGTTAACTGTCCTCGAGTCGATCTTGACTCATGGCAACCCTGTGGATGAGACAACTCCAAGACCCTCTGTCCTCCACTGCTCTGCTTAGCCTCTACAAACACATACTCCTACCCTCCTTAATGGAGTCCATCCATCTAGCATACAGCCTTCCTCTCTTTCTACCCCCCTCCACTTTTACTGGCGTTATTGTTTTTTCCAGTGAGTCATGCCTTCTCATGATGTGTCTGAAGTACAACAGCCTCAGTTTTGTCACCTTGGCTTCCAGGGAGATTTCTGGCTTGACCTGCTCTAGGACCCATTTGTTTGTCTTTTTAGTTGTCCATCCTCAGCACTCTTCTCAAGCACCACGTCTCTAATGAATTGATTTTCTTCTTATCTGCTTTCTTAACTGTCCAGCTCTCACATCCATACGTATAGCGAATACAATAGCTTGTATGTTTCTAACCTTTGTGTCCTTGTACTGTGTCCATATATTGTGTTAGACCACAGTTCCAAGAAAACTGGTTTATCGCAGACAAAGCTGTATTCTGGTGTATGCTGCATGATTGCTCCCTTTGCAAATGGGAACAGCTGAACATATTAGGACCTTCTATCCATGGCTGGTTTATTGTGATCTCTAAATTTGGTACTCTGTCTTGTCTCTTCTCTGATACAATAGAAATTAGCTGACTGCATACTGTGTATTGTTCTCTGGCTAACTGGGGGAGAGACATGCAAAGTGATAATTTCAGACATCATGATAAACAAACCAAAGAAGGAAGGTGCATGATTTGTTTAGCTGTTACTGTTAGCATGGGAGTGATCAAATAGCGTTTTACTAGCATGCTGCCTCTCCCTTTTGTGCTTAGTGATTTTCCAAACATGTCCACATCTTCGGCCACTGGTGGGGGGTGGAGGGGCAAAGAACGTGGAGGAAAGGATCTTTGAAAATGATTAGGTGACTATGAATGTGAATTTGTCATTCCGGTTGTTCACCAGTCTTACAGGCATCCAGTTGCACAGGTGCCCACACTCAGACACATAAGCCAAATATTGTAACTGCAAGTAGTTGATTTAAAATTAAGATAATGAAGTGAATCTGACATTTGTTGCATGTGACATTTCTTCATTATGTGAGGGCTGTGTGTGTATTTCAAATCAAGATAACATTACAGCCAATATGCTGTCACCTGATGTTCCTGATAGGCTGTTAGTTAGGAGTCCACAAACTTGTTCACCATGTTTATCCTGGCAAATTTCCCTCTTATCTCCAAAGAATGTAGCAACCTGAGCCCATTCTTTCCTTCTGAGCTTGGAATTTAGGAAACTAAACATTTCAGTTTCCTATATTCTGAGTCTGTTGTTGGCTGTTGTTTCTGATCTTGTACTGCGTTTAGCTTCTCAAATGTGTTCTGGTAATTAACTGAAGCACTTGTGATTATTTATGAAAACTTGTTCCAGCGTTTATTTAGTTTGGAACCCTACTCTGCAGTTGGAGTTTTATTTACCTAGAATTATGATGCACCCGCGTGACTTGTGATCTCCCAAGGGGAATGCAGTCATATATTGGGACTGCATTTAACACCACCCTCTGCTTTTGTAGTCTTCTGAACATAGTAAAACCAGGAGTTTTATTAAGCCTCTCATGAATTGTGTGTGCAGAGCTGAAAGTTGTGTAGGTCTAGACTCTACACTATGACATGAAGAAAATGTCAGAATCTGGCAGTGGTTGCACAACATGTTTCAAACTCTTTAAAGCTCAAGGAGGAAAGTGTTTGCAGAAGTTGTGGTGTTGCTAATAACTGAAGAGTTCTATCCTGGTATTTCTTTTCTTGACAAATATCATCTTGAGGAATGTGAAAGGGAATATTGTTACAGGTAACTGTGCAATAAGCAAACCAAAGAGGAAGTTAGTTTCCAGCCAAAGGCAGTTAGTGGCCTGCTTGCACAACACATCATACCTTTATTAATTGTAATCCAGGTCAACGTAACAACAGAACATCCTCATACATTGTGTGATATAAAAGAAAAAGTAATTATACAGTTATTAATTTCCTTGGGATTGTTTTCCAATAGTATGATGTATATAAAGAGATTATATGTATACATATGTAGGTTACTTTCATTTCATTGTATTTCTTTGTCCCCCCCCCCATATTTTATGACTCAGTGATAGAAACATTTCATACAGAGACATGTTACATTTTATTCTGACTTAGTTATCTCCATTTTTTGTGTAACAATTTTTATTAGTTTTGTTAATAGGTATTTTCTCTGATAAAACTTGTTAGAAATCTTAACCAACTATGATATCTTTTCATTATGAAAGGGATCCTTCCTTCCCTTTTCTTTTTCTCCAGGTAAACAGTAATCAGCATTCCACTTGTTCTCTTTGTTTCTGAAAAGCAGTCCTTTAAATTTAAAAAAAGCCATACACTTTCTGGATTGTCACTCAAGGGCAAATGTAAAAGGACAGCTTTATGCCATTTTAATGGCTTTATACTCTGATCTAGCTAAAAATAGTCACTAGATGATTGAGCTGAGAGAGTGAGCTTTGTAGGGGAAGAAGACCCATGGAAGTTGACTTGTAATAGATTTATGATCAGATACAAGAAACTATGAAACTGAGTTGGATATCCTTAACAATTGGAGTAGTGTTGGTTAGAATTGGGACAAGACAGAAGAAGCCAATAGCAACCTAAGATGCCTAATAATGGTAGATGGCAAGAGTACAGTGCATTTGTTTAGTATAACTTGTCTGGAAGAGGGCACTGTGTAAAATAATCATGACATGGATATACATGTTGAAAAACTTAAGGTAAAATTCGGCTTTTGAAGAAATGGAAGAATGAGGTAGTGGAAAATTCCACACAGTTAGAGGCGTATATCAAAAGGGGATTTGCCACATAGCAACAGGTGCTTGTATTTCATGATAAACTATTCCTTTTGTGTAAACCACATGAGACATCATGTCTTCTTACTGGTTGCTTCATTTAGGCTGTTGATACTTTGCATTTCTGTAGAGATTTTCAAGATAACTAACACCATGCACACACTTTCATAGTAAATCTAGAAATAACAGGACTAATTTTACATCTAAAAACAGTAAAGGGTAAAAGAGGTCAGGATTCTGGAATAATTTCCCTATAAGGAAGGATTGAAATATATGGAGCTTCTTAGTTTATTAAAATTAATAAAAGGTGGTATTATAGGTATTCATAAAATGATGTATATATAAAGGGGAACATAAGTATAATTATCTAGGAAATGAAGTGGAGATTGAGCGAGAAGTCTTTTATTCACAGGGGAAAGAGGAAGGGAGAAGGAGATTGTTGTTGTATGTTTATATGTAGGTTTATGCCTATGTCAGTGTATGTCTATATTTTGTGTTAAATTTTAAATAAATTTATTTTATACTGAAAAAAATGAAATGATGTGTGTGGCCTTGAGAAAGTGCGTGTAAAGAAACATTTCTCCCTAATATTCTAGAAACCTGGATTATCTAGTTAATATGAATTTATGGAATTCACAGAGACATGAGGATAGAATCATAGAACTGGAAGAGACCACAAGGGCCATCCAGTCCAACCCCATTTTGCCATGCAGGAACTCTCAGTCAAAGCATCCCTGACAGATGGCCATCCAGCCTCTGTTTAAAGACCTCTAAGTAAGGAGACTCCACTACACTCCAAGAGAGTTTGTTCCACTGTCAAAGAGCCCGTACTGTCAGGAAGTTCCTCCTAATGTTGAGGTGGAATCTCTTTTCCTGTACCTTGCATCCATTGCTTCGGGTCCTAGTCTCTGGAGCAGCAGAAAACAAGCTTGCTCCCTCCTCAATATGACATCCCTTCAGATATTAAAACAGGGCTATCATATCACCTCTTAACCTTCTCTTCTCCAGGCTAAACATCCCCAGCTCCCTCAGTCGTTCCTCATAGGGCATGGTTTCAAGACCCTTCACCATTTGGATCACCTTCCTTTGGACACACTCCAGTTTCTCCAAATCCTTTTTAAATTGTGGTGCCCAGAACTGGACACAATATTCCAGGTGAGGTCTGACCAGACTCCCAGCATAATCCAACTTCAGTTTTTTGTTGTTTTTTGTTTGTTTGTTTGTTTTTTCTCTTCAAGCAGTTAAAATTGCATGGCGGGAGAGTAGGGCAATGTTGCGTACCTCTTGCTGTCAAATTTCTTGTGAGATACATCTCCACACTTTCCACCCATTTGGCAAATGTCTACAGTGGCAAAGCCTGCTGGATATACAGTATGTGCACTGTCTCCCTGCAAACTGAAAAGATGTGTGATCTTGGTTCTAATTCAACATGAAGCTTTTGCTTTGCAGACATTGCACAGACAGGAAGAAGCATGGAAGAAGGGACAGTAGGTAACACACGTGCTTCTTGCTATATGGAAGGGGACTTTAGAGAGTAAAGTTTCCAGTGAGAATTAGACATTATGGCTGTATGTTGTATCTAGGATCAGAGGCAGCATGCATCTGAATATCAGCTCCTGAGAGAGTAGCACAGAGAGCTTTGCTCCCATGTCTTGGTTGTGGTCTTCCTGTAGGGATTTGGTCAGCCTTTTTAAGACGCAGAATGCTATGCAGCATTAAATAGGCCTTTGGTCTGGTCCAGCAGGTTTGCTCTTGCATAACATGATCTTCCTTTGATGGCAGGCCTCCAAGAAAATACACGTTGGTCCTTTGACAAAATAACGAGAGACAAACTCCACTGGAGAAGTGCACCTATTTCTGCTATTATTCAATGGCTTTGTGTTAACAAACAACAATTTCCTTAAAACAATGGTCTTCCTTCTGATTCAAAACATGTTCTCTCTAGCCAGTATTACACATACAGGTGTTCAAATAACTATCTACCTCATTAATTATGACTAACTTCATCATAATTTTTTTCGCCTGTATGATTTTTTGAACACTTTTGCCTGATGAAGAAGCCAGTTGAGCTTTGGAAGTTTGCAACATATATTTTGTACATTTTGGTTTTGGATGTTATTGTACTTTGCTACATGGCTCTCACTGGATGTGCTTTCTGGATGTAAGATGCCACATTTTAGCCGTATCAGAGGAAATGTAAAGAGAGGCCATTGGACTAGGACTTTTATCATTTGAGATTTCTACCTCAAACAAAGGTAAAACATTTTTCTAAAACATTTGGACTACATTTGGCACGTTTTACCAAAACAGCACCTAAAAATGTTTCCTGATGGAAAACAATGGAGGGCTTCTTTAGAAATTGAGTTCTCTCTGCCTAACAAAGTAGCTTGAAGCTTCACAAAGGATGGAGGCAACTTGGACCTTAAGAGGAGCATCTGTTTTCTTTCTTTTTTCTTTCTAATGATGCATAAAATTTTATTTCCTGGAGTACCCACATGCCAGAAGGAGGAGAGGGGTCCACCTGCAATAATGTCCCTCCAACAGCACCTGACAAAATGCAGGATTGTGATTAACATTATCATAATTTTCTTTCTCCTGCATGTTTTTTTAAACACATTTGCCAGCTAAAAAGCCAGTGAAGATCTGAAAGCTTGCAACATGTATTTTGAATGTTGGTTGATCCAATAGAGGTATCACTGTTATGCAGATTTTGGGTGTTATTGTATTTACCCCTCACATTTACTTCTATCATTTTTAAGGTCCCGTTTACTGTAGAATGAACAGTTTGGAGGCAGCATTTTTCACTATCTAAATCTTTGTTCTTAAATATGTGTTCACACAGTAGGCAAATTTTAGATGAGAACAGAAATAATGAAGATTGAGTTCTTACCCCTTGGGAACTTTAAGATTGCTCTTTGCTATCATGCAGCAAAACGTCCCTTAGGTGTTGTTCATATGCTGTAATAAATTCATTTGCAACATTATGGTTTTTATTAACTGGGTTGTTATAATTTAATCATTCTAATTAATGTTAATTGTTATCTGTTATGTTTCACATTGTTTGGTTATAGCTAAAAGAAAAGCAATTATTAAATGTAATAATGAAATATTCAATTGTTCAGCCTGATGATTTTGCTGTAGGTCCTTCTTGTGTCACATTTGGAAGCCTAAATGTAAGTGATATTAAGTATAACTCTCTATATTTGTCTATGAGATAGTTTGGGACACTTATAAATTGCTTTATGTGTCTGTTTTATCATAACTTCCATTTCAACAGATACAACTTTTGTGTTTTGGCAATAAGATGTAACATCACATGTCTGCTGATAATAAGTGTCAGTAGCATATCTGAATGTTCTGGGTTAGATGTTCCTCCATGCTGCTATACTGTGTTGTTGTGCCTACTACTTGTGTACCAATTTTAAAATCTTTGAATGCGTTTTAGGATTATCATTAGCACAAGACAAATTTTGAGCAGGATATATAGCACCACAGAAATAATAATAAATTGGTTAATCTTCTCGAGAAATCCAAGCTCTGTATAATCAACTGCTTTTCTTCTCTCAATCTTGTATGAGTTATCTTTTTAAAAAATCCAGCTTGCTTGTTTAAGGTAGACCTCTAGAGTACTGAGCCAAGAGGCAATTCCCATATAGCCTGATAAACAATGACTTACCCATATTTATAATGATGATGATGATGAGCCTGTTTTATTTTATTCAGCTCTTGATTATTTATGCTCTTTACAGTCAGCTCCTATTACGTCCATTTTTACTTAATTACTTGTTGAAAGTATTTACTTTCCTCTTCAAATATTTGTATTTTGTGCTAAGAGTAAAGTCTTTGATATGAGGTTTATCTGATTAGCTTGTACAGTCTGGCCAAACAAATCTGGCAATTGTTAAGGTGATTATGTTCTCTTGTCTAACTGCATTAAAGTAGTAATGATTAAATTCTTTAGGAGTGCACCTGGCATTAAAAGCAAGCAGCTTTGATATATCAATCCGTGTGTGTTAGTTTGAATAGCTTTTAAAATATGTCCTCCTTAGTTTTATTTTTCATGCCCAGGGTGTTTGAGTTGCATTTGAACAAAAACAAGGTGTGACCCATGCCAACCATGTGAACTGGTAGCCAGTTAAGTCAATAGCACTGAACAAAGCAGAGATGATATTACTGTTCAGAAATACTGACACTGAATCTAAAAATATAGTATGCAAAGAAATATTTTAGCACCCTTAAGAATAACTGTGCAAAAGAAGTGGTGGCTTTAGCTTTTGTAGACTTGAGGCCAGTACACACCAGCACAATACGCCGGCTTCCCAGCAGTGTGGGGGTGTGGTGTATGGATGACACACACCCCGACGCCATCCCAAAGCCACTGTCACGCTTTCTCATCTGCTTCAGTATGGACAGTGATTTGAATTTTCATACTCACTGCCAGTCATTCACTCTGTAAGCCCACAGAAATAGAGCCTATCTATAGAGAAAGCTCTTCACCTCTTAACCTTCTCTTCTCCAGGCTAAACATCCCTGGATGTGTCTGTGGGCTTTAAATACTGAGTATACTAAGTGTCATCAGAAATAAATAAGTGGTTCAGACAGAAGAATAAGAGAAAGCAGAAAAGCTATTTGATCACTGCACTGGCACTTCTGAAGAGACTAGCTGCAGTACACTTTCAGTTCAGCAGGAAGAATCACATTTGATACAGGTTCAAGTAGAAATTGATCCTGTGTTGTTGTTATAAGTCACTGTGGTACTGTTATGTATGATTCAGCTTTTGGTTCTGACTATCCTGTTGATGTATTCTTGATTCCAGTATTTGAGAAGGTACAAAAGAAGCTGGAATAGTAACCTCATGATGAGGCACAATACAGAGGTTCTTTCTTATTCAGCAAGCTAATAAGTAAATCACCATTGATAACTACTGTAAATACAGACCCCTTCTTCGGACCAGAAACCAACCTCTTCCTTAGTTAGGTTCAAGACCTCACTGAGTCAGTATGACAAGGCCTTTCTTATTAGATGAAATTTCGTCCCAATCTCATCATGATCCTCCACAGGGTTGATTTTGATTTTATTCACAGCTATATCACTAATTCTGATCTCTTTCATTGCCCTGTATTCCTGTATTCCGTCTGCTTGTTAATCATACTCCAGGTCTTGCCATATCTATGACTGTAGATACTTGGTTGCATCTTGTTGCAGATTTGGTTTCAGAGAGTCCACACTGTCTTTACTTTGCTTCAGAAATCACAACCATTATCCAAGAGATGAGATTCACAGTAGTCATTCCTCCTCCATTCCAAGGTCCTTTCCATTCTAAAAATTAAAAGGGAGGGAAACAACAGGGATGTTATTATGTGAGTCAACTACAGATCCCCAAGTCAGACAGAGTAATTAGATGGTGCCTTTCTAGAACAGATGGCCACACACTCAGAAAGGAGATATATTGTAGTGAAGGGTGACTTCAACTATGCTGATATTTGCTGGAAGTCAAACTCAGACAAAACTTTTAAGATCTAACAAATTCCTCACTTGCCTGGAAGACAATTTCATTGTCCAAAAGGTGGAAGACAATTTCATTGTCCAAAAGGTGGAAGAGGCAACAAGGGGATCAGCTATTTTAGATCTTTAAACAGGAGATGTATAAGAAATGGAAAAGGGGGGGAAATCACCAGAAAGGGATTCATACAAATAGCACATGTAGGGGTAAAGTCAGAAAAGCTAAAGCGTAGAATGAGCTCAGGCTTGCTAGAGAGGTTAAGAACAGTAAAAAAAAATGGCTTTTTTGGGTATGTCCATAGCAAAAGGAAGAAGAAGGTAGGGCCACAGCGCAGAGAAGATGGCAAAACGCTAACCAGGGACAGAGAAAAGGCAGAACTTCTTTGAAGGGGTGTCTTATTGAGGCTGTAACAATGGATGCAAGCTACAAGAAAAGAGATTCTACTTAAACATTAGGAGCTTCCTGACAGTAAGAGCTCTTTCACAGTGAAACACATTCCCTCAGAGTGTAGTGGAGTCTCCTTCTTTGGAGGTCTTTAAACAGAGGCTGGATGGCCATCTGTTGGGGTGCTTTGATGGTGAGTTCCTGCATGGCAGAGGGGTTGGACTGGATGGCCCTTGTGATCTCTTCCAACTTGATTCTGTGATTTCATTGTTCCATTCACACTGGGACCTTGGCAACCACATGTGCCTGGGTTCGCTACTGAAAATGAATGGATTTTTCTGGTTCTTTTCAGCCCGATTCTTTTGGGAAGACCTGGTGTCAGCATGGTTTCACACCTAGTTCAGGGTGTGCGTCATATAAATGCTATGCCCCAAACATGGCTGGAAACCACATCTTTTGACCCATCTGTTAAGGGCCCATAATTCATTCTAAATACTACTGAAAACAGTATTCTCCTTACTGAGAAAGAGAGAGGTGTGATGACATGGCCTGTTCTTTTTTTAATGTTCCTGATTTTTTTAGTGTATGTTTATAGCAACATCACATGTTTTGGAGGGTTTTTTCTTCTTTGTAAAAATCAAGTGTATTTCCTTGTAACAGCACAATTAATTTAAAGTACTTCCTTGCGGGAGAGAAGTTAGGCTTAATAACTACAAAGTCATAACTTGTTGGTGTGACTTGCACAAGAATAGCTCTTTCATGTTAGCTATAGAAAACTTAGGTTTATTATAGATGTCCTGCATAAAACACTTCAGGTATATCAAAGTATAGATCAGCCTTCCCAATCTTGAAAAGGGAATACCTTGGCCCTTTAAATGATGGCTGAATTCTCCTGTTCTCAGTAATAGTAGTTAAAAATGTTAATGTTCCTAAATAACAAAACTATTTTTAATCTATAAAGGATGCTAATATTGCATTTTTATCGCCCCCCCCCCAATTTTTCCTTTGTTTGTAACAGAAAAATAACAGACATGGCTTCCAAATTTCTAGAAATTCTACATCTCCACTCCACACAGTTTTCCAATTAAGTGTCAGGAATATGCGAGATCCTGCCATAAAAGTGGTTGCTGTTTTATTTCTTTTGAGAGAAAATATTGTTTATGCTTTGTAGAACTGTTAGAACTGAAGGCAAGTATGGTGGCCATAAAATTAATATGTTATGGACATGTAAGAGGGACTTGGTGGTAAAGCTAATGAGATTTGTAGTATCTGCACAAAGAAAGACAATTGCCTGTCTGAGTAATGAATAGATGTGTGGGGAAGAACAGTGGTACTGATATTCACCAAAGCAGGTCTGTGGGAAGTTGTAAAGATCCTGAAAGAGATGTATGAGAAAAGGGTAGGAGTTGAGTAGCACTGGCTGCATAAATGTTTTGGCTTATGAATGAAGGGGAGAAAAGCCCACAAACTTATGGGGCAAATGCATTGCTTACTGGGGGTTATGGTGGTTCTTTCTACAAAAGTCATACTGTTAACTTCTTTGGTTACTGTAATAAAGTATTGTCCTAGGATCTTTGGTCACCAGTAGGCTACAACTTCTTTTAATTTTCATCAACTATATATGAACTGACATAAAAAATGCAAATCTAGTAGTACAAACTTTATTTCAAAAAATTCACAGAGGAATACAGCTAGGTTAAAAAGGTAGGCACCCATAAACATGATACAGAAATACAGTGTTTTTAGCAGTATTCAAATGAACAATACTAATTTATATGGTTTAATATCCTGAAAATATATGTGCACTTGGCCCTCCGCATTCTTTACAATGACATCTTCATTTAGTCCAGTTGTCATAAGCCACTCTAATATTTTCCAGTTGTATGAAGGACCCAGATTCATATACAAATGGCTCTGACTTAGAGAAGGGTATAAGAAAAGGAGTAGCACGCAACGAGCTAAACAAGGAAAGTGGATGCATGAGAAATCTGAAATAAGGGTACACTGTCGTCTATTTCCATGGAGGTAAATTTACTCCACAGATCATCCCTGCAATAACGTCTTCTTGTCTTCTCCCCAGTGAAGGTTTCTGCATTGCTCCAAAGTGTCTCTAGTGAGTTTCCTAATTTCACATACCCATATATACTCAACTATAAGTTGACCTAATGTATGAGTCGAGGGCAGGTTTGCAGACCAAAATTATGGATTTTTATATGACCCGTGGATAAGTCGAGGTTAAGACTTTGGGGCATGTAGCAAAGCAAAGTTTCCAGAAGAAAAGCAAAGGAAAACAATGCCAAAGAACTTACAAAAGTTCAGCAGGCATAACTGTTTGTGGCCACACTAAAGGCAGGATGGATGAGAGAGCAGGGGTGGTGGTCAGTGCTTCCAGGACAGAATACGCTCCTGCCTTTCACCAGGAGATGGTTCCTCTTTTTTATAAGAGTTAAAGTACAGTATTTACATTGACCTGTGGATAAATTGAGTCAGGTTTTTGGAGACAATTTTTGACTCAAATTTCTAGACTTATACATGAGTATATACAGTAACTGGTTTGGGGTATACAGGGGCAGTAGGAGGCCTTCAGGATTGCCTCCTCCCATTATGCAGATTCCCCCCATTCTGCACAGTTAAATATTGCTTATGACAGGTCCATATAATGAACGAATAATAATAACAATAATAATGAATTCTCTCAGTCCCAATTTTATAAATGAAAGTAGGTTATTAATAATATAGAGGAAGCTCACATGTTTATATAGTATCTTCCATGATGGCACCAGAACACATTTTCAGACAGTAAAAAAAATCCACTCATGCTGATGTTTCCATGGTGGCTTCAGAAAAGAATGTGCCACTCCATGGCTGGTATAGAAATACATACTTCTACTTTCTTAGTCATTTAATCATTATATTTGCTTTCTACCAAGTAAGCTGGTAAAGGAGGTGTCCGAATGATCATTCATTCATTCTATACTACTATACTGTTGTGATCCATCATACATCTAGCCTGCTTGGGTTCTGCACTGGGTCTAGTAGAAGGGAAAGGACCTAGAAAAAGAGGGTGGTCTTCCTATGGTGACCAAGCAAGTTGTTAACTGTTAAGGCTCCAATAGTAGTCCCTGCTGCATTCTTCTATTATATAAAATGTGTGTGTTCACATAGAAACTTATCTTTCCTTAGCTTCTGCTGAGGCTCAAGCTACTGTTTTTCCATGTACTATTTTTCCATGCCTACGCTCTATATTGTGTACTGGCAATAAGAGAGAATAGTTTTGAAGACTGGAATTCTCTAGAGTTCGATATGGGAGAGCACACCTTCTGTGAGGACTAAAGTAGAATGGCTATTTAGCCTTGGGGAAAGGTTTAATTTTAAAGGTAGGTATCCACATGCTTACAGGAGTATGTCTCGTGGTGCATTCTTTCCTCTACCAGTTAACATCTTCATTGGTTATCCTGCACATGAACTCAGAAGGAGATATGAATGTTTCAAAGCACTCTGGTGGTTGTCCCACTGCTGTGAAATGGCCTTTTTTGGACAAAATATGTTATTAATGGTTTTTACAAAAGACTACAAGATCTTATTTAGAGGGGCATCTCAGAGGTGAGATCTGTCAAGCTTAGTCCTGATTAGTTACGGTTTCTGGATGATTTACAGTACTGTTTTATAGTTATGTACATGCCTAATATTTTTTGAGGTATGTATTATGGCTTTAAATTTACCTGAATATAGAATTAAATATTTTAGTTTTAAATATTTTAGTTTAATTAAGATAATTAGAGTGGTCCTAGCAGTGCTCCCAATGTATCAAATAATATTAATTTATTATTCAGAACATTGCTCACCGCACTAACAGTATATCAGCTGGGAAAATGCTTTTTAAAAGAAGGCAAAAGATTTCATCTAAAATCTGATCTGATGTTTTATTTTCAGGGCTGATATATAGTTTGGATCTATGTATTCCACCTTGTGTTAGAAGCAGTAATGGCAAAAGAATTCATCAAAAACTGTTGCAGAGGCTGTCTATATATTGGGAAAGAAAAGCACGATGGTGAGTTAAGTTAATGTTAAATACTTCTTGTTAATTCAGGCACAAGTCCAAACTTCTTCTTCTTTTGTTAAAAAAAGGTAACAATATTAGTATGAAATGTGTGAAAATCAATTTGTGATCTCACAATATATCATTGTCAGGAATAAAGAATATTAATGTAATGCTTCAAGACTATATTGATAAATTGATTAGTTTAATGAATAAAGCATTTCTCTGCTACCTTAAAAATATTTAAATAGCAGATGGCAGGCATCTTGTTAAAAATGGAATTTTACTTCATTCGTATAGAAAACGAAATGCCTTTTGTGAGAGAGCACCTACTACAACATATATATGCACTGTGGACAGACACTGAGAATAAGTTTTCTCTGTCATAGCTCTTGTTTTAATTCTGTGATTGTATACAGGTTTGGTTGACTCATCAAACTCCTTTGATTTAGTATGCCCTAATATTACTGCAACAGTTGTTTGCCCCATATATTGGATTTGGTGATTACAATATGTATTTTCTTGTCCACTTGCCTTGTGATAACTTCAGAATGTTTGTCTGTGACAAACAGAATGCATACTGTGTGTATGAGAAAGTGACTTATGTAGAGCTATATTTGCATGTCCAAGTTATTAGGCTTCATTGAGTTAAATATCTTAGGTTAAATATCCTCTGCATTCTGTGATGGTTTGTATTTGTGATATATGAGTTACATAATATTTAGTATTCATCTTCTGAAACTTTAATCACCTTTTAATAATCACCTTCCAAAAAAACTTATGAATCAGCTGTGCTAAGAAACTGGAAACAGTACTTCAGACCAATTTGATCGCTGTCAAGATCCTTACAATCCATTATTCCCCTGCCCTGGATACAATCAGCAGGATGGGAAACCCTATTCGTTCCTGATCCTGTTAAAATACAAAAGACCATTTCAGATTGTTCACTCAAGAATGGATGTGCTTTTCATGCTTTTATGTTAAATAACAGCCTCTCTGGAGCAGGAGTCTGAGCTCGCGGCCAAATATAGATCAAACATTGTGGAGAAACCTCCTTTGTCTTCCGTGTCGATGAAACGGCAAGTTGGGTGTTCAGAAGACTATCTTCTTTCCAAGCTCCCTCCAGGTGGCAAGGAAGTACCTTTTGTGGTTCCTCAGTTCAAACTTGCCTATGTCCAGCCCAAGAACCTTGGTAATACACATCTTGGAGGAATTCAAGGTAAAAAATAATGGAAGAGAGCAGTATGAAATTAAAGCAGCTTTTTCTTAGACTATCTTTTGGTACATTTGCAAAAGTATGTTTATATGGTGGGAGTTATAGCCTATATTGTTTCAGAGGTTTATGATAAGAGTTGTTATTTCAAGTTAGCAGTTTTTGCCTAACCACAATTAATTCTAGCTTGTTTAAATCAGCCTGGAGATGACTTAAGCTTGCAGATGGAATACCCAGATTTTCTGATGGATGATTTGCAGTGGAGTGGCAAGGATTTCTGATTCCCAGTTGTTTTACAATAGCAGCAACAAAATTATTTTCCTACTTCCCCTAAATTACAGAACTGACTTGAGGAAAGTGAGGGGTGTTTGTTGTTAACTGCTTAAGTCTGCTTCAAATTATGGCAACTCCATGAATGGGAGACCTCCAAGTCACAGTATCAATAATAGCCCTGCTCAGAACCTGCAGATTCTTCCTTGATTGAGTCTGTCCATCTGTAATTCTGTCATCCTCTTTTCCTACTGCTGTCTGCGTTACCAAGTCTTACGTTCTTTTTAAATTAGTCATGTCCTTTCGTGATATATCCCAAGTATGACCCATCTCAATTTAGTCATCTTGGCTTCTAGGGAGGGTTCAGGCTTGATTTGCTTTAGGAACCATTTATTTGTCTTTTTAGCAGTTCATGGTATCTGTAGAACTTTTATCCAACACATTTCAAATGAGTTGATTTACCAACAGCATTGTGTATTTGCAAGTTGTGGGCTTGAATCAGTTTTGATGCTGAAACAAATTTGGAGGCTCAGATTTCTTTAATTCTAAATGTAAGCATTTTGTTCCAGGTTCTGGGTGGAATATCATATGGTTCTAGGGGGGAAATGAAAGTACCATGTGCAAGCCTAAAGTCTGCCTGCCCCTGTTAGAAGCCATTGCCGCCTGCTTATTATTTCAGATAGTATGTTATTCTGTGGCTTCAAGAAATATCTGATCTACATAGATTTCTCAAGACTGAAAGCAAACAGTGTGTTGCTCTTTGGGTAACCTGTAATTTCAGAATGAAAGCTCCTGGTTTTTATTGGGATTGGTTTTAGTTTCTTAAGCTTCTGATTCACTTTACTTCAGGTGCAAGCTAATCAGCGTGTTAGGGTGTTTATTCCAAGAATATTTAAATAAACCATGCAGACAATCCAGACCATTATTTGGATGCCAGCTGTTATTTCCCTTGCCTAATCTGGATTGGAAGGTAGAGGTAAGGTTTCATTTCAGACAGATAAGGTTCCCTTGGCAATGTGTTGTTTTGTCCCCCTTTTGAAGCTGCTGGCTATAGACTCCTTTTCCCCCCCTACCAGAGTCCTTTGGATGAGGAAACAGTATCTTATTGTGAAATTTATGCTCTTCAAGGACTCTCAGATCAAGGAATGTTTTGCAAGCTAGGATGTTTAATATGCAATGCATTCCTGATCTTGTAGTCTTAAAAAACTAGCAAACTGGCATTTTGTGGTGCTGGAAATGTTAGCCTTTATAATATAAAATAACTTTTAAGTAGTAACAGTTCTAGAATTAAAGGGATAAACAGCAGAATTAAGTTAATATATCAAAAAGATGCTCTGAATGTACTAGTTTATAACATGAAAAAAATAGAATTGCTCCTTTTTCTCACATATTTTGCTGGAAGATGTCTAATCACATTGGCTAATCAAAAGTGGCACTAATCAAATTTTTGCTTAATAAAATGAGAATATGGGCAGACTTCATGCACCAACCTGGTCTTTCTTTCAGACATGTGGGAAACAAACTGAGAAACAACTATTAACCATAATTTTCTGTTAATGTTTGAAATGGGAAACTATGGCCTGTTACAGACTGCCAAAATAAAACTGCTTCGGGTCTCTTTGGAGGTATGCTGTTTAAATGATGCATGGGTCCTACAAGTCCGGAGGTTGCGCCAAAGCCACACTCCATTCCTAAGCACTGGAGTGCAGCTTTGGTGCAGCTTCCGGATTCTTAGAATGCATGCATAATTTAAACAGCATACTTCCAAAGAGACCCGAAGCAGCTTTATTTTGGCAGTCTGTAACAGGCCTAAGATCAGTGTCTTCCAAACAACCTTTAATATGATGACTTGGTTTAAAGTTGCCTTCTGTATACTAGCTTGTTTATGGAAGCCATTCATTGTAGTTCCCAGTATGGGCATACTCACTAGCAAAAATATCTGGCTTTGTGAGGGTTGTGGTAGCATTTTGCTTGATACATCAAAGCCTTCAAGCAAAGTTAATAGAGCTCCCAGAGTTGGATATATTGGATGGCATCCTACATCCTACAGAGAACATAATGTTCCATGTGTACGTCTGCATCCCTAAATCGTAGAAGGCAGTGTTCAAATGCTGAAATGTGCTTCAGTAGCCATTTACTGGCTGGGTGAGGGCAGGAGATGCCCAAGCAGCATGTGGCTGCAGTTCTGCAACTAGGCAAAGATAAATGACATCATCTTCTCATATCTCCAACTGTAGAGGGGACAGCCACATAACTGCTTCAGACTACTCACCCTGCCTTCAAACGGTATCAGTTGCAGACCTATGCACTAGTTAGGAATTCCTACCATCCAGTGCAGCCTTCAAACACCTGGGCACATTTATATTAATAAATTTGAAAAACCAAACAGCCATACGTATATATCCCTAGCATTCCTCTAGTGTACATGCTGTATTTCAAATGTCTTCATTTCAGAATCTTTGAGCTTTAGCTCTTACAGAAGTACACATTCTCTTGTATATAATTGGTTTCAGTTTTTAATGCAAGATAAATTTAGCTATGCTGGGATAGAACGTCAGTGTGGGTCCCAGGCCACATCCTCACCTTGGATAATGTCAAAGGGTGGCATTGCCCTTGAGATCACTGGCTCTCCAGTCTCAGTGCCAAGTGGAGCTTTGTGTTGGTGTTGTATTCATACACTTGGCATTACTCTCTCTTTGCCTTCCCCATATACAGATACCCAAACAATGTCTACAGGAGTCTTTCTATGGCTGGTATTTTGATTTTTTAAGTATCTACCCACTTTGTGCTTTCCCACATTGGACAGAATTAAAGGAAAGCACAGGTCCCTACTGTTATTTTAAATTCAATATAAGAGCTAGGATTCCCATTTGCATATGGGATGATAAGCAAGATGTGGAAAATCTACAGGGGTAGGGCTTTGAGGGATGAGATTGGAAGAGAGACATCCATCACACACTTCAAATGCCAGGTTGGCAAGAACTGCAGGCCATTGGTTTCCTTCCAGTGTTCTAAATATTGCTATGAGAAATAATCATGCTGCAGAACAAGAGGGCTCAGCCATTCAGAAGATTGCTTTATTCTTTTGTGTAAGAATACAGTACTGGGATACAGAGTCTTACTGCCTCAAGTCATTAGCTCCTGTCTAGTCCTCCCACCACACACTTCTTGTTTGGTCTGGGCAATATGTTACAAGGCATTAACACTCTGCAAAGGTGGATAAATATACAGAGTAATGTACTTACCATTGCTATTTCTTTTATAAAGTACATGATACGTTTCATATAAACACTCAGTGGAAGCATTCAAATCCAGGAAACCCTTTTATTTTTACAGGACTGTTTTTCAATACTGCTGCTGACCTTTACACAGACATGCAACCAAGGAAAAAGAAACATTTGCTTTTTGACTCTGTATGGTGACCTTCTGCCACACACATTACACAATATTTTAGTGGATGTTCAATTGTCTAATAATATAAATAATTTTTCACAGGTACTGTAATTACATCTTTTGGTGACCGAAAAACAGAACTTTCTGGTGCATACCAGCAGAGACCTCTTGTTGATGTGGTCTATAACCCGTTTTATATACACCAGCAGCCACCACCTCTTTCCCCAGAGTTGGCTCGATGCCGCCTAGAGAAATTGGACAGTAGGAGACTGTATGGGTCAGGTAAAAAAATACGCTGCAGTGCTACATAGTATTTTGCAATCTCTCTTCCCTGTCTGTAGGTGAAATAAATTGATAATGAGACTTTATGGTCCAGAATACAGTGCTAATTTTGGATGTGAATGAGCTAGCTTCAGAATCCCTGTGCAGCCTTTTGGAGCCTCTCTTTCTCAACTTTATTATAACCATGTGGTTGTGATGATGCAGCTTGGAGGTTTTGTACATGAAGTGACATAGTAAGAATTGCAAAACATACAGTTACACTAGAAAGCTAGAACAGTAGTTGACAGTTATTGAAGTTTGTTTTATATTTATGTACATCACAATGAGGGTGCTTTATACAGAATAACTCATAGATAAATGAGTGAATAATAAAATAGGGGCAGAAATAAATGTTGCTCATCAATTGCAACCATTTGCATTGGAATCTGGTTGTGACCTTTTGCAGACAAAATTGGTCTACACTAAAGGAAACAAAATAAACAGGCACAAATGAAAAAGTGTAAAGAAGAAAGAGATTCATCTGTGCAATTAGGCACAGTGAAGTGGATCCCTTGGGTAGCAGATTTGGAGTGTTAGGAAAGGTCAACAGATACTAATTTAATGTTGTTGTTACTGTATTTTTACTCAGTCTGGGTTTCTGCCAGATTATGAAGCCTCTATGAAACAACACATAAGAATTGTAACATAGATGCCACAAGATTCTGCAAATAGTTCATTTTGCATGAGGAGAATTAACTAACATGTTGTTTGAGTAGGCCATAATAAACTCGAAAGAAGTAAAATAATTTTCTTTATAAACACGTATCAGTGGGAAGCAAATGGGAATTGCATCAAAGAACTACCACATGAATTTGTATGGCTTCCATTTATTTTAATGGGACTAGAACAGTGAGACTTCCACCTTAATTGCACCCTATAAATTCTGAGTAATTTTGATCTGCAGTAGAGCCACAGTTCTTTTGTTTCTGAATGTTATCTTTACATTTCTTTGATAACAATCTGAAGTCCACTACATTCTGTTATAAACAGGGTAAGTCTGTGCTGTTCCTGAAATTTCAACAAGGGGTATCTATTCTGTTCCTCTTTTTAGTTTGTGACTTACGGAGCAGCACATTGCCAGGTGCATCCTCTCTAAGCCATTCTATGTTTGATCTTACCAGTCCACCCCACCGCTTTATCCAGGCAAGTTCTTCTCATTTATTTACTTACATTTCCTGACTTTTCTCACAAAGAGCCAGAAAGGCTAAACTCATCCTGAAATGTGTTGTTTTCTTTTCCAACATTCATCTACTGTATATACTTGCCTATATGCTGACCCATGGATAAGTCAACGGCAGATTTTGGAGCCAGAATTATGGATTTTGATGTGACCCATGGATAAGTTGAGGGTAGAATTTAGGGGCATATAACAAAAGATGTAGAGGACAAAGCAAAGGAAAATGATGCCAGAGAACTTAGAAAATTACAGCAGGAATAACTTTAGCTCATCCTAAAGGCTGGATGGATGAGGAGGGAAATACTGTAAATGGTGGCTGTGCGATGTGTGAGGAAGGCAAGTAGGCACAAATGGGAATAGGAAAACACGTGTCAAAAAGGATGAAAAGGCAAAGAAAAGAAAATGGGTGACTATGTAAACAATGATTACAGTCCTTAACTTTAATGTGATCTTTGCTTGGTTTTAACCCACAAAATTTGATAAACATGCACAGATGTCTTATCCGTATCCTTCAAAGCCCGATTCCTCTTGATGCTCAAAAAAGCACCACCACTATTTTCCTGCCCAGGCATTCAAAAAGGTCAGAAGCAGTGTTGTGGTTGAAAGAACAGAATGGGTTGGTGCTTCTTTTAGGTTCTACTGAGACTTTTGCCACTCTATTCACAAAAGGGGATGGTTCCTTTTTTTATATAAGAGCTAAAGAACAGTGGTTACATTGACGCATGGATAAGCTGACACAAGTTTTGGGGGTCAAATATTTGACTAAAATTTCTAGGCTTATATACAGTGTGCCCATGCCATATGCGGGCGCACTATACGCGACTTTCAGCTTACGCTGAAGCTGCGTGACAAAGGAATGAATGGCACACATGCTCTGCCGCACCACAAGCCCGAGCCCCATTAATGGGGCTTGAGCATACACGCTTTGTGCCTTTTGTGGTGTGTGTGTGTGTGTGTGTGTGTGTGTGTGATGGTGATAGTAGTCCTGAATGGATCCCCTGCATAAGATAAGGGTCCACTGTGTGTGTACATACAGTACTACCTAAAATGTTTAAAAGGCCAAATAATTATAATAATTTTGTGTGGCTAATGAATTACTTTATAGTCTCCTTTTAAAGTTCTGCTCTGCTGGTTATAAATGCATTTCATAATTGGCTGTGTTAGGAAAAATTCCAATGATTAGCAAAACATTTGATATGTCAATATTTAACTAGGATAAACATTTTGTCACTAGAAATCATTATGATGTGCACTGGAAAAAGTAAGGATATGTTTTTTTGGTGGGTTTTTCGGGCTATGTGGCCATGTTCTAGCCTGAAAAACCCACAAAAAACCATGGATGCTGGCCATGAAAGCCTTTGACTTCACAAAGTAAGGCTATGTTTTTAATTATAAAACTGACACCCTCTGATCATAACCTGAATGCCTCAACAAATTTTGAAATGCTTAAAAAGTGTAAGTATTGGCCACCTCACTAGTTGGATATCAGGCAGATACTTAAATGTGTTTGAGGAAAGTCTGGAATAGGTTATCAATCATGATTTATATTTACTTTTGTGATGAATGAAATTAATGATACAGGTATATAGACACGCATACATGAAACTTCTTGGGTTTCTTTCCAATTAAATGCCGTTTCTGTCTCAGGGATGCTTAGAAATGATTGGGGAAATTTATGGGAGCACCATGATATGAAACTGAATGCTATTCATGTTGCTATGTAGACTGTACTCCTTTATGTAGTCAATGCTGCTTTGTTCTCACTGACTTCAGTGGAATTTAAACAACTTTATTGTGGCTACATTGTAACCAAACACGTTCGTTCAGAAACGTCTGTCACTTCTTGGTAGCTTTACAGGTGGGAGATAGCCAATCTCTTTCTTGGTAGCTTTACTCCTTTTTCCTTGCCGTTAGGGGAATGGTACACCAGGTGAATTTGAATAGGTTGCCTTAAATCAATGCTTTGGTCTTTTGTTTTTCTTTGTAGAGATATGATTCAGCGTCTAGTGTTCCAAGCAGCACCTCCTCCAGGAAGGGATCACAAGGAAGTAACAGGAGTTTAGGTAATAAACGTTGTTTTCTTGTCTTGTTTTCAGTCTAACAGTAAATTGGACTGTATGAAAATATGTACATTTCATTACTGGAAATAGATAGTGTGTACTAAGGCCATTTGCAAAAACAGTCCTCAGAGGCATACCCCTGTCAATATAAGGTTAGAAGTAATCATATAGACATTTATTTCCAAGAGGGGTTTCAGACCTGCAGAAACCACCTTGGAGTCTTTCCAAGACAGAGACAATTTTACAGAGATTTTTTCAGAGATAACTAGTATGCTTCTTTCATTGCCTTTTTTGGAACTTGTGACCATTCCTACTCTTTTTCAGAATTTCACATAACTGTAATGAGTTTGATGTTTCAGAGCATATATGGATTGTAGTATCAGTTTTGGAATAAGAATGTTGTAGAGAAAGAGTAGGAAAAGTCTGATTCTAAAGTTGAATGTGTTTCTTTATAAAGGCTCTGTACAGATGGGCCCTTTGTGGCGTCATGGCGACATGCTAGGGTTACCTTCGGGTAGCACGTGCACATGCCCCGCAACTCTAGTATGTCGCCATGATGCCATAGCTGCGCGGCACCGTCCAGACAGCATGCACAGCTATGACGTCACTGTTGTGTGGCGTGCAAACAGAGCCGTGTGGCAGCGACGTGCTCATGCTGCCACCAGCTGTTTATGGTGGTGCAAAAAGGAGCCGCTTTTCAGTGCTCCTTTTTTTCTGTGCAACCGAAAAAAAGAGAGGCGGCTCCTGGCCACTTCTTTCTGGTGGTCTGTACTCAGCCAAAGTTCCCAAGGATATGTTCCATCAACATAAGCACTGACTTGATTGCTATCTAAGTCAGTAGTCCCAGCCAAAAATGTGAGAAATTATTTTTTGTTGTTGTTACCTTTCTCACATCTACCTTTCTTTCAACTGGAAGTGTTAGATCTTCTGATAGCATCAAGAATCATGTGGGGAAAGATACAAAGTAGGCTAGAATTTGGTCAGGATTCAAACCCAAGCAGATTTCCTCCCCCTCAAATAAAAAAAAATATACATAGTTTCAACAAGCAGAAACAACACAAGCTGAATTTCTTCCTGAATTTTATTATTGGAAGTAATAAATCTATACAGTATAGCTGAATCATCCTGTGTGTGTGTGTGTGTGTGTGTGTTTTTTAATGGTCAATAAATGAAATGCTATTACAGACTGCCCTTCATATCTGTGGGGGTCCTTTTTGGATATCCCATCCCCACGGATAAGGAAAAGCGTAGGACCTCTAGTCCTGCCATTCTTATGCGGCCACATGCACGTCCACCAATTGAAATCATTGGAGCTTGCCATCCCCAGATGTTTAAATCCAAGAATGGCAAGCCCGTGGCTATCGAGAGACCGCTGTACATGAATTGCTATTCTCCCATATGTGTGAGTCACAAAGAAAAAGAAATGTTGCCTATCTGCAACTGTTTTTCTTTTAGTGGTCATTTGTGAACTCACTCAACCCATCCTTCTCCTTTGTTCACGCCATCATTTTCTCCAGGTCTTCCACTGGCACATGCAGAATGTTAGAGAGTTCTGACAGGGAAAACAGATAGCAACCCATTATGTTGTTAATATAATTTTAAGAAACTTTCCATGGTTTGAATCACAAATAGTTGAAATGTTGACAAAAATATTTCTGGGTACAAAAACATGTATTTCCTTTTAGATAAAGTTACATGATTCCTGGCAGTAGTAGGAGGTAGGTGCGTTATGAATTATAAGTGGAAACACTGAAGTAATGAGACCATTTTTTTAAAAAAATTCACTGTATTGAATAATGATTTTGCAGTCTTTGAGAACAAAGTCTAAAAGAGTTGTTGGTCTTGTCCCCAGATACCATTACATTGTCAAGTGATGAAAGAGAATTTGGCAGACTTAACGTGAAGGTGTGCTATCTTCTTCCTGTGGAACAAATCTGGATCACAATCTTGCGAGTGAGTGTGTCTAGCAAGACTTTAATGACTAATTCTACCATGAGCCTCCCTTTGGTAATGTTAGAGATATCAGGCAGAGAGATTTTACTTATGCCCCAAGGCCCTACTTTTTTCAGAAGACAATAACTACTGTGAGACCAGCAAGGATGCCTCCTGCCTGCAAAAGCCAATGATTAGCAGTTTCCTGATAAACAGGGAAAGACAGCGTCCATTTTTCTTCCCCTGCTTTCACTTTTCCCTACTTTTAACTGCAGAACAGATAGGATTGATTAAAGTGCTACATCTCATTCAAGTAATGTCTCCAAACATTTCAGTAATGTCTGCAAAGTTTGCAGACAGGGGAGAAATAAACCTTACTGTTAAGACTGATAAACCATATAAAAGAGACATATTAAATTTGGTGAAATAAAACAGTTAAATGTATTCATAGTTTTCCCTGCATTTTATAACTACTGTACTTGTGTCAATATCATATTTTGTAGCAGTTTTCATGACATTTTTGTTTTAATTTACCATTATATGTACATTAATCATCTGCACATGTAGCCACACAATCTCCCTCACAGCAAAATTGCTCTTTAAGGATTAGTACTGTGCATAATTTTCTTGGATTAATAACCATTAGATTTAACAGGATTTATTTCTGAGCAGACCTAGGTATGTACGTATTCTATTTGTTCTTTAGTTGTAGTGGAAAATAAAATAGATTAAAATAAATTCATCCAAATGAAAGCACTTCTCCATCTAACCCAGTGCTGCCTCAGTGATAGAGTGCTTTCCCAGCCTTGATAATTGAGATTCCTTTAAATAGAAATAATAGGAACTGAAGTTGGGATAGCATTTCAGCATATCGTTTACATTTCTCTACCACTTAATAGTGAACTCATCACTCTTTAAGCGGTTTACAATCTGTAAGCCAATTGTCCCCAACAACCTGGGTACTCATTTTACCGACCTACAAAAGGATGGAAGGCCGAGTCAACCTTGGAGCCTGGGATCGAACACACAATGTTGTGGCTGCAGTACTGGCATTTAACCACTGTGCCACCAGGGGTTGGGATCTTGTGTGTGCAAACCATCTATTTTATCACTGAGCCAGAGACTTTCCATAAACGTAATCTATAATATTTTCAGTACTTTTGTACCAGTTTATGATTTTAAAAATGACACATTTTATATTGTTATCCATTGATTTAATGCTGACTAGCATGAATCTGTGTTCTGCAACAGTGGCATATAAAACAGTCTTGTGTGTTACCAGCATCTTAGAGATAACTTGTTGGAAATGGTGTGTTCAGCATCCATAATGTTTGCTCTGATAATCTGAATTACCAAAACTGAATCTGAACTTCAGAGTTAATGCAGTTTGGCACTTCTTTAATGTCATGCCTCCATTCTATGGTATCCAGGGATGTGCAGTTTGTTATGGTACAAGAGCTCTCTGACAGACAAAACACAAAACTGCAAACCCCAGAATTCCATAGTGTTATCAAACTGCATTATTTCTGCAGTGCAAATTCAGCCCAAGAGGTATTTTTCAGGTTGCTTCAGATTTTTATAAGGTCAGAGAACTGTATACTACAACAAGAAAGCAGATAATACCAGAATGCCTTTACTATGCATTTGGCCTGCCTCATTCATTGAATTTTATGGAGAATCTAGAAGACTTTACCTTTCATTTGAAACCTTCTTGTTTTTCCTTTCACTTTTTCAGTCATTTTTTCCCTTCTGCATGCATGTGTTTTGATTGTTAGTGTTAGGCTGGTTCCTAACTTATGTAAGAAAAAAATCAGGCAAGCAGTTTGGTTACTAGTAGAATAAAATGAGTTTCAATTTTTAACTTTACAGTGCAAAGATCTGAGTTGGTCTTCTAGCTGTGGTGAAAAACCCCACATTTCCATCAAGGGAGTCCTTACGCTGCCCAAACCAGTTCATTTCAGGTGTTTGGCAAAAGAAGCTTCCAGTGTAAGTTATCCTTACATATTTAACATTTTCAAACATGTTATATTTTAAAATCTCAAAGTTATTCCATATGCATATTATGTTACACCTTGTAGTATTATGGCAAAACATTTTTTTAATAAAATAAAATACCAGGAAACAGAGTAAAAGCAAAGCTGTTCCTGTGCACCGTGATGTGCTCCTTTATCCAGACACCAGAAGTGCAGTGACTTCACCCGGTCTGGCTGGGGATAGATAGAGGAAGAAGAGGAGAACCACGTCCACACACATCACAGGACTGCCAGAATATTGGAACTGCTGCGGAATGAAACAATTGCACCAGAAGCAATAGCTGAACAACTGCAATATTGGAACCCTTAATGGTTTTTTCCTGTCAGTGAAAAGATGTGATCCAATAACAGTGGAAATGCAATGCATTTCATGATGTCATGTGATAAGGAAAGATCAAACACAGAACTAAGCCAGTGCAATCATGCAACAACTCTATAGTTTGGTAAAGTTCAAGGAAACAACCTGCAAGGGAAAGGGGGTGGGGAGAGAGGAAGGGGAAAAATGAAGCTCAGCAGCAGCTATGTCCTGACACAATGAAGGTCTGCTCAGCTGTTCTTTTTCTTCCTTAGTGGTTAGGCAAGTGGCTTTTGGAAAACTGGAGGAAAGAGCTTTCAGTAGCCACTGGGTCCAAGCATGGTGGAGGTGCATTCCCTGAGAAGAAGAGGTTCTTAGCAATACGTTGAGCCCCTGGTTGCTCCTCTTCGCTCCCTCCCATATGCTAGAATTACAATTTAATGTTTGGATAGTTTATTTTTGTAATGGATTATTATTTCCTTCTAGGACATAGAATTTATGGAAACCTTTGTGTTTGCTATTAAATTGCAACTCCTGCAGACTGCAAAATTAGTGCTCAAAGTACAAGCTCAGATTCCCAGGAAGAAAACCATAGGAGAATGCATTTTGCCACTGCGAGAGCTCAGTTCACAAGAAATTGAGTACTGGTTGATGATTACACCTCCTTCCAAAACTTCAGTAAGTTAATGTATTTGAGGTAGCTTTAGACGTTGTCTGGATTTGATATCATGTAGTGTATGTCTGTGTTGTTCCTAGGATCCTGAAAATCTCTTTCACTGCATAAACCATTGTCATAGTCTCAAAAATCCACATTATGTCTTTCTGTGAGAGGAAGAGAAGCTAATGTACATGCTATTCTTGCCAGAGGAAGAGGATGAGGCATCCTTTGGCAATTCTCCTTTTCTTTTGTCAGCCTCTAACACACCTCTGTCATACTGAATGGGTTTTAAAAGGTGTAGGGGTAGACAGAAGCAGAGAAAATGTCCTCCCCTTTCTCCCCATGGAACCATCCCTATAGTACAGGGTGGGAATAGTATGGTCCTCCAAATGTTGCTGAACTACATCTCCCAACATTCCTCACATTTGGATATGCTTTCAAGTAACACACCTTGAACTTACTTTTCTAATTTTTTTAAACATCTGTAAACCCCACAGAATAACATGATACTAAAATAGAACTGTTGTCCTGACATACTGTAGTTCTACATATAATAATCATACAGCAATTATTTTATATGGAATAGTATTCCCTGTACGTATTGTAATTTTTCAGTTCTTCTCATATTCGTTAAATTTGGGAAGTAAAAGTTCTGCACATTGTAGTCAACAGCTGGCTGCTAAGAGTTCTAGGAAAACACTGAAGCTGTGACTAGTTTATAGCCTGTATGAAATCTGAAACTGGTACAGCTGCAATTTCCAGAGGCAATAAACAGTTTTGTAACCTGTGCTTGCCTATGTTTATGATACAGAAGAAAATACCTTTCTCAGCATCTAAAAAACAGGTAGGCATGCAGTCATGAGGGTGTATACAAGCATTCCTATGGAACTGGTTTAGGGGTATATTCACTCTAATTGAGAATGGGTAGGTTTTAATTATGGTGCTGTTTTAGGATTTTGCATGTGGAAGTCATGTTGCTTCTTTGTTTTCTAAGCTCCAATGCAAAACAAGCAAAAGAACAATGAAATTAATTCCACAAATTCAAGGCTGTTCATTTCTCTGCTAACAGCAGTGAACCATTCTGTGTGGCAAGCTGCT
Organism: Sceloporus undulatus; assembly: GCF_019175285.1. Classification (NCBI taxonomy): domain Eukaryota; kingdom Metazoa; phylum Chordata; class Lepidosauria; order Squamata; family Phrynosomatidae; genus Sceloporus; species Sceloporus undulatus. Next base: position 352,159,851 of record NC_056522.1, on the reverse strand, counting down.
TTTAAAACAAATGGGAGCTTTCAAAACAGCTTGTGATATGGCATAAAGGAGTCTTACTATCTAAAGAGAGGAATGCTTGACCCTTTGCATGAATTTATGTGGATCTTAGTCTTCATTCCTACATATTTGGGCAGATTTGATGCTTTTATACCCAGAATATGCAAAATGCTAACTCAGTAATTAGACTAAAAAACAGGGAGGTTTATTCTATGACTACACTCTCATTCTTTCTATGACAAGAAAGAAACAAATGAGCTTAGATCATGTGATTTAACAACTGTATAATAAAACTTTTTATTTCTGATTTGTGAAAACTGGCCCAGAAACAAATAGAACATATCTTTGCTCTCTCATCTGTATAGGTGTGCCCTGCAGAATTGAAAATAGGCACCTGTTTTCAAGCAGTAAACAGCCGGATCCAGTTGCAAATTCTTGAAGCCCAGAACCTTCCAAGCTCATCCACACCACTGTCATCAAGTAAGATTAGGCCTTTTTGTTATTTTCTAAATATTTTGGAGGAAGGTAGAGTAGATCTTCAGTAGTTTAGTCATTAACAGTGTTTAACATCTGCCGTATAGAGCAGGGGTAGGCAACCTGCGGCCCGCGGGCCAGATGCGGCCCGGCGAGGCCTTGGGACCCGCCCCAGCCCGGCCCTGCCGCCAATTGCCACCAGGGCCTTTGGCCTCTTGCATGCAGGGACAAGGGGGGCAATTGTCTATAGACGCTTCAGAAACATGCATTTATATTAAAAAAAATTTAAAAATCAGCAAATTTTTTTGCGTGTCCTCCACTTTTTTTAAAAAAAGTGTCCACCATTTGAAAATGTTGTCCTACATTTGTCCCGGTTTATTTATTTATTTAAATTTTCAAAAAAATATTTATTTATTGGCTTCGGCCCCCCAGTTGTCTGAGGGACAGCAACCCGGCCCCCGGCTCAAAAAGGTTGCCTACCCCTGGTATAGAGTGCTGGTTTAAAATTTTCGTTCTGCTGCTAGTCTTAATTCCAGTGGCTATCTTGCTGTATTATGTTTCAGTTATTGTGAAGTCATGTTGTTGTAAATGTAAGTTGCTCTCATTTTTCAATTCAACTCCAGAATTATTAATAGCGTTGTGTAAGAATATCTGTACGTTGTTTCCAACTTATGGCAACCCTATCCTGGGGTTATTTTGGCAAAATTTGTTCAGAAGAGGGATTCCTTTTGCCTTCCTTTGAGGCTGAGAGAGTGAATTGCCCATGGTCACCAAGTTGGTTTCTGAGTCCAACTGGAGATTGGAACCCTGTTCTCCAGAGTCATAGTCCAGTGCTCAAACCATTATACTACATTGGCTCAAATATCTATATACTGAGGTCCATCTGTACTTCTGAAACATATGAAATTATTACAAAGGAACCAGTTATACACTTCCTGTGGTGCCTCTCTTGCTCCCACCAGCATCTATATTCTGTTACTTTCTAGTACACATTGAAATGACCAAATACTGAGAGCCAGGATAAGGCATAATTTTCAGTTGCACTTACCAAGGCCCTGTCCAGACCAGCCTGGGGGCAGAGTCGGGACATAGCGTCCTGACAATGCATGCCCGACTCCGCCCCCCCCAGGCGTGCTAATGCTGTGTGCCGCTCCAGATGGTGTACGGTGTCATAACTCACCTTCAGCACTGTGTCCAGATGATGCAGTGCCGAAGGGGCGCCATATAGCTGTGCCACCACGGTTATGGCACCCTTTTGTGGGTGCAAAGAGGAGCTGCTTTTTGCGCCCTCGGAAGGCCTGATCGGGGCTGCAGTGTGAGATTGCTGCAGCCCCAATCTGACTGAAGAAGGGGCAGCCCCTTAGTTTTCTGGGGAAGAGTAAGCAAGGGAAGGCTTTGTGGAAAGCAGAAAAAAACTGTCTTCCTCTAGTAAACTGTGGTTGTGGAGAAAGGTTTATCTGTTTATTTTGTCAACTCTGTGAGTGGCTATCATTTACATGGGGAGAGGGGAAGTGTTGCCCTCAAAATGCTATTTGATTGAATGACCCTTGATTTCCTCACTACAGGTTATACTAACTAGGACTGATAAAGGTTTTAATCCAGCACATTTTTCTCATCCTTGATTTATATCAATATGGTGTGTTTTTTAGTGTTGTCTGCTAACGTAAAACAGTGAAATCACAGGGAACTCCTTTATATTGGGTTAAACTCCTTGTACTTCTAATCCTAGTATTCTGTAGTCTGGCTTGCAGTACATTTCCAGGGTTTCAATCAGGATTTTTTCAAGTCCATCTTTGAGAAATGCAGTGCTCTATGGTGGTCTCCTCTCTACATCAGGTACTAACTAGGGCTAACCCTGCTTAGCTTTTGAAATCAGATAAGACATGAGGGTGTTCAGAACTGTATGTGGCATTATGGTAGTGCTCAAATCAACTCTTCCTACCTCTTGATAGTGGTCATAGAATCTAATTCCCACAGAGAGATAAGATGCTTCCCTTAACAGAGATCTCTGCAATGTTACACCTTTCCAACTCTGCTTGTCACAGTGAAAAACATTATATATTTAAGAACATTTTATATCATTTTCATCTTTAAAAAGTCAAATCAGTTTACCATAAGAACAAATATTTTCAAATCTGTTAAATCTATTAATAAAAATAATAAAATTAAAATGTAAAATAATTTATATTTATAGTGGTTAGTTTTAACAGGTATTATCATACATTTCTGTACTTGCTGATTTTCAAACTGAACATGGGGAAAATGTTTTTCAAGTAATTTCATGTCTAATTTCTTCCATGCTAGATTTTTTTGTAAAGGTTTCCATGCTTAGTGTGGAAGGACTTGTTGATAAAAAAAAGACCCGACTACTAAAATCTACAAATGGACAAGTGAAATGGGGAGAAACTATGCTTTTTCCAGTGAGCCAGAATGAACATGGGATAAACTTTCTTATCAAACTCTACAGCAGGAGCTCAGTGAGAAGAAAACACTTCGTTGGACAGGTTAGTTTATTTTCCCCACCTACCCAAAAGAGCTGGTTGTGGCACACAGGAGGGGAAGTAGTATTGAGGTAGCTTCAGATTCCCTCAGCTGCAGTCTTTTGTGGGCCAAATTATGTTCCTTAACACTGGGTTCGGACCAAAGTACCTAGTGGACCTTTTCCACCCAGTGCTTTGGCTAGGGATCTGGATTGCTCTCTTCCCGGGTAGGTAAGAGGGAGAAGGAGCAAAGTACTGGTAGTGCTTGTAAAAACTGACTAACAGAGCAGGTGGGTTTGCTTCATTACCTTATTCTTTACCTGGAGGAGGAGGAGTAAACCTAGGAAGGAAAGCACCAATGTCTTCAATTAGTGATGAAATATTATCTCCAGTATTGGTTCTGATCAGGGAACAAGGCTCTAATTATGAATTTGCATTCAACTCCTTATGGTGTGTTATGAAACAGTAACATTACAACTGTTTCTAAATATAATGAAATTTCTGTTGCAGATGAAAATATATAATAATCTGTGGCACAAAAACTCTCATGTATACTTCATACAATACTGTAGCATTTTGGTACTCTTAACATTTAAATTCTCTGTATAGGCAAAACAAATAAATATGTATGTGGAAAAAATGTCTTACTCTTGTTCCTAATTCCACTAGCTCAAACATTCCTCCTTGCTCCAGTCCATTTTCCCATGGGCTTTCTGTAGCCTATGCCACATCTCCACCCTGACTGCAAATGCTTGCAAATTGTAGTCTCTATATATTCTACTTGTCTGCCCCCTCCTGTTTTCACTTATATTACTGCACTGTTGGAAATTTGTACTGTTCCTGAAGAAAGGGGAGAGATGACAAGTGATGTGGCATGTAGGAGCACCACTGGGATTCACTCTCCTCTCTCTGTTAAGCTAATAAGTTTGTTAAACCTTAAAGCTAAACACTATCCCTGGCCATGTGTAAGCTACTGAGTCAAACAGGCTAGATTGTTAGAAGATTTGTTAAGATTCCTAAGATGAAACATCTTCTGTGCATCTAGTTTTGATTTTTAACACCTGTATCTGTTTACATGCTGTCATTACAACTGTGTAGGAAGAAATGCTTATATTGCTATTTCAGGTAAGTACGGCAAAACTGTATTTTCAAATATTCCTTTCTATGGTAGGTCAGGACTCCCATGTAAGAGCCCATGAGAGAACAGTATTGTCTTCTTCCAGTTCAGTTAATAAAACACTCTGTTGTTGAAATTGAATATGGAACAAATTGAAAATTATTATTTTTGTTAAATTTAATTGTTAATTTCAGTTGTTAAATGTTTGTTATTCATTTCTTAACTTTACTTATTGTACTCAGTGTAAAAAAAATGTAGTGATTTAAAAAAAACACCATTTTTGCAGGTTCTTGTAATAAGAGTGAAGGTATCTTTTTTATTGCAGATTGTTGAAATCTCATTTTGTCTTTCTCCCTTCCTGTTACCTACTGCAACAGCGTTGCTACCTTCTGAGAAATTATATTTCTTAGTATAATTTTGAAGAAAATTAATGGACTTTTTAATATGTCATTGCAAGAGGATAATCTGCACTTGTGACAGAATAAAGGAGCAACAGAATATATATGTAATGTAATGATGTATGCATAGTCTATATGATTATCCTTCTTTTTTTTAATAACAAAAATCGGCCCAGAAAAGCAGGTTTGACTTTTTACATGGGTCAGTACTAGAATAGGGACTAAGTGCAAATGCAGTGACAAGAGGCAGAGGTGAGAAGCCCCTCTTGGTGTGCCAGGACATGGAAGCAGTGCTCCGACCCCATTACCCCCTCTTGCCCAAACCAGAGAGAGAAAAGCAGCCCTCCCTGTTTTAGCACAGGCTGAATTCCTCCTCACTGAGCTGTCTTTTGACTGACTTCTGTGTTATCTGGATTAAGCTTCAGTTTGTTCACCCTCATCTTGTTCATTACTGATGATAAACACTGCTTTAGTACAGAAACAGCTTCCTTGGAATTAGAATCATAGAGTTGGAAGAGACCACAAGGGCCATCCAGTCCAACCCTCTACCATGCAGGAACTCTCAATCAAAGCCATCCAGATCACCATCCAGTCTCTGTTCAATGACTTCCAAGGAGGGAGACTCCACCACTCTCCGAGGGAGTGTGTTCCACTGTTGAACAGTCCTTACTGTCAGGAAGTTCCTCCTAATGTTGAGGTGGAATCATCTCTTTTCCTGTAGCTTGCATCCATTGTTCTGGGTCCTGTTCTCTGGAGCAGCAGAAAACAAACTAGCTCCCTCAATATGACATCCCTTCAAATATTTAAATAGGGCTATCATATCACCTCTTAACCTTCTCTTCTCCAGGCTAAACATACCCAGCTCCCTAAGTCGTTCCTCATAGGGCATGGTTTCCAGGCCCTTCACCATTTTAGTCACCCTCCTTCTATTCTACTTCTGTTGGTGCAGCCTAAAATCGCATTGGCCTTTTAAGCTGCCGCATCGCACTGTTGACTCATGTTCAACTTGTGGTCTACTAGGACTCCTACATCCCTTTCACATGTAGTCTCGTTCAGTCAGGTGTCCCCCATCCTATATCTATGCATTTCATTTTTCTGCCCTAAGTGCAGTACATTACATTTCTCCGTGTTGGATTTCATTTTGTTAACTTTGGCCCAGCTCTCTAGCCTATTCAGGTCATTCTGAACTTTGAGCCTGTCCTTTGGGGTATTAGCTACTCCTCCTAATTTGGTGTCATCTGCAAATTTGATAAGCATGCCCCTAATACTGTTGTCCAAGTCATTAATAAAGATGTTGAATAGCACTGGGCCCAGGACACAACCCTGTGGGACCCCACTGGTCACTTCTTTCCTAAATGAAGAGGAGCCCCTTTCCTGGACAGAGCAATCTCATGACACTGCGCCCCGACTCCGCCTAGAGGCCGGCCTTTTGGGATGGTCTGTATAGGGCCTAAGCAGTGGAAGTAAATGTGAAACAGAGAAGAATGCCATCCTATCATCAGACCTTTCAGATGCAGCCCGTAATGACAAACAGGCTGCCAGTACTGCATGACATTCCCCTTAGCGCTGGGTATTATGTCACTTCCATTGTCAGTATTTTGCACAAATACCAAGCTGTCAAACTTAGACACAGCAACATGCAAGAAGTAAATGGTAAAGCTTGTAAAAACATAGTTGTAAGTTTGCTTATTATCAATGGTACAGTCATAAATCTTAGAACAAACTCCAGAGCAATGAGCAAGCAAAACAGTAAATGAATATATAAATATTTGTAAAGCATCTTTTTTTCACTTATTGACACTGAAGGTATCTTTGACACTGTATAAACGAAAAGCCTGATTATTCAGATCACACGTGCAATCTTTGACTACAAATAATGACTCATCCTTCCGCTGGACATGCTTCAGAATGCAACAGGAGGTGTTCTTATCTGATGCAAACTTGTATAATGTTACATTGATCCACAGCACCGGATTAATTCTGTAATTATTGTGTCTGAGAGACAGGATGATGTTTCAGTAGTGGAAATATTTAATTTTAAAAAACCTGAAAGTGCCAAAGAAGATCACAGTCAAGATTTATGTTTGTTTGGTTTAAAAAAACAAACCAGTTATTGTTGTGCTCAAGGCAATCCCCATTTATGGCAATCCTCTCGTAGGATTTCTTGACACGATTTATTCAGAGGGGGTTTGCCATTGACTTTTTCTGAGGCCGAGAGAGGGTGAATTGCCCAATACCACTGAATGGCTTTCCATGGCTGGAAAGGGATTTGAATTGAGTCCTAGGCCATCATTGAAACAACATTTTTTGGTATCCTTTCTGTTCTGTGTTCTAAGTTTGAACTGATGTACTTATTTTGTTTATGCAACTTCAAAATAAACATTGAATATGGTTTGTGATATGTTTCTTGTAACAATTCCCTCATATTTGTTTCTTTGTGCAGGTCTGGCTAAGCAGTAACAGCAACAGTGTTGAAGCTGCCGATCAGTGGCAAGACACAATTGCCAATCCAGAGAAGGTTGTGGTCAAATGGCATAACATCAGTTCAGCATGCTGATCCCATGGGCAGTTATGTTGGTTGTGATCTGGACTTTAACCAAAAGACTTTTACACATATTTAAAACAAAGAGCCATTAGTTAAAAGAAAAAGAAAACAAATGTACACTTGGACTCTGCACAGTTCCACTTCTGAAGAGCAAAATGTTGTGTCGAAAAAAATTGACAAAGGGAAAAGTCTTAGAAATGTTCATGGAATTCAGAGACCACTTTTGTTAGTGGTCTGACTAACTGCCTGGCTTTTGTTGTCTATGAAGATTACATATAGATTTTTTATATATATTTATGCTCATCTTGTGCTGGGGGACCTGGGATGCTTGTATATTTATGTTCATTTTAGAAGGAAGTTAATATTCTCAGATTTAACTCAGCTCTCATTTGGATGGACATTTCTCCAGAAAGACTTTCCTCACTTTATCATTTGAAAACAGTGCCTTAGCTACCATTTTATTTCTGTAGCTTTACCACTATGGCCTTGGTAGCGCTACCCTCACAGTGAGCAACAGAGTTAAGGCAGACAGGAGGGAAGTAGTGTTTTATTTTTTAAAATCTTGAAATAAACTTGAAGAATGTATGCTTGTCGTGATTGATGTTGCATTTAAAGGGAGAGGGGAAGACTGGGAGTGGCGACTCTTGCCATGTTGAGGTAATTTACCACCAGCTGCACCATTTTTTCAAAGGTGAAATGTGAAGTCACCATTCTTACTCATATTTAGGGTTCAACACACCATTGTGAGCCCTTTCCACATGACCAGTCACTTCCCAAAGCCCTGATGAAAGAAGTCTTATCCTGCCACCAGAAGGACACTGTGGAAGTTTAGCCTCTCTAAGAAGGGTGTTGTTCCAGAGCCTGGAAGCAGCCATCCAGAAGGCCTCTTTTGTGTTCCCACAAGTTATACCTATGAGGATGGTGAGAAAATCCTCTAAAGATCTCAACACCCAGGCAGGTTCATACTGGAGAATACTGTCCTTCAGCTAAACAGAGTTGTATAAACCCTTTATAGATCCTAACCAGTAGCTGTGGAGACAAACCGAAAGCTAGTGGAACTCTTGTAACAAGGAAGTCACATTCCTTGAAACTAGCCCTGATCAGTAGCCTGTCCACAGCTCTTTTGATCAGTGTGATATATGCCATCCTATGCCAGCAATTCCCTTCTATACTACACTGGACAAACAAGACAGTCTCTATACAAGAGAATAAATGGACACAATTTGGAAATTAGACATGACAATAACCAAAAAACAGTTGCAGAACATTTCAACCCCCTTGGACATACAGTAGAGGAACTAGAGGTCACAATACTTGAACAAGGAAAGTGCAAAGTAAGACTAGAAAGAGACAAGGCTGAATTGACTTATATTCACAAATTCTAATACATTGGCAGAGGTATGAACAAAGACAGTGGCTTCATGGCACACTACATATGTTGATGCAAGAATTGCAAGAATTAGTATTCTTGCTCCTGTATATGTAACAAAAGGCATCTTCTCAGAGAAGGTTTTGAAACTGAACTAAGAAAACAGACTTGGTAAACAGATTTATTGCTTTCCCACATCAGTACCAAGTGGCCACTGTAAAGATCTGAAAGATCCATATCACATTACCCTTAGAAAATTAAGGATAAAACTCATTATTTATATATTTTTTTAATTCTATTACATCCCATCCCACTCCCAGAACTATGAATATATGCTTTAAATCCTAAGGCCAGGATATCACTGTATTGCACCTGAAGAAGTGGATTTATAATGAAAGATGCTAAAACGAAAATCAGTCTTAAAGGTGCTGCTACATTCCTTCTTTTCCCCTTTTCCTCCCTTCCTCCTTTTTAGGCTTATGTACTTCCTGTAATAATAAAACATCCTCACCCATTTTGTAAATTGTTTCGATATAGTTTAGCTAAAGTTTGGCTATATAGTTTGGCTGCAAATTCCAAACAACTTACAATTAAAAGAGATTATGTTTCAATTATTTAACACTTGCCATTGTATTCTTTTAGTTACTTAATTTTAATTTCTTAAGAAATAATACATCATTGTAAGAAAAAGGCTGTATGCTAGTCTCTTCCAAACTAGCACTACCGCCAGCTCCCTAAAGAGATGTTCCATTTTGGACTTCCTTGCCAAGAGCAGTCCATTTCTGAGACTGAACTCTTCCTTCCCTCACCTCTTTACCCAATATAATTGTTTAAAATATTTTTAGGCTATGATAAATGTGAGCCAACAGCTAAATTGCTGCAAGTCTTTACATTTAGATAGAATCACCATCATTATCCAATCATTACTAGATTATAAATGCATACCTTCCTTTTTAGAGAGAAATATATCAGAATGTCACAAGAGTAAAGTTTGTTGTCTAGCAAACTGTCCAAATTAGCAAAGCAACTTGAAGAAGGATTCGGGGAAAGTTTATTACTGCAGCAGAAATAAGATACTGTACACATTTTGGAAATCCAAAGCGAGGCAAAGGAACAGTTTTCAGAGCCCCATTACATACACTGCGAGACTTGTTTTTCTAGATTTGGCATAGCTGAAAGCATGCTCAAAGAGTAAGAATTTCCATTAGCAGGAACCTTTTTGTGTTGTTTAAATCAGGATGTGTCACTTTAAGCAAGGTACTTTTAATTAGCAATTATAAACCAGAAAGGAAGCTCCCTTTCTCATCTATACGTTAAAATAACACAGGACAGAGGCAAGGGTGCCAGGCCATCTATATCTTAATGATTCTCTCCCTTCCAAATAATGGAGATTCAGGGCTCATGAGTCCAGCTTGGAAATATGGAATTTATTAACTTAAAAGAGTGAGGGTTTCATTATTATTTTTGTCACAATCAGCATTCTTGAACCATATGAGTGGCTTGACAAACCAGCTCACTTTAGTTTTCTCTTCTGCTTTTGTTTTCTTGGGTCTCCTCACTCTGCAACTTCTTTTGAAGCTTCTCTTTGCAATTTGGCTCTTCAGTTGATATAATGGAATAAATCCAGCTTTCAGTTATGGATTCAATTGATAATCTAAATCTCAGCATGATGAAACCATAATAATAATAATAATAATAATAAAATTTATTTGTATCCCGCCCCTCTGGGAACAATCGGGGCGGCTAACAAAGTTAAAAATACAAAACATATAAAATCCCTGGTACCCTCCCCTCCTTAAAAATGTATTAAATTCAATGCAATATTTAAAAAACAGAACAAAAAACAACAAACAAACAAGTTAAAAACTGACCAGAAGGTCAACAACATCATACCAACAAGCAATCAGTGGGAGCAGCAGTATCTTTCCCAGACGTTTTTCTAAGGTCGGGTTCTCTATTCTGGGAAGGCCTGCCGGAAGAGATCTGTCTTAACAGCCTTTTTAAAGTTGTCTAAGGATGTAAGTAGACGGATCTCATCTGGCAGACCGTTCCACAGTCTGGGGGCGACAATGGAAAATGCCCTCTGGGAGGTAGCCGAGAGTCTAGATTTTTGTAGCTGAAGTAGGCCTCTCCCAGAGGAGCGGAGTGCGTGGGGAGGATTGTAGGGGAGAAGGCAGTCCCGAAGATAGTTTGGACCCAAGCCATTTAGGGCTTTAAAGGTGATAACCAACACCTTGTACTGGGTCTGGAAGCTAATGGGCAGCCAGTGGAGGGACTTTAGAACCGGGGTAATATGGTCCCTCCTGGATGTTCCAGAAATTACTCTGGCTGCCATATTCTGTACTAGTTGCAGTTTCCTTACCAAGCACGAGGGTAGCCCCATGTAGAGCGCATTACAGAAGTCTAGACGTGAGGTTACCAGCGCATGCACAACAGTCTCAAGATCTCTTACTTCCAGAAAAGGGCGCAGCTGGCATATCAGCCGAAGCTGATAACAGACGCTCCAGACTGTCACATTTACCTGGTTCGACATCAGGAGCGACGAGTCAAGGAGCACCCCCAGACTGCAAACACAGTCCTTGACGGAGAGTGTGACCCCGTCCAGGACCAGAGGTTGCAACCCAGTTCTTTGTTTCGGGGCCGCTACCTTTAGCACTTCCGTTTTGTCTGGATTCAGCCTCAATCTGCTTTTCCTCATCCAGCCCATTACTGCCCGAAGACATTTATTGAGAGAGGAGACGCCATCAGAATTCAAGGCCGATGAACGAGACATGGAGAAATAGATTTGGGTGCCATTGGCATACTGATAACACCCAGCTCCATAACTCCAAATGATATCACCCAGCGGCTTCATATAGATGTTAAATAACATCGGGGACAGAATAGCACCCTGTGGGACATCACAGGTGAGCTCCCTTTTACTGGAGCAACTGTCCCCAAGCAGCACCCTCTGGGATCTACCCGAGAGAAAGGAACGGAACCACTGCAATGCAGTGCCTCCAATTCCCAGCCCCCTCAGAGTAGATAAGAGTAGAATCGAAAAGTTTTATATGTTAATATTAACAATACAAGAAAAATAACTACCAGTCGGTAAAGGTAAAGGTAGTTCCTTGACATAAATGTCTAGTCGTGACCGACTGTAACAGTTGTTACAAAACATTTTTTTTTAAAAGGAAAGTAATGTAAAGTCGCCCCTGCATATCCACAGATTCTTTATCCGAGGATTCACGTGGCTTGAAATTTTTTTATAAAATATATAAATTCCCAAAAGCAAACCTTGATTTGGCCATTCTATGCAAGGGACACCATTATGCTATGCCATTGTATTTAATGGGACTTGAGCATCCACAGATTTTGGTATCCATGGATGTGGGTGTTTGTGGGTGTCCTGGAACCAAACCCCAGCGGATACCAAAGACCCACTGTAAAGCAATTGAACAACTGCCACTGCAGTTGTTATATAAGACAGACAATGAATCATAACTGTCTTGCTTTCTCAATTAAAAGCGCTAGGCTTAGCGATAGGCATTTGTGCGAGTTGTGCATGTTGACTCAACTTTTATTGAATGAAGTTAGTTAGAGGAGGAAAAGTTTTTTAGTTCCTATGAGTTCCTGTTGCTGGCTCAGGCCTCTCTTGGTGATCCAGAATCTGAACTTGTTATGCAGCATGCCAGGCCTAGTGCCAGTGTTTTGTTTAAGAAGGGTGTGAAAGGAATTGACCAACGAGCCAGTGATGCCTAGTGTTAACAGTGACGTCGTGTATACACCTGCCTCTTGAATAATCCCGGATGCACACACAGATGTCCAGTAAATCTAAAAATCTCTTTATCAGCTCAGTCACATATAAAACCAGCATGCACCTCTAATACATTAGGTTGCTATTACACAAAGAGTCAGTCTATGTATTCAGAACAACTGTGTTTTATATTCCCACCAGGACCATACTACTTCACAATTAAGATCACTGGCCCCATTCCCACTGGACATATAAAGCGACGTATTTCGCTTCAATTCTGACTCGGATTTTTTTTCCGAGTCGTAATCAAATCTGACCCATCGTTCCCATTAAAAACAGGTGCAAACAGACCCGGGGTTTTTTTACCCCTGTTTTCGTTCCCATTGGTATTTTCCCCGTGGTAATTTCAAGCGGGTTATTTTGCTCTCCGTTCCCATTGCCCTTCCGGGACCTCTTTTTTTAAAAAACAGCTGTCAATCAAGTGCCTAAACGCTTGACGTCACAGCCAATCAGTCGCTTAGGCGCTTTTCCCCTCTGGGAAAGGAAGAAGGAGCCTCTATTCCCCTCAAATCTATTCTCTGGAAGAGAGAAGGAGCCTCTATTCGTCCTAAACCTCTTTGCGTCCCAGGCTCTTCTGTGTCTCCCAAGACTCCCTCTGGTAGAGAGAAGGAGCCTCTATTCGCCCCAAACCCCTTTGTATCTGAGGCTCTTCTGTGTCTCCCCAGACTCCCTCTGGAAGAGAGAAGGACCCTCTATGCGCCCTAAACCCCTTTGCATCTGAGGCTCTTCTGTGTCTTCCCAGACTCCCTCTGGAAGAGAGAAGGACCCTCTATGCACCCTAAACCCCTTTGCATCCGAGGCTCTTCTGTGTCTTCCCAGACTCCCGCTGGAAGAGAGAAGGACCCTCTATGCGCCCTAAACCCCATTGCATCCGAGGCTCTTCTGTGTCTTCCCAGACTCCCTCTGGAAATAGAAGAAGCCTCTATGCGCCCTAAACCCCTTTGCATCCGAGTCTCTTCTGTGTCTTCCCATAGTTCCTCTGGAAGAGAGAAGGAGCCTCTATTTGCCCCAAACCCCTTTGCATCTGAAGCTTTTCTATATCTCCCCAGACTCCCTCTGGAAGAGAGAAGGAGCCTCTATTCACCCTAAACCCCTTTGCATCTGAGACTTTTTTGTGTCTCCCCAGACTCCTTCTGGAAGAGAGAAGGAGCCCCTGCTTCGCACTCCACTGGGGGAAAGGCTATGCAAATGGGAGAAAATGGCGCCGATAATGCAGGAAAGAGAACAAGCAGGTGACACCCCCAGGCCAGCCCCTTGAGCACTGCTCCTCCCTTCCCCAGGTTCCCGAATCGGACACCCTTGTCGTTCCCATTCGTATGCCGCAAATCAGACTCAGGAGGCACAGGAAAACTCACTGAAAATGCGCTGTTAAATTAAACCTGTTTATCAACCACTGATTCGGGTTTTTTCAGGATAATTTGATCATATTATTATTATTAGTATTATTATTATTATATGGGAGTCAGATTCGAATTCCAATGGGAACAATATCAGAGCAATGCAGATCGAATGTGCGCTCAAATGGGAATGATGCACCCATGATTTGCATCCTGATCCACGTTATAAGCCAGTGGAAACACGGCCACTGAATTCAACCCTTCATAAATTCCATGCCCTAGGAAAGCCAGCTTAACAGAGGTAGGATTTCACAATCGTGTACATTTTCTTGAGCTGCGCCCCCAGTTTCCAAGTACTGCTTTTGTTTCTGGACATGATGGATTGCCGTGAGTGGTTTCACAAAAATTGAAAGCAAAGGAGATCTGAGCAAATTCTAAAAGCAAATTCATATTTTTTTAGTGTGTGGACCTATTATGACTAATCAAGCACTCAATTTATACCTCTGTTGACTTTTCGTCTGATGATAAAAAATATAAGCCTAGAACAAAATATTTGCATTACTTAACCTATTTCTAATGTTCTGGGCTGACAGCATGTCATAGCAATACACAAAGAAATGCCCCAGGTATTCTGCTGCAGTGGCAATAGGTAGAACTTTCTTACTGAGTACAGAAAACCCTTCAGAAAGAAAGAAAAAAGACGTGCATTGCTGCCACAGAGTGTCTATAATACAGAACAGCAATATTGAGGAAATGCATAGCTAGTATTGCTACTGCACTGCAATTTCACCTTTATCCTCTGCCAATTTCTTTTGCCTTAGTCATTTAAAGAAGATACTTCTGTTTGTCTGATCCACTGCAATATTCAGTTTGCGTGCGTCATTGTCTATATGTTTACACTATACTTTTAAAGGGAACATTTCAAGAAACATTTACATGAAGCAAACCGGACTGGCATAAATCAGCATCTCCTTTTGGAAGAAAAAAAAGGAAGAGGAAAGGGGGGCCCTTAATGCTGTTGCTGCTCCCATCCCTAGGAACAAATTTATGGAAATCAATTACATTAGGAATTAGGCTGGAAATCTGCCAGCAGAATGGAGCAATTTAATTGCATTTGGGTTTTTAACAAAAGTGTTTGATTAACTGGAATATTAGCATGAATCTATCTTCAGAGTCAGGTTACTAACTAAATGAGCCAAAGTGCTAAAGAGTCAACAAAGCTTACATGACCCAATTGGTTTTAGAAAACCTTATTATAGACAAATTGACTCAATTAGGGAAGCTACAGAAAAATGGAGTCATGTCTCAAAGTGCTTGATAAATGGCTTCTTTATTGTAGAGAAAGTCCAGTGTGTTTCAGCCTAGATAGATAGATAGATAGATAGATAGATAGATGATAGATAGATAAGCTTTCTTCAGGGGCTACATAAAAACAAACATATAAATATAAAAGGACAACATATATGATAAAACTTGCATGACATAAGAAAAATAATTTTAATCTTTGGACACTATACATCCACATACAATACACTGCTGTTTGTTACTAATTTACGTTTGGTCATATTTTACTTTTGATTCTCTCGCTAATACGTTGTCACCACAACAATTGAATTGGCTGTAACTTCATATTTGGACATTAGTCTTGTGATTACAAAGTTGTTGTTCCTCCTAACCTGTGGTAACAAGTTCATGTATACTGAACCGAGTGGTGGTGTTTACGCTTTTCTATTACATGTGCCTAGAAACAGCTATACACCTTTGAAATAGGTACTATTTATTTATGTGATACACCTATAATTGTGGTTCATTAATCTTGTACGTTCCTTGGGGCCTATGTATTGCAACTTAGAAATCAACTCCAAAGATGACCATCTCATTCCATTTGCTGGATAAAAAAGAAACGTGAACTAGGCTCAAAGGTTGTTTTTTATGTTAGCCAATAATTTTTAAAAAGGAGGAGTTGGGAAGCTGTCAAAGACCTATCGATGCAGCTGGGCTATAAAGGAGGATGCCTTTATAAAAATTATAAAAGTGAGATACTTCATCGGCTTTCAAATAATTCAGCATACAGCTCATGTACTATTACTAAAATTGTAACTGTCTTTTTAAATGTATTTTTGGATTAGATTTTTTTTTACCAGAAATTTGTTCTCCTTCTAATACACAGGCCAAACTGAGGTCCTGATCCACAGTGGTTTTAATAACTGTAATAATAGCCATTAATAGCCTTTCTGCAGCTGGATCACCTGGGAAGCAAGGTGAAATCTTCCAACTGTCAACCATTGGAATCCAGTCATAAACCGTTAACTGGCATCTTTTAGATGCAAACAAGATGGCTCAGCAGGAGTTGTACTAAATCTAGGCAAAAAGAGCTATTGGACAGGTAAATGTTTCTCCTTTTTTTAGCATTAAAGCCACAGTAGTATTTTGAAAAGAGAAGTACACAAGGCAAAGAGGTGGCAAATAAAAGAGATCTGAGAATAATGGGATTGTAAATAAGAATATTTTCTGTTTTGCTCTTTCGGGGATCTGAGGGAATAAATCCTCACAGTACCTCACAAGTGGCATAATTCTCATTCTGAATTAAAATCTTAGATAGTCCTTCTGAGTAGGCTGACCATATTTACCATTCTAAATGCGACGGTACCATTCCCCCCCCCATATTTCCAGACCGTCCCATCGTTTTAATATAAATGTCAATTTTGGCCCTGTTATATTGCGAAAATGGTTTGAAGATCCCTATCTGAAATTGTGGTTGTCAAAAAGTACAAAAAAAGACACACAATAATGGTGTCATGGAGTGTGAGAAGTTTTGTGATAAGATGCTGAAAGACTGAAATGCAATATAAGATTACTTCTTCAGAGAAATATTCATGGTGAAACACAATCCCCCTCCACGTCTACCTAGTTTTTTGTATGAGTTCTGTCTCTGAAGAATAATTGTTAGCTCACTGTGTTTGTGTGATACAACTTTTGCTATCGTCTTACTTTTACATTAATATGGAATATTACAGAACCCTGTCCCATTTTTGCCATCCCAATGTCCCATTTTTGTCTCAAGGACAGCCTACTCCTGAGGAAAAATATGATGGTCACACTTCAAGGAAAAACTAACCAAGGCTCCATCTACACTGCAGAAATAATCCAGTTTTACACCATGCCATGACTCATTGCTATGAAATTCTGGGAACTGTAGTTTGTTGTGGTGCCAGAGC
Organism: Sceloporus undulatus; assembly: GCF_019175285.1. Taxonomy (NCBI): domain Eukaryota; kingdom Metazoa; phylum Chordata; class Lepidosauria; order Squamata; family Phrynosomatidae; genus Sceloporus; species Sceloporus undulatus. The sequence continues at coordinate 352,143,120 of NC_056522.1, read as the reverse complement.
TCACTGACAAAGAAAGCGAAATGTCTCACAAAATTGCAGTTCCCAGGATTGCCTAGCACTGAGCGAAGTGGTGACAAACTGGATTATTTCTGCAGTGCAGATGCAGCCCAAGATATGCAATCTAACAAGAGTTCTACCCATGTTTAAACGCAGTATCTTTAATCTCCCACCCGTTGTAGGTAGGGCTGTAGAGCCATTTTATTCATTTTGAAACGGAAATGAATTTGTTTCAACTGCATTTGGGAAATGAAATTAAATTCTTCAGGGAGGGAGACCAGTCAGCATTTTATTTCCCCAGGAAGTCTTCACATGAGAAACAATTTAGATGTTGGAAAATTCAAAATGCCTGCCACCATAAAATGGTGCAAGGCAATAGAAAACATGAATTTCTACAGAGCAGGATAGATCATTCACTAATAGGTCATTCTGATTTTAAAGTACAGTATTAAACATCTCAACAAAGGAAGGACAGCGATTCAAAGCAGGCATAGTCATTTAAAGTCACAGTGTGCTATTTCTTGAAAAAAGATTTTTAATAATTTTAATAATTTTATTTTGAAATGGATAAATTTCCCCTCCACCAAATCGGATCTTTCCTCTTCAGGGAAAGAAGGGAGACTTTGCCTTCCTTCTACTTAATTTTACATATTTTCATCCTTCCTGTTCATCCCTTGGGAATCTAGCTGCCCCGGTTCTGGACAGAGAGGAGAGATATAAATATTCTATTTTATTCTTTTTATCTACACGACAGCAATCAACTCCACATGCAAGTTATGAAAACTGCATAAATCAGCAATGATCCAGTCAGATATAAGTAAAACCAGTAAATAATAATAAATTGTTGGGTGAGATGTCCCTTTAAGATGTTATGTTGTATACTGTGCCCACCCTATGTACTTTGCATATTATATATTGCGTCTACCCAATGCACTGTGTATGCTATGTTATGAATAAGTTGGCCATAAATTATTTTGGAGGGGATTGTTGGGTAAAATGTCCCTTTAAGATGTTATCAAATAATTATATGGCTATAAATGGTGAGAACACCAGGTGTCACTCCTTAGTTGTTAGTACTGTATATAAGGGCTCTGAAACCTAGAGCAGGTGTGGGTTGAGGAGTTGGTGTGTTAGTTTTGAGAGTGTGGATTGCATATATATACCAGACAAGTGTTTGTTGACAGAAGTCAGAGCTTACATATTGCAACAGGTAGATAAAAGCCTCCAAGGGCTTTGGAAAAAGTCAACTGTGCCTTATTTTAGGTTGGTTAGTGCCTTGTTACCAAATACTGCAATACTGCATACTGGGATGTGCTTCTGCACTCTGCTGTATGTGAGCTACTGTTGAGGTCAACCACCTCAGACAGTGCTGAATGTTGGCACCTCTGTTGGGCCTATTTTTTGTTTGCTTTTTGTCACTGCACACCTGCAGTACACAGAGGGGAGCCAATATAAATGCCCTCACACTCAGAGAGCCACAAGGAGCTGCAGAAGCAACCTAAATGGAACTCTCCTGTCTGGAGTGGATAAATTTCCAGGTGCCATCAGAGTCAAAGGGGATGAGCAAGGTCTTGTTCTTGCCACAATATTATTCTAAAATCCAAAGTTTTACTTTTCCTTGTTGCTGTGAATTACAAACACTCCTTTGTAGCTAAACTAATTCAAGACAGAACATATTAGAAATGGGACTAAATTTGCCTCCTGGCTTGTGCGTATTCGAGGAGGGAAGTAGGCTTTGCCAACTGCAGGTGTAAGAGAAGCAGGATTCTCAGTTTCACCTGTTTTGTCATCCTCTCCCAGAGGACATTTTCATTGGCAGCCCTTGGATTGTGGAATGACAGCTGGGAGAGATTTGACAGCTAAACATGCTGTCTGCATTTAAAAAGTATGAGTGTTGGACTATGACTCTGGAGAATAGGGTTTAATTCCCCTCTTGGTTATGAAAACTCACTGGTTGACTTTGGGCAAGTTACACTCTTTTACACAACAATGGAAAACCTCCTCGGAACAAACCTTACCAAGAAAACCCTGTGATAGGTTTGCCTTAGGGTTGCCATAAGTTGGAAATGACTTGAAGGCACGCAATGCACACATGTTAAAAACTTATCTCTTCTGTCAGACCTACCCAGTTGAATTTAAACTATGGTATTAAATTGTGTTTTTTAAATTTTATGCTGGATGATTTGAATGTATCCTGTGTTTATGTGTTTTAATGTAATGTGTTTAAATGGTTTTATGTGTTTCTAAACCTGTGTTGTACCCAGCCTTGAGGCCTTGGGAGAGGCAGGTAAGAAATAAAATAATCATCATCCCATGTTCTACTTCTTGGTCACTGAAAGATTGGCTTATAATGTTGTGGGGGCAACTTTAAAAATCTTTTTAATGCATGTTTTATTACACAGATGGAGTTGTTCCAGATATGTATGGTACTTGCAGCCATTTTAAAACTTTCATCAGGAATTGCCTACAATATAAAAGGCGAGTTGAAAATTCCTTATTACTATCATCTTCATAATGTATTGTGCAGATTATGCATATTAGATTCTGGATCCATGTTAGTTGGCTAATGCATCAGGCTTTGCCCAAATTAAACAATTTGTACTGACTTTTATTTCTCATGAGAAAATAACTTTCAGTTGGTCCAAAAAAGATATCATAGTGTTTAATTTAAAGAGAAAAATGAGTAGATCTGATTTATTAATTATGTATCACAGTGGGTCACATAAAACAGAGTACATCTAAAACTGATATAAAAGTTTTAAAACCATTAATTAACAGTTGTATGAAAATATTAAATCAAATAGTTTTAAACACACTAAAAACTCTCCTCTCAATGACTGTTTTAAGGCAGTAATGGACTGGATGAGGGAAAACAAATTGAAGCTGAATCCAGAAATAGCAGAGGTACTTACGGTATCGGCTCTGAACCCAGGTATCGGGATACAACCTCCAGTCCTGGAAGGGGTGACACTCCTCTCAAAGGACTGTGTTCGCAGTCTGGGGCTGCTGCTAGATCCGTCGCTTCATAAGGCAAACCAGGTGAATGCGATGGTCAGGAGTGCCTGTTATCAGCTTTGGCTAATAGGCCAGCTGCGTCCTTTCCTGGATGTCAGGGACCTTGAGACCGTAGTACATGCACTGGTAACCTCATGTCTTGATTTCTGCAATGCACTCTACATGGGGCTACCCTTGTGCTTGGTCTGGAAACTTCAATTATTCAAAACATGGCAGCCAGACTGGTCTCTGGTAAATCCAGAAGAGACCATATAACACTGATCTTAACATCACTTCACTGGCTGCCCATTAGTTTCTGGGCTCAGTACAAGGTGTTGGTTATCACCTTTAAAGCTCTAGATGGCTTGGATCCAATCTATCTTTGGGACCTCCTCCTTCCATATAATCTTCCCCACACACTTAGATCCGCAGGGAGGAATTTGCTACAGCCTTGTAAAACAAGGCTGTCTTCGACCTCCCAAAGGACTTTCTCAGCTGTCGTGCCCAGGTTGTGGAATGGCCTGCTGGATGAGATCCATCATATTACCACCCTAAACAGCTTTTAAAAAGCTATAAAGACGGATCTCTTCTGACAGGCCTTTCCCGAATAGTTTCTCCAGCCATTTGCTATGTTATTTATTTATTTATTTTTATGTATTTTTAAAAACTCTTATATCGTTTATTCTATTATAACGGGGATTGAGGGTTTTGGAATACATGTTGTTGTTGTTTTTTTGTTTGTTTGTTTGTTTGTTTTTTGTTTTTGTGTTTTGTAAGCTGCCCTGATTGCATCTTGTAGAGGGGTGGGATATAAATAAATGTTGTTATTATTATTAATATTAAAATATGGTAAGATTATAAAAGCATAACTGTCTTGTACTTTTCTGAATAATGTGACTCAAGGCAGCTTACAAATTATTGAATCCATTACAGAATAAAATGTGAGTACATGTGTGCTATTTTTAAAGTTATCTATAGTGTTAAAGCCATTTAAAATTCATTAAAAGACAATATAAAAAAACAGCCAAACAGCTCATTTGTTCCTGAAAGCCTTAGGTGGCATTAGATGGAAAGGAATAATAAAGGTGTGTATTCTCAGCATACTAGTGTGCCTGACCCCAAATATCTGGAAACCCCTTCCCAGCAGTTTCATGTATATGTTAAATAACATAGGGGCCAAAACTGAAACGCATAGACCTAATGTTGGAGAGGGGATGTACTCTTTAAATCTCTTGGAATCTTGAATAGTCTATAAGAGAGTTGTGCAGCCCTCAGATACTGAACTGTAGCTTCCAAAAGCACTAACCAGTGAAGGATGCAGAGGGCCATGATTCCCACCCCGTTTCTGCAAAAATGACTGTTTCTGATTAATATTTAATGTTAGATCTGGACAGTACTCTGTGCTCTAAACTATTCAGAAATTGCCCTGCTCCAAGGATGTGGAGCTCCAACTCACAGGAGCTTAAGCTGGCCACCTCTCTGCTCTCCTTCCTCCAGAAAGCAAGGACTTATTTCTTAAACAGGATTTTAGCCTTTTAACTCTTTGTTTCAGAAGGATCTTTCCTGGTATCTTTTCACCTGGTATGCTTTAAATGGTGCTAAACATTTTGGTTCTTCACTTGCTGTTTTAATCTGTTCTGTTTTGTTTTTATTGCAGTTGATTTTAGCTGTGTTCTCCTTTAATCTCTGTTGTAAAACATCTTGGGTCCAGCACTAGGAGAGGGGTGGGATATAATTTAAATAGACAGATAAAGTAAGGCAGGACTGCCATCAGCCACAGCCCTTTCTAACTTGCTATATGGGAACACTTAGGAGTTTATTGCATGCTGTTTTAACGCTGACCCAGACATGGGATGGGATCGGGCTGGAATGGATTAAAACTGATTTTACCGCATGCAAAATTGCTGCTGTGCTGCTGCGTGACTATCACTGGTTCTCCAGCAATGCTCTGGCAGCTGATTTTGGCACTAAGGAAAGCTTCCATAGTAACAAAAATTGGCCGCTCAAGGCACTGTGAGAGGACGGGTGATAGTTGTGCAGCAACACAGCAGCAATTTTGTGTGCAGTAAAATCAGTTTTTCCCCGTTCCAGCCCAATCCCATCCCGTATCCAGGTTGGCATTAAAATTGCATGTGATAAACTTCTTAACGGCATTTGTACTGGAATTGCAATGGCAGTACATGGGAGTTGCTAGGAGGTTGTGGAGGGTGCAGCCCACACCGGGTGACATCCTAAGGGGAAGAGGTGACACCACTTCTTCCTAAACATCTGCCTTTTGACAGAAACGTGCAGTGGTGTTCACCTGCGTCCCTTTGAAACAATGAAGAGATGTGTGAGTAAGGCATGGCTCAATGGGAGGAGACAGCAGAGGCCCTAGTGTTTTTCTTTTTTTTAATAAATTAATAAACACTGAATACAAGCTTACAAAAAGTTGCAGAATCTTTTTTAAAGCAAAGATAACAGTACTGGTCCATGAGAAGAAAAAAGATCCACTATTTAAAAAAAAAAAAAAGTGTATACACAACATTAATCATTATTTTTTTCCACCAGCGGAGGCCAATTCAAGTTTCTCCTGCTACACAGAAATCTTGAATGATACTAAAAAAACAAAAGTAATTAAATTGTTCCTTCCAGAGCGTAAATTGGTAAGTTTCCAATTTTGTGTTATTAATTCACACACACATATATCTGTAAAATATATTGATAAAGAGAAGAGGGCCATCCTTAAATAAAAAGATGGTTTCTACTTGGTCAGATATTCTCATGTAGACTGAACTACAAGCCTGTAAATAAGAATTTAAACAAAACAAAATGGCCTGGGAAGCACCTGAAACAAGCTTCCAGAATGAATAATTATGGTAAGAAATTTAACATTGGTAGTAGCAACTTCCTGGTTCACACTGAATGCCAAAAGTGGGAATTTATTATTACAGTGCGCTTGTGTCATACTCAGCTTTCAGCATATGCTGAAAGCCTCGTGGGAAGAAGGGGCGGCGCATCCCATAGGGACTAATGGGGCATGTGGCCATGGTGTGTGTGCACTGCCACGTCACCGCATGCATGAGCCTCATTTATTTAAATGGGGCTCGAGCATAGGCAGCGTTTGCTTTACGTGGGGGAGTCCAGAACGGATTCCCCTGCGTAAAGCAAGGGTGCACTGTATATTTTTATACCTGTGATAAAAATTCTCAGATTGCAGATTGGCAGTCATCTTCATATATGAGTTATCCAGCACTATTTTGGAGGTCTGCGGTAAGCAGCTCCAGGGAAAAGGACCCAACTGTCCAGAATCTATAGGTTCTTTCAGACTTGACAGTTATACCATTCTGATTCCATTTTAACATCTTTGTAGGGGTTTAAAGTTGGGGTTTGTAGTTGGATGAGGCATTAGAGCTCTCTGGCTAAGAATTCTAAATTTCCCTGCCTAAAATAAAAATCTCATCATTTTATAGGATGGAATCTTAGCAGTTAAAATTGGAATCATAATACTATAATTGTGTGATTATAGGACAGCGAGGCAGGCAGGCAAGCAAGAGCAATTCAAAGACAGGTCAAGCCAGTCCTTGAGTTCAACCCTGAAACCAGTCAGTTAAAGCAGGCATCAAGGAGGGGACTGTTGACCCAGTAGCAGACCCTGTTTCTTACCTGGAACTGAATTTTATATATCTAAGCCCCTCAAATCTCATCCTTTTCCTTTTCCATAAATACTCCTTACAATGAAGCCATTATTTCCTTCAACTACAAGTCATTATTTTGAGGTGTGCAATCTGTCAAACAGCCATTTGCCTAGCATATGCTTTCAACCACAGGTATTTTCAAGAGCTTGGTAATGGCTAGGTGTGCCAACTCAGGATTGTCCCAGGCCTTGAAGTTTCTGAGCCAAAACCTGAGCATTATGTGTTAAGTGACAAGTACAACTACTGCTTGTGAGTATTCAAACACAGACAATCAGACATACATGAAGAGTCCAGTATATGTTTTCCTATTTGGAAACTACAGACAGCTATAAGGATTATTCCCTGATCAAGGGGATTATTTCCTCTTTACTTTTGGAGAGGGCACAAGTAACATTTAATGGCTTCTAGGCAGAGGGTGCAATGCAGTGGAGGATAGGTGGTAAGCCCTGGCACTACAGCTGGATAGGAGAGAAAAAGCTAACTGAGTTAGATCACCAGGAGAGTCTTTGCAGGTTGCATCAACAAATCAAGCTTTGCAAACTGTAGTAAGCTGATGCTCTAGTACAAACCTAAGGCACATGTGCCAGAGATGGCATGCAAAGCCATTTTTTGTGGCACGTGGAGAGTGGGGAAGAGGAGGAAAAGGTGCATGCCTGTTCCTCCTCCTTCCCAGCCATCCTGGACCTTCAGCCCAGCTGCGAGGGGAGGAAGAGGAACAGGAGGGCAGGGGGAAGGACCCACCCCAGAATGCAGAAGTCTTGCCCTGGAAGTCCTGTCCCCCCTGAAGTCCCTCCCCTGGCACCGGGTAGCACCCAGTGCCGGAAAACCTTTTACTTTAGGCACTCGGTCCCTAAAAGTTTCGCCATCACTGCTCTAGTAGCTGAATTGGAGATTTCCACTCAGCCCTTCCTTCTTGCTTGAGATTGAGCCCAGCAAAACTGGAATTTGCAACCTTTAAGTTTATTGCATCAGTAATTGTACCCATTGAGTCCTGGAAACATTCTGTGGTAAAATGATATGGGAACAGGTGTTATCACAATCAATAATTTATAAAGTGATGGTAATGGTATGAGAACACATATTATCACACTGCATGTACTGTTGAATCAGTACAATTGCTAATATTGTTCCCAAGCCGTCCACCTTTGGCGCATGTGTAATGTAGTAGCGAGGTTGACAGTACCACACAAGTAAGCAATGTCACCATTCTATGGTCTTATCACTTCAGATAACATGTCTAGGCATAGTAGATACAGTTGATAGTACAGTACTTTTCATAAAAACACATATCTTGGCACTGAAGCTAATAACCATCATGAGGAAACTAAACATCCCAAGTTTTCAATTCAAATAGAATATGCTGTTTTCATATGAAATATAGGACATACAACCATACTATACACGTTTCAAGCAGATGGGGAAAAAACCCATTCAGTGCCAATACAACTGTCTCCATAACCACTTTTCCCAAGTTGTATTCCACATGGAAAGCATATTTTTATTTTGTTTTGATTTTTGTGTTGTGTTATTATGATATGTTATCATATATATGAACTGAAGAAACAGCAATTTTTATGCAGAGATTTATTTATAAAGTATGCGGGGGGGAACCAATTCTCTGTACGCAGCCTGGGGGTGCTCCTGGACTCGTCGCTCCACCTTACATCTCAGGTGGATGCGACGGTCAGGAGCACCTGTTATCAGCTTCGGCTGATACGCCAGCTGCGTCCCTACCTCGACCGGGGAGACCTTGAAACGGTTGTACACGCCCTGGTAACCTCTCGTTTGGATTTCTGCAACGCGCTCTACATGGGGCAACCCTTGTACCATACCCGGAAGCTGCAACTTGTGCAGAATATGGCAGCCCGTCTGGTTACTGGCACTGCCAGGGCCAGTCATATAACACCAGTCCTTAAAGACTTACATTGGCTGCCTATTCGCTTCCGGGCGCAATACAAGGTGTTGGTTATTACCTATAAAGCCCTAAATGGCTTGGGCCCAGGGTATCTGGAGGACCGCCTCTCTCCGTACAATCCGCCCCGCACACTCAGATCATCAGGGCAGCTATTGTTAACCGTTCCAGAGGCGAAATATAGTTCTACCACCAGGAGGGCTTTCTCCATCTCAGCCCCCAACCTCTGGAACGCGCTGCCCTTCGAGCTCCGCTCAGCCACCTCCCTAGCCCAATTTAGGAAGGGGCTAAAGACCCACTTATTTGAACAAGCTTACCCCTGTCCAGCTACTCTCCCCCCCTCCCCTTGTCAGCACTGTCTTGCCGGCATGGACATTTTATTATTTTTATTAATCTGTTTTTGTTTTGTATGACCTGTTGTTATATTGTTGGAACTGTTGTTCACCGCCCTGGTTTTTAGAAGGGCGGTATATAAATAAAGTTTTTTTATTATTATTATTATTATTATTACATCTGAAAAAATTCTAGCGAGATATTTACATCATAATCATTCATTGCTTTTTCTAGAAAAAGCAACAATGTTACATATATAAAAAATAAATTTAAACACTACTTGTGGCTCCCTCCTTGCGTCAACACCAGAAGAACAGTAGAGTTTCTAGACACACTAGGATGAGAGAATAGGAAATTGTCCCATCAAATCAGAATAGCAATAGCAAGTACATTTCTATACCACTTATCAGTGCACTTAAGCACTCCCTAGGAGGTTTACAAAGTGTAAGCTAATTGCTCCAACAAGCTAGGTACTCATTTTAGCAACCTCAGAAGGATGCAAGCCTGAATTGAGCTTGAGCCCTTTTCTGGTATTGAACTCGCAACCTTATGGTTTGTGAGTGATTGACTGCAGTACAGGTATTTAACCACTGTGCCACCACAGAACACTAGGACGGGTTAAGAATATGTGGGATTATCGCATGAACATGGACTGGAACAGTCTGTAAGGGTTCTTGCCAGCTCAGAACTCATTTTTACAGTTCTCACACTGGGACGGGCAAGGGATACTATGAGCACTGAATGGGAACTAGAAAGAAACCCAGCCATGTGATAAAGTACCTTCTGTTCCATACTCATTTAGTATCCAGAACGTTGCCAGAATTCTGTGTGACAAAGCAGGTTGTGTCTCCAACCTGGAGATAACCCATGAAAACTGATCTGGAAACTGTAGCCCTTCCTTGTCTTCCAACCTCACAGGATCATCTTTAGGGGGTGCTCTAAGGCTCTGGGTCTTCCTTCTGAATAGCATCCCTCCAACAGGGGCATAACTTTTCCAGGAGGAACACCACCAGACCATAGAAGAAGCATGCCTTTTTGCTTTTCCATCTTCAAGTGTGTGAGACCAGCAGCACACACCAGACATTTAGAACTTGATTGGGGAACTCAGGGCTAGAAAAAACAAAGTAATGCACTTGTAATTCCTGTATATTTGGCAGCACAAACCAATATGGATGGAGTAATTTTTATGTGCCAGTGGCTCAGCTTGGTTTAACAGAAGCTCCATGGGCAGCAAGAGCAGGGTCAAGAAACCCAGGAGGAGATGGCCTTACAAAATTATTCTTAAAGACCTACCAAGAGGTGGAAGAATGCTGTTATTCTCATGGATTGTGGTTATGTTTGGTGTTAACTCATTTTGAAATCTATAAAATAATTCCTCACCTTTTGTCTGTCATTTATAGTTTTGATTGTGTTAGATGTTATGGATCTGTGATTCATATGTTAAACTTTCGGGTTTTTTGTTTTTTATTCATGTTTTCAAAGCAAGTCATTTGTCATTTGTATGACAAATACATTGATGACACCAAGGAGAACAGGAGGAAGAATCTACTTCTTTATACTGCAGCAGGTCTAGCTCCAAGCATACAAATCTTCAACAGTACCTACTCAAAAGTCTTCTACTTCAAAATGAATGTGGTAAAACATTTAGGGATGCCTAGTTGAAGAATGCATGTTTTGTCTACAGAGGATTCCAGATTCAATCATTGGCATCTCCATTTGAAAGGATCAGATAGCAAGTGATCTGGAAGCTGTCTGGTTAACTCTGGAGACCTATTGTCCAAGGAGAGGGGGTTCCCTCATCAAAACATTGTTAGGATGGGGTTGCTTATATCCAGATAGCCACAGGTACAAGTCAAACTAGTCTTAGCCTTTCTGAACCCTTTACCCTGAAGGAAGTCTTGAAATAATTTTCAAGCCTTAGGGAACTCCTGTATATAAATTATGAACCTGTAGCTCATTAGTGCGATCAGCAAAGTTGTAGACATAATAATCCAATGCAGGAGAATTATATATATATCTGTGGGTCTAATTAGTTTAGTCAATTATTATTCTGCACCTTTTGTGTGGTTTTTCCCTCCCTACTAAGGATATCAGTTCTAATGAAAGTCATTAAAGTAGGCAGAGAAAACTTTGGTTTTGCCTTTTTAAAAAAATTCCCCACTTGATTTTTTAAAATTTTATTGAAATAGACCTAAAAGTCTTATAACTAATTTCTATTCTAAAATATGCTAATTAGGTATGGTATATACAAGAGTAGTCCCCCCCTTTATTGTTAACTGCTGTCAAGTCAACATCTACTTATGGTGACTCTATGAATGAGAGACCTCCACGTTGCCCTATCCTCAACAGTCCTGATCTTGCACACTCAGGGCTGTGACTTCCTTGATTGAGTCCAGGGACGTAGCCAAGGGGGGGGGGCCTGGCCCCCCCCCCCCCCATTTCCATTAGAAAAATGAATGGTGTGTGCTGCTGCGCTACCACGGCCAAGCCCCATTATAATGGCGGCACTTAGTCTGGACCCCCCCTTCCTAAAATCCTGGCTACATCCCTGTTGAGTCTATCCATTTGGAATGGGAATTTCCTCTTTTCCTACTGGCTTCTACCTTACCAAACGTTATTGTCTTTTCTAGTGAGTCTTGAGGATGAAGAGGAAAGTATACAGTTGCTTCTTGGGTTGCTTGAAGAATGTGTTTGCTATGAACAAACTTGCAAAATTCAATCAGTCAGTCTTCTGTTCCCTTTCTTGATCCTGGGCCAGATTTTCATACAATCTTTGATTCTGCTCTGCTTCCGATTTTTTGCATTCCAATTGCCTAACATCTTGTTAGATGTCCTGTTTCTGCTTAGAACTAAGAATCACTTTTTAGTCAACCTATCTTTAAAAAACAGTTAGTTAAGCTTAGCTTACCATTATTGAAGTTAATTTATTTCCCTTTCATAACTCACAAGGCCAACATAATGCTTTTCTAGTAAATACAGTGGGTCCTTGTCATCCGCTGGGGTTTGGTTCCAGGATTCCCCGTGGATAACAAAATTCATGGATGCTCAAGTCCCGTTAAATATAACGGCATAGCAAAATGATATCTCTTACATAAAATGGAAAATCAAGGTTTGCTATTTGGAATTTATACTTTTTTTGAGTATTTCAAGCCGTGGATGCTTGAATCCCTGGATAAAAAAAAAACCTGTGGATAAGGAAAGCCAGCTATAATTGGCTTAAGTAAAAATAAAATTTAATTTTTCTAAATAATAGGTTTTGTATATTACGTTTTGGATATTAGGCTGCTCTGGGACCGCCTAAGGTGGTCCAAAGCCAGCTGCAAAAAGAGCGGAAAAACATCACTCCTTTTGCTGATGAGATTGAAAACTGTGGCAACAGCCCAGATCAGAGCCAGGTGCATGCGGCCGCCATGGCCCTGAAACAAATGGTGCCAAAGTGGCTGCAATCTGCTTCATTGAGCCCATCTGCTTGAGGCCTATGTCACTGCCCACCACCATGAAAACTAACATCAAGTACAGCATTTTATTATTAAAATGCTGTACTTGATGTTATTTTCCCCCAGTCACAATCTCTTGCAGAACCTCTACTGACCTGTCACAGAATTAAAGAATTCTGGGAAACCCTGCATTAGCTGAACAAATATTTTGACCTGGTATAAGAATATTTCCTGCTTTCCTATCATAATAGAGATGGGAAACATCCATGCCCTACAGCCATTTTTGTAAGACTCAATATTTTAATTTAAATTTTGGGGTAGGGTGGGGGAGAAATGAGGATTATGCTGTTTATGCCCTCAGAGGAAATTTGGAACAGGCCATAAATGGTCTCTAGAAGGTTCAAAACATTTTTGTTTACTAATGTAAGGCTTACTTGAACTGGTTGTTTCATTTCACTTGTGTGTAGTGTTAATTTTGGATAAAATGTTTGCTGAAACATGTTCAAATGTTCTTCTCTTTTGAGATTCAGGAACCTGGTCTTTCCATTTTGTTTTATGTTATTCTTTCCTGTTCTTTCTGTGTTGTTTCTATGTCCCAAAACACATGGACCAAATAAAGCTGCTTCCAGCACTTTTAGAGGCAACCTGTTTATATGACACATGCCTCCACCATGGCCCAAAGTCATGCAGAGGCCAAGGTCTGGTTCTTTAGACCAGAGCAGAAAGAAGCCTGGCAGCATGGCTTAGATATTGTGGCCGCAGCCTGCTTTTGGAGCAGGACATGCGGTTGCTGCAGACCTGTTCTACTTGCGGCCAGAGCAGCCAAGGGCTGCTCCTTCCCAGCCAGCTGCTTCACCCCTATGATTCTGTGATTCTAAAGATTATTTTTGCCTTTGGTACAAAATGTTCTGTTATAGAAGTAGACCAGGAAGCAGTCACTGTGATCAACTGGGGTCCATTTCCCTATTACCAGCCAAATTGTTTCATCTATGGCAAAGAGAATGCATACAAGAATAGATGACTAGCTGCCTTGGATCCAGCTTTGTTGCTGCAGACATTTCAACTGCATCCAGCAAATCTTTTGCACCATGCTGCAGAGTTCAATAGCACCTGGAAAGTACTGCTTTTCTTTACTGGATTTTTCACCATTATGTAATTCATTTCCATTCTGTTTTGATCCATAATGTCATTACACCTCCTCCGGGTGAGTGCCAGGGTATCTTCAATCAGTGTTTTGGTGAGACTATCTCTTATTATGCCTGGCATACCATGCAGAACTCACACTCATGATCAAAGATGTGGGTTCTGAGCTCATCAGTTCTAGAGGGAATCTCTTTTCTCAACTGTCCTAAAGATAGACAATATATTTTTCTTCTAATGCTTTCTTTTCCTTCCTGTCACTCTCTTAGTTTCTTCATTCATTCATTTCCCTTTTTCAGTTGTCTCTCCCCTTCCCAAATTTTGTCTTTTAGAAAAAAATGTAGGAAGTGTTCACAAAAATGTGGATCTAGTGCTAGCAGTGGAATCTGACTGAAAGATGTTCCATACCCCAACCCAGCACCGTGTACTAACTTATGTGGCCACACATGAGACAGTCATACTATAGCCTCACACCTTGGAAGCAAAAGAAATCAGACTTTTCTGGCTCTGGCACATTCCGGGCTGACTACTAGAATCACTCTTTATAGACATTAGTAATACTATTAGTATTAGTATTAGTAATACTAGTTATTCCAGTAAAATTCTCATGTGCACAGAAACTTCATTTCTTATAGGGAGAGCAGCAGCATGGCTCACGATGTAAACTAACATATGATCCTGGGTGGGCTGGAAAGTCATCTCCTTGGCATTTACCTTTTAGCTTCTTGTGCAGAAGGGGGGCAAAAGCTTAGAATAAACTGTGTTTAGACGTATAAAATGAGATTGGGGACCACAGACAGCCCACAGACTGCAATTGTCCATCCCAGTCAATGAACAAAAGTTGATGGTTACTTTCTGGCTCCTTTCCTTCCCACAGTTCTTAAAATGGGAAAATCCCATAGATAATGAGATATAACTGATTACACTTCCACCTCTGCTATAAGAAAAATAAATTGGCCTTGAGATCCCCCACCCAGAACCATGATGGGAGCTTGTTTTTAGTCATTTGTTATTGTTATGCCTCAAGTCAGCATATAAATAGTAACAAACTAATACTTAATTTATTAATGATACTTCAATTAATTAAGATATAATTTCATTACTTCTTGCTCTAGTATTAAAATAAGCCATGACATATTTATTTATGTGAAATTTGCAGGTGAACAAGGTTAAAAAAAAACATATTCCTTGGGGAAAGTATGACAGCTTTCAAAATTAAGGACATTAAAGTACAAACAGTGGTAAAAATAAAACAATAAACCAAATAATTGTCATTTTGGGGCTTTTAAATATTTGACATGATGGTTATTGTTTCATAAGAGATTGCAAGAGTGTGAATATGGCTCCCCTCTACCCCAGTATAAATAAGAAGCAAATACTATAACTGTTTCTCAAAGTTTATTTTACTCCTACGAAACAGATTAATGGTACATGCAAAGAGGTTTTAGCAGTCTGTGGCAAGTTAGATTAAAAAAAAAACTGGCTAAGTAATCATGATTCCATAAGTTTCATAGTTAATGAGAGATTTGGACCAGATCTTAACAAAATCTCTTTTCAAAAAATTGGCTATGAAAAAAATTAGATGATTCTATGAGATTGCCTAATAGTTCACCTAATATGTGTGTGTTTTTCAAACTGAAAACCTCTTCCCCTCACATTTTCTTCAATAAAAGGGAGACGATGTGGATTCATGGTCAATCAGCATTGCCCGAGAAGAGATTACATATAATACAGGTGAGAAGGTGTTACAATGATCTGTTATTTCTTTTCATTGTTCTGTGCTTAATTCAGGTCAGTGCCAGTATGTGCCAAGATTTCCTTGTGAATGACTTGTTGCTGGTTATTACCTGGTTATTGCCGGGATAAGTCCTCTTTAACTGCGATGTCGTGTGAAAATCTTCACCGCGATCACATGACTTTTCACAGGATAGTGACAGTTTAAACCCCCACTTTCCCCCAATTTTCTCTGCGTGATAAAGTCCTAAGTGTTCTTTCACACTAAGGTCTGAATCATGTTGACAGTGCCAAATAAAATAGATCCACTGAATCAATTGTTAAATAATGAATCAATTGATTCAGTGGGTTTTCTGTGGGTTTTTCAGGCTATCTGGCTGGGTTTCTGGAAGAATTTATTCCTGACATTTCACCTGCATCCATGGCTGGCATCATCAAAGGATGGCGGCATGGAAGTGTGTGGAGCACATATAGTTGTCAGATCCTTGGTTGAGAAGAAGTGGTTTACATGTTAATGGTGCAGTTAGTTTATGTGTTGGACTGTATTGAATGCCAAAGCCTGCAGGTGTGTTGTGGGAGATATGAGAGGGGGATTTGTGTCTATTTTATTAGTAGTCCATTGTCTGAGGGATAACTCCAGAGATTTGGTGGGTCTGATGGATTTCATCCTTGAATCTACCCTATGCTCACTTAGATTATGTTATTTGCAATGCCCAAAGAACAGCTAATGCTATTCAAAACTATCCCCCCCCCCAAGGGAGCTCAGTTTATTCCCGCCACAATTAAACTTTTTACAGCCAAAGCACAATCACAATTGTTACATGGAGCCCAACTAGGACACTATAGTGGCATAACTGCTCTTGGACGAGTACAAACAAAGTTTCTGAGGAATATATTTCAGGTTGCTTGCTGTGTACCAAATGCTGTACTGTGAAGGGAAGCAGGGATTAGTAAAATAGAGTCTTGTCTGTGGATTAACATCTTCACATATTGGTTTAAGATAAATAAAAATCTTCGAGGATTAGTTCAGTTAACTTTGGTAGACAACCATAAATCCTCTTGAGAAACAGCTATACTTAAGAATCTGAATCTTCTTGGACTCTCTAGGGATACCATCTTAGAGTTAGAAACTGATCAACCAAAACCGGTTATAAAGCAAAGAATCCTAGACATTGAAGGCCAGATGAAAATTGCTGCCTTTCCTAGACACATAGTGGTAAATCACCAAATCTCAGTTTCACCCCCTACTCCCTATCTATATCATGTTACAATACCAAAATTTAAGAGAGCTCTATCTTTAGCTCGATTTAATGCTCTCCGAACAGCAGTGCTAGAAGGGAGATATAAAAAAACACCTTATGAAACTCCGCGTTGTCCTTGCAATGATGGCGTTATTGAAACTACAGCGGATGTTCTATTGTACTGTCAATTCTAGAAGGACAGTCGCCACCGGCTGATTACTCCTCTTCTAAACAAACACCTGGACATACTGATACTTTCAATTTACGTTATCTTCTGGACAATCAGAAACCAAGTGATGTTCACAATGTAGCAAAATTTTGTTACATGGTATGTAAAATACGCTCCCAATTGGTTGGTGAAAACTGATATGCGTATAACATGACCTTGAATTTGTATCTGAAATTGTTTTTTAACAATTATTCATAATTGTATTTTGCAATTATTATTTTATCAAGTTATTTTGTATACTGGTCAACAACCGAATAAATCTTACTACTACCATCTTGTAGAGAGGGCCTGGGGCCAGGCGTTCTACGCTATGCATACCTAACTTAAAAATAGACTTGTTGCTGATTTTTAAGAAAGATATTGAAAGTAATCATTCCTTGGCCAAGATCCTGTTGGATATATAAGCATAGTTACACCTGTGTTAATGGCAGTGGAGTGTGGCAGCAGCAGTAAAAAGACTCTGGACACAGCAGCTGTGAAAGAAAGAAAGCAGATTCATTATGTTCATAGCTGGGAAAAGAAGATTGCTAGCTCTGAGTAGCCTATTTCTCCAAATACAACCATTTAGGAAAGCCCACACGTTCCTTTAAAGTGTTGCAGTGGCTTACGTTTGTGTGCATGTGTGTGCGTATATGTGTCTATGTGCTTTCTAGTTCGCCTGTCGACTTGTGGTGACTCCATGAATTTCATAGGGTTTTCTTAGGCAAGGAATACTCAGAGGTGATTTTGTCAGTTCCTTCCTCTGAAATAATAATAATAATAATAATAATAATAATAATAATAGGATTTATTTATATGCCTCCCAATCACTGGGAATCCGGGCGGCTTCCAACAGAGGGGATAATAGACGGTTCTCTGCCCTTAGGCTTACAATCTAAAAAGACACAACACAAAAGGAGAAGGGAATGGTGGGGCGGGGGGAGGATCAGGTCCAGCAGTTCTTCTATCCCTCTGAGGCCTGGACCAAGGCAGATGGACTGGAGGGATGGCTCTTTTCCTTAATCGAGGCCAGGCCCGATGGCGTTGGGCCTGTCCTTTCACTTCCTCCCAGGCCAGAAGACGACAGTTGGAAGAAGGGTCCTCTTCAGGCCCGATGGCGTTGGGCCTGTCCTTTCACTTCCTCCCAGGCCAGAAGACGACAGTTGGAAGAAGGGTCCTCTTCAGGCCCGATGGCGTTGGGCCTGTCCTTTTCACTCCTTCCCAGGCCAGAAGATGACAGTTGGAAGGAGGGCGGGGAGGGCTCTTCTTCTTCAGGCCTGATGGCGTTGGGCCTGTCCTTTCGCTCCCTAATAAAATAAATCCTACAGCATCTGGTATTTGATGCCAGCTTCCCATCCACGTACTAACCAGGTCTGACCCTGCTTGGCTTCTGAGATCAGTCAGAATCTGGTGCCTTTAGTGTATTTAGGCCCTTCATGTGGGCCCTTGTTATCTGCCAGGGGTTGGTTCCAGAATCTTCCGTGGATAACAAAATCCATGGATGATCAAGTCCCATTAAATACAAAGATGTAGCAAAATGGTGTCCCTTATATAAAATGGCAAAATCAAGGTTTGCTATTTGGAATTTATACTTTTTAAAAAAAACTTTTCAAGCCATAGATGCTTGAATCTGTGGATTTAAAAAAAAAATCTATGGATAAGGCGGGCTGACTGTACATGGTTTTTATTAATTTTAAAATATTTTAACTCTTAATTTTTTAAAACTTATTCAATATGTTTTATATCTTTTTAAAATAATTTTAATTATTTAAATACTCTGTTTCAGGTTGGTTTTACTGTATGCCACCCTGAGATGTCTAGATAAAAGGCAGGCTAGAAATATTTAAATAAATAAATAAATCGTGATCTGTAACAAATTACTTTTCTCGGTAATGGAGGTGTAAAGAATTTACATGCCAAAAGTAATGCACTCCACATTACTAGTGTAACAAGTAAGAGTTTCTCATTAGTTTTAAAGTTACTTCAAGGAAAAATGTAACAGCCAATTTGACAAGCATTTTTCAGGTTTTATGCCATTCTGTTATGAGTCCCCGAGTTTTCTTTTCTATATAAAAAAAAAGTTATGGAAAAGCGAAGAACAATTGAGCAAGCAATTAATGAGTTGTTTTCTAAAACAGCATAATAAGTTGTTATAACAGTGTAATAAGTATAGACAACATATGACGTCTTAGACTGTAAGAAGTAGTGGAATGAACCAGTGTTTAAAAAACAACTTTCCGAGTTCAGTGAGATAGCAGCATGAAGCATACTATGAACCAGCTCTTGAGCCGAGTTATATTCCTTCACCATGATTTAGTGAAGCCAGGTATAAAATTAAAAGTAGACATTTTACAGGAGACTAGGCTGATCCCCTCTCTGCTCCCCTTCTACTGTCAGGTAAAGACTTTTTTATTTGCGTAGGCATTGGATAACTAACTGGCTATGCAGAATAAACACATAAATAATTCCAACATAGAAGTAGTGATCCCTCTTTATGCTGAGATGATAAATTTATATCTTTATTATTTGGAAAAATGAATTAGTTACACGTAACCTTTGTAACTAGCACATTTAAAGCTCTGCAATACATATTAAAATAGTCAGTTCATACTTGAAATTTCATAATTTACAATATATAATTTAAAAATCATCTGGATAGCCCTGCCAGAAGAGACTAGGCAGGATAGGCCTGTAAGAAGAGACATATAAGAAAGAACATGTAAAGGGACCTATAAAGAAGAGATGAAATAATGAGAATGTCAATACATATTACAAGTTTTGAGTCCTCTCCCCAATCAGGTAAAGTATGACAGCACTTTCCAAAAATAAATTATATTATTTAAAAGTCCATTGAATGATGCGTACCACATTGACTCATGTATTAAAAGTGGGTACAATGAGCCCACAGGATCCTCAGAGATTTGGTTCCAAGATCCCTCATAGATACCAAAAATTTTGGATGGTCAAGTCCCATTAAATACAATGGCACAATAAAATGGTGTCTCACAAAATGGCAAAATCAAGCTTTGCTTTTTGGAATTTATATACATTGGTCCCTCCACATTTGCTAGAGTTAGGGACACAAGACCCCTGTGAATGTGGAAAAACCACACATAACAAAAACATTATTTTTTCCCCTGAGAGAACACCTCTCTAGGAATCTCTAGGTCCTCCAGTGCAACTCTGTGGTCGACATCTGCCAGACACTGACCATAGAATTGTGCTGGAGGAGCAACAAATGCCTACTGGAGTGTTCTCTCTAGGAATCTCTAGCTCCTTTCGTGTGACTTTTGGTTAAAGTTGTCCATAGAGTTGCCTTGGAGGCTCTACATATTCCTCTGAGACCACATTAATAAAATCTGTGAATAATCAAATTCCCAAAAGTCAAATCCACAAATGTGGAGGGACAGCTGTATTTTTTAAAATGTTTTCAACATTTTGAATCTGTGGGTAGAAAATCTGTAGCCATGGAGGGCTGACTGTATATACAAATGGTTGGCATTCTGTTCGGTATTTATGAAATCATAAACTGGATTTACAATTTTGTAATTGCGGGGTTTCACATTTACATTTATTAACTGAACGTGACCCCAAAACCTACCTCTTAGGCCAGGCGATACCCCAAATGAAAGATTTCCAAGCCTCTGCAGATTGGTACACTAGACAACTGCTGTACTCTTTCAGTTGCAGGATGCATTGAGAAAAGCAGTTGTGGAAAGACCTCAAGGCTTGACCTGCCTTTCTCAATGAAACCAGTAAAATAAAGAGCATGACAGATATTATTCTCCACCTCCCCAATCTCTATTGTCATAACTATGTCTGCTGATGCATAATCTCACCAATGTACAGTATGCTCATAGGAATAATCACTGTTTCTTTTGTATGTCCTATTGAAACAGATATTGCTCCAATAGAGGAGTGGTTTGTAAAATTTAATATGCATCATGGATTAAATATGTTTACTACCGAAGGAACTTTACTAGATATTATGAGAGGTAAGCCATACTTTATGTAAACTCTTGGAGTTTTACTTGTAATGATATCTCTGTAGAATTATCGACACATTATTTACACATTCAGTACAGTACCCTATGAATATATTCATATGTTGAGTTTCGGGTCTATACCTGGAAGCCATGTAGGACACCAATCCTAATGAATCTAATATAGTGAAAGATGGAAGTATGTACACAAAATAATGTGCTGATGTTTTTAGTTTGACAGACTAGAAAATGAACCAAGATCAAACCAAAAAAGTGAATCAAGATCAACCCAAAGTAGATTTAGCAACTGTCCAAGACAAGCCTGTAGCTAGGCCCTTAGGGGCCCTGGGGCAGACAGTAGGGCTCAGTAGGGTGGAGCGTTCATATGCTCCCAAGTCCTACCACGCACTGTGGGTGCCATCTTGGCACACTGCCATTTGGGGGGCCTTTGACTGGAGGACCCAGGGCGGTGCCTCGGTTGCCCCAGCCTAGCTACGGGCCTGGTCCAAGATGCTGTTTGAACACTCCACACGCTCCCAAGTGGCCCAGAAACAGCTTGGCTACCCACACATGAGCCTGCTTTTGGGCACTCTAGCAGCATGGCATTTACATGCTGCATGCCACCGGAGCACCAGGAAGCCACCCCGAGCATGTGGCAGGGCCAGAAAAGCCTCTTTGCCTCTCCTTTTTTGGCCAGCTTCAAGGCGAATTAGGGTTGTGACATGCTGTTGTGGTGGTACAATCCGGCTTTGGAAGGGGTGGCTCCAAGGCACACCTTCCTCCCAGTATATTTGTGTCATTTTCATGTTGTGTCACATAAGATTAAGATTGTAAATTTATTTTCTGTTTTAATATATAAAAAAAGATCATGATACTTTCTGTCAGATGCTTGCTTTCTTCACGAAGTGGGGCAGGGTTCAGTTGTGTCAGAGAAATATCATAAGGAGACTAGATTCTCATGTTCTCATGAGATCTGGCCAAGATCTGGGGTGAGATCTTGCCAGATTTTGCCCCAAGTCTCATGATTGCTGCAACCATGAGATTATGCTGAAGAATATTAGTACCAGTCCCCATGGAGGCCCAGTGTAAAGGAGGCCCCTCTGGGGAGGCATTGTGCTAAGACTTCTCTGGGGACCTTCATAAACAACTGATTTATACTAACTGGAGATTAGGTGGTATGCATTTTCCCCTTCACCTACACTTCATGCTTGAAAGCAATTCTTTAAATGGTTCATATGTGTTTAAGTACATTTCAGAAACATGTGCTTAGGGAACCTCATGAACCTCATATTGTTGCTAGAAAAAATAAAACAACATAATTGAGTAACAGTTGCCATATTTGTACATAATGATAAACCAAGATTCCTGACTTACTGGTGTTTTCTAATTTTACAGAGCCTATTCTTCAGTGGATTTGGAAACTTGGTACACCAGTGGATATTACTTCTTCATTGAATCAGATAATAAATACCACATTAACAAAAAGTCCCTGTGCCAGTGATGCAGGAATATTAGGTGCAATTTATACCACTGGAGTAACAGGTAAGTATAGTACATTACTGTACATCATTAAATGTCACAGAATCATAGAACCAGTGGTTGGGATGTTGCATTACCCCCTACATGGATAACCAAAGCCCCATATCTAAACATCTACTTTTTTCTTTATAGGAGTAATTATAGGAATCACTTACACTGGATTTATTACTCGAGATACATTGTGGCATAATATGACAAGCACCATTTGTGCTGTCCTAGATGATGGTAATTACTTCTTCTTTTCAATGCTTCAATTAGACTATTCCTATTCTTTTTTTAAAAATAGCCTGTCCTATCATAGGTAATGCATGGAGTGAGGGGTGGGTAATGTTAGAATTCCAAACCTTGGGCTCTAAAGAGCTGTCCCTCATTGCTGGCCAAGAAAAATCTATGCTAAGATTTTTCATTGTGCTTTTTCTTTCTCATAGATTGCAGTGGTCTTGCACTCGTGGATCTAATTCTAATAAATACTCGTCTGATAATACTTACTACATTGGGATTATTTATTAGTGCAGATCTGCGTTATACAACAGGACAGATGCTGAAAGTACGTAAATATGTCTCTGAATATACCAACATCTTCCCTGGTGTTACATAAATTATTAATAGAGAAACTGTAAAAGGAAATACACTCATCCCTCCACATCTGCAGCTTTGACTTTTGTGGATTTGATTATTCATGGATTTTATTAATATGTTCTCTCTAAGAATATGTAGTTCCCCCAGCGCAACTCTATAGTCAACTTTAACCAAAGGTCGAACTGAAGGACCTAGAGATTCCTAGAGAGAACACTCCACTAAGCATTTGTAGCTCCTCCAGAGCAATTCTATGGTCAATGTATACCACAGAGTTGTACTGGAGGACCTAGAGATTCCCAGAGAGGTGTTCTCTCAGGGAAAAACATAGTGTTTTTGTTATCTGAAGTTTTCTACATTCATGGGAGTCCTGTGCCTCTAACCCTAGTGAATGTAGAGGGATGACTGTATTGAAATTATTAATAATCATACAGTAAACTTGGGTTAAAGAATCAGTATGGGGCAGTGGTTTGAGTGTTGAAATTACAACTCTGGAGATCAGGGTTCAGTTCCCCAGTCAGCCATGGAAACCCACTGCATGACCTTGGGCAAGTCACACACTCTCAGCCTTAGAAAATCTTACAATGGGTTGTCCATAAGTCAGAAACAACTTGGAGGCAGACAACAACACAAAACTTGGGATGTCTTTTCCTGGTGTTGAGAGAGACTACAGGTTTTGCTCTTCCTTTTCTTCTTTTTATTGTGATTTTTTTTCGTGTGTGTGCACACACACAAAATAAAAGAAAAATGAGAGTGTTGGCATCTCTCTTTCTGGATTCTGTGGGACCATCTATAATTGAATATAGCAAATACAATCACAACTTAAGTCTCATTACACTTTAGCAAAGAGCCAGTTTGGTATAGTGGTTAGGGTGTTAGACTAGGACTATGAAGATCAGGATTCAGATCCCTGTTCAGCCATTGAAACCCACTGGGTGACATTGGGAAAGTGACGTTCTCTTAGTCTCTCCTTGCAATGGCAAACCCTCTCTAAACAAATCTTGCAAGAAAACCTCATGATAGACTTAATTTAGGGTTGCACACAACAACATATGTTTATCAACATGACACAAAATTACAGTGGGCCCATCATCTTGACAGTATTAAATTTCATACATATGTACCGTGCCAAAAGTTCAATGTGTCCAATGAGTTGCCTGCGCAAGACTTGATTGCAGGATTTTTCTGCCTGTGTTGCTCAGTAACATGGCAACATTTGGATTAAATCTTAAAGCCCTAAATAAAAAGATACAACATTGGTGCAAATGTATACTAGAAATTCCACTATAAAGGTTCTGAAGTTATACTGCACTTCCATATACTACAGTAAGTGAAGCTCCAATTATCCCTTTTTATCCTAGTGGAGAAAGGCAGTAGGAAGGTTTAAAAGCTTTTGAAATTGGACTTGAAAACCATACATTTCACCCACCCAAAGTCACATTGGAGAAAAGAGGTATTTCTACCATGTCTCTGTGTTAAATGGATTATTTTAGATCACATGACTGCACCGGCTGTGCTTTTTAAAAAATCTTCCCAGTATGCATGCAGATATACATAAATTTGTGTATCCATATCCATATAAATAGCCCTTCTTGTTTTCTTGTCAGTTTTACTGCCTCCTTGCATTCACATTGGGTGGCTCTCTCACTGGATTCCCTTACTCCAGAAGAATTAAATAACCCCTCATTAAGTTTAGTCCATGACATTTAAAGTTACCCATGTGACTTCTGCTCAAGATTAACAAGATAAAAAAACCTCTACAGATTAGAAGAGCTAGGTTGTAAACCTATTGGCCCCAATCCAGTAAAAATTACAACCTGGTCCCATGTTTCTTTGAATCTATTTCCTGCTGGGTCCAAAGGAATTTCGTCATCTTTGATAAGCCTGTAATCCTTTGCCCTCTTACCTGTGAGCAAGTCCCACTAGTTGGACTTACTTCCATGTAGGAACATAGGAAATTGCACTGTTTATGAACTGAATGATTTTCTATGTTCCTACACAGAAATAAGTCCAACTGGTGGGACTTACTCACAAGCCGAAGTGTTGTTAGGAGTGCTTGAGGGTCCTACAGGTGGGGGAGATGGCTTAATTCCTGGTTGTTCATAACCTGATCCTGATCCTGGTTGGTGGGAGTTGTGCAAAGTTTGTTGTCCAAACTAGATTTTAACCCCTCTCATACTCTTGCAGCCTCAGAGGGAGGCAAATTCCCTCTAAATATCTCTTGTCAAGAAAACCCTGTGATAGGGTCACCATAAGTTAGAAAAGACTACAACAACAAAAACAAAACAGTGAATTGCCACTGGCCAAGTAATTCAATGAAGTTATTATCAGCCCTTGGCTTACACTTAACTTTACCCTAAAATTGAGTGGGTTTACAGTGGGTTTCCATGGCTATGCAGGGATTTAAACCTTAGTCTCCCAGAGTGCTAGTCCAGAACTCAGTCCACTACACATTTGGCTAATGTGTCATAAATCGTATTTAACTTTTCTAATTGCTCTTGCTGGGAAATGTGAGAGACAGTAGTGGAACTCTAAAGCACAATCATTAATGAACTATGCTGAACAGTTCACCAGTCCACTCCACTCCATGAAAGAAAGTTGGAGCATCGCATGGAGAAAAACCTCTTCTCACATGTCATTCATGTATTAGGGAGGATATCAAGATTGAGAGTGAGGGCAGGTGAGATGCCAGAGAACAAGGGAAGACTACATGATGCAAGAAGAAAGTGGGTATGGACAAATGCATGTTTTGTAGATTTGTCCACACCTGCTCTCTTCCTGCATCATGTAATCTTCCCTTGTTCTCTGGCGTCTCACATGCCCTCATCCCCAGTCTTGATACCCTCCTACTTCATTTAACAAATAGGAAGATACCATGAAATCTTGTGCCTGAACTCCTAGAACATCTATCTGCCAGTGAGTATCGGCATACAAAGGTTGGCCTAATACAGACAGGCAGGAAAAAGTGGCTTCCAGACGCTTCAGGGATGGGGTGTGCACATGACACATGCCCTGAAAGTGGTTGGAAGCTGCATGGGGAGTATGCCAAGAGTGCTCAAACCCAGAAGAGCCAGCACAAAAAGGAGCAGCAAAATGCTACTCCTGATGGTGGCTGGGTTGGAGACTGTGATGATGGTCTGGATCAAGACAGGGCCTGGGCCGTTGCTGTGGCCCTGTACCGATCAGGTGCTGACCGACACTAGTCAGATGCTGCGCCAAGCTGCCAGTCTTCATGACCCCTTTAAGATTCCAACAATTCTGTTATACGGTAGAGTACACATATAGGCCTTCATGCCATAATATTTATTTTTGGTTCATTGTATGGAGCTGGGAAGTCAGCAGCATTACAGAACTAAAGGCAGACAGAGATGCAGGTCCAACTCTGTGCTGAAGCTAGATCCCTAAATCCTTCACCTATCTGCAAGTGTCACTTGTGACATTCAAACTGCAGATTAGCCACACCCACTGGCTAATCCAGGAATGGGGGACCTTTGGTTATTTTGGTCTAGAGCTCATAATCCCTCAATATGGGAGTTGAAATCTATAATATCTGGAGGACAAAGCTTCCCCAACTTTATTCTAAGCTCTAATTGTTAAGTAGGAAGAAAGACTTTACAGAGAGAGTTCAGACTCAGACATGATTTGTAGGACAGAAAGATTGGTTGAGTGTGAAAGAATGTGACTACTTCTGCATTACAAATCAATTCAAGCAGCTGGATTCCTTACATATATGGTGCTCAGTGGATATAGTGTTTGATGACTGCCACAATGATGAGGCATATGCATGATTTAAAATACTATTATTTTACTAATCATAATGACTAGGTATAATGTACAGTGGAGCATCTCAAGATCAAGAAGATGTAGTAAGTGGTTGTGTAAAGTAACATATGTCTAAAATTACTTTGTGAGAAATGTGAGGAGAAATTTTCTTCACATTATTACATTTCATTTTATTATCTTATTTTCTTCCAGTTCAGCAAACCAACCTTGTGCGGCTTTGAAATGGTGAGAAATTGTTATATATTACTTTTGCTGTTCCTAATGTCAAATTAGTTTACTTTCTCCTGCCTTGTTCAAAACAGTTTCAGACATTTACAAATGCCTGTTCTTCCTTTCTGGTGAAAATAAATTCTTTGTTGTCTCTGGCTGTATCCACACTGCAGAAATAATCAGGTTTGACACCACTTTAACTGCCATGGCTCAATGCTATGGAATTCTGTGAACTGTAGTTTTGTGAGACATTTAGCCTTATCTGTCAGAGAGCTCTGATGTCACAGCAAACTACAGTTCCCAGAATTCTATAGCACTGAGCAAAGGCAGTTAAAGTAGTGCAAACTGGATTATTTTTGCAGTGCAGGTGTAGCCTTTGTGTTTATTCTGCATCTGTACAGAGATGTTTGGAAACTTCTGAAATGAAGCTAAATGTTTTAGTGGAAGCCCAAAGTTGAAGGAGGGTGCCACATTCCTAAAAGATGTATTCATGTGCTCCTGGATAGGCCAAAAACATTACATTTTCCCATACTTCCTCTCTTTAACATCAAAGGAACTAGCCAATCTCAGGAACAAATTAGCTGATTGCATCCTAATAACTTCATGGTAACCAAGGCAATTATGGTTTGCAGTGCTCCTTTGCCTTGCATGCCATCCCGACTGCAGGCTGCCAAATCAGACCTACTCTCTTTTTCTCCATTTCCACAGACAACATTGTTTTATGCCCTGATTTTGATTTCCTGCCAAAGGTTGTCATAATTTTTCACATTTTTCAGGAAATTGCTCTGTTGTTATTTTCCCCCTCACTACGATTGGATGAGGACCACATATGGTACACATTTGATGTGTCATGGCTTTTTATGTGGACAAGACAAAGTCCTTCCATGCAAAAACTTGCCTGTGTCATCTCAATCCCTTCTGCAACGGGCTGTGGTAGCTGTTCCATCAGTTTTAGACAACTTCTAGCCTTGTCTCAACCTTTCTGATTCATACCACCATCCAGGCTTGGTTCCTTACTGCATTCAATCCACTTCGGCATTCCCCAAAAAGTGGCTTACAGTACCAAGGTTGGTCCAGTAGTCTCTATGTGGTGGGTGGTCTGTGGTCGTTGGAGGAAAAGAGCCTTCATGTCAATGCTCTCAACTGTTGGCAGTAGAAAAAGCATTCCTTCCTAAGAATCTTTGTAAGAGGCATGATGGTCCAAGTGTTGACAATCAACACCACAGTCCTATATTACGTAAACAGCAAGGTGGTACTCAATCTTGCACCCTCCTTTGCCTCACTATTTGATTCTGGGATTGGTGCCAGGGACGTTGTCGGGGGGGGGTCCAGGTGGCCGGTCGGATCCCCCCTTCCGTTAGATACAATGATGGCGCATGCCACCACGCCGCTGTGCCCAAGCCCCATTATAATGGTGGCACTTAGTCTGGACCCCCCCCCCTTCCCAAATCCTAGCTACGTCCCTGCTGGTGCCTTCCAGGGACCATCTCCATTTTTTCCTGTCTATCTTCCCAGAGAGAAAATGGCCTTGAAGATGCTCTGTCCAGAATACACTTGAGCCACAAGTGAAGGCTCCATCCTAGAATCATAGAATCATAGTTGGAAGAGACCGCACGGGCCATCCAGTCCAACCCCCTGCCATGCAGGAAACCAAATCAAAGCATTCCCGACAGATGGCCCTCTAGCCTCTGCTTAAAGACCTCCAAGGAAGGAGACTCCCCTACACTCCGAGGCAAGGACGTAGCCTGGGGGGGGTGTGGGGTTTGGGGGTCGGGACCCCCCTATCAGGCCTGGGGGCGTTCAAGCTCCTTCCTCCCCCCTCCCCTCCATTAAAACCAAGGCGAGGGACAGGAAAGACAACAACAGTTCCTCTTTTCCCTCTACTCCGTGGCTTATGGAGGGGGGAGGGAGGAGGGAGCGAGGAGGGCTTGAACGCCAAGCTCAGGAGAGAGAGAGAGAGAGGGAGTCCCTGTGACTCCTTTCGTTTCGTTTCCTTCTGAGTCCGGCTTCCACTCCTCCTTCTCCTCCTTCTCCTCCTCCCCCCCTTCCTCCCTCCCCTCAGGGAGAACTGAAGAAAAGAAGGAAAAGGTGACTTCTAACTTTTAGCTGTTATCCATGTACAATATAGAATATAATATAATAATAATAATATAATATAATAATCATCCTTACCCAAAATGCTGAGGATTAGATGTATTTTGGATTTTGGAGTTTTCAGAGTTTGGTATATTTATATACAGTATTATGTCTAATGGGATTTATACTGGGGATGGGATCCATGTATGTTTCATATGCATCTCATAGACATAGACTGAAGGTAATTTAATGCACTATATTTTTAAAATAATTTTGTGCTGCTGCATACTGCTTCAGCAACACCTGAGACCACTATGCCTTGTATAATCATAATTACGTCATTGATCTAAACCTTCAGGATTTCCAAGTTTCCTTGAGGTGGGGGTCAGACCAGATGCTCTGAGGGTCAGTTTGAGGTTTTGGAAGTCCAGGAAAGGAGACTCAGGCTCTACCTGGACATTTCTCCTGATAATGGACTCAGGTTTTCAAAAAACAGTCATTCTGGATTTTGCAACAACAAAAAAAGAGGGGGTCTGTGATGCAAAAAGGCAAGCGGCTCTTCCAGCCTTGTTTTTTCTCTTTTTTAAAACACAAATAGTATAAAATACAGTTAGCTGGCCCTTTTTCAGCATGTCAATGGGGATGCTTTGATGGAGAGTTCCTGCATGGCAGAATGGGGTTGGATTGGATGGCCCTGACAAAGAAGGCTAATGTCTCACAAAACTCAATACCCAGATATTGTTGTTGTTGTTATTTTCTTATATCCCGCCTTTCTCCCAATATACAGACTCAAGGTGGTGATTTTCCATAGCATCAATCTATAGTATATTTTTCTACAATGCAGATGGACACCTCCATTACATAAATTGTTGAGGATGCTTTGACTGGGAGTTCCTGCATGGCAGAATGGGGTTGGACTGGATCAGGCCCTTCTAGGTCTCTTCTAACTCTATGATTCCATGATTCTGTAGCACTCTGAGCCTACTGTGATTTTAATAGTTTTTAAATGTATAAAGTATATAAGTCTTATAATGCAGCCATGCACTGATGGCCATGCACTATAATTTTTTATTGTTTGATTTTATACTCTACCTTTCTCCCAAAATGGATTCTCTTAAAGGGGTTTGTTTAATATAAAAGAAGAAACGTATAATGGCTTGGAATTAAAATTATGATAGATGATAGATGTAAGATAGATAGGTAGGTAGGTCTTGGAATTAAAAGGTGTGTGTGTGTGTGTGTATCTCAAAATTAAAAATCCCTCTTGGAAGTGGGATGAAATGTGTGGATGCAGCCTGGGTTCGTAGCTCAGATCAGTGTTGGGATACACGTGTCTCAAAGCATGAGAGAGTGTCTCTGAGCATGAACAGAGTGGCTGCCGTCATGCTGAGCGCAGCTGCACTTGCTTTATCGAGCTGATTTATCTGATGTAAACACCTTCAGAGGAAGGACTCAGTTTGCTCTGCACTGAAAAAATATCTAGTTTGATTGCCTTTAACTGTTCTTGGCTCCATGTTGTGAATGCTGGGATTTGTAGTTTGTTGTTGGCACCTGACAATGACTCCACTACAGTTCCCAGATTCCATTGCACGAGCCATAACGGAAGTTAAGTGGTGCCATCAAGGTGTCGAGGGTAAACGCTCGACACTCTTTTGTGTCTTGGGGGGGCGCTCTTAGCCTCTCAAAATGGTGGCACTTAGTCTTGACCCCCCCCCTTCCCAAAATCCTGGCTACATCCTTGTCCGAGGAGTGTGTTCCACTGTCGAACAGCCCTTACTGTCAGGAAGTTCTTCTGAATGTTGAGGCGGAATCTCTTTTTCTGTAGCTTGCATCCCTTGTTCTGGGTCCTGTTCTCTGGAGCAGCAGAAAACAAGCTTGCTCCCTCCTCAATTGACTCCTTTCAAAATTTAAACAGGACTATCATATCACCTCTTACCTTCTCTTCTCCAGGCTAAACATCCCCAGTCCCTGAGTCGTTCCTCATAGGGCTGGTTTCCCGACCTTTCACCATTTTAGTCGCCCTCTCTGGACACGCTCCAGTTTCTAAATGTTCTTTTTGAATGTGGTGCCCAGAACTGGACACAATATTCCAGGTGAGGCCTGACCAGAGCAGAATACAGTGGCACATTTGCTTCTCTTGATCTAGACCAGGGGTAGCAACCTGGGCTCGCAGCCCGGATGCGGCCGGCGCGGCTTGGGACCGGCCCCAGCCCGGTCCTGCCGCCGATTGCCGCAAGGGCCTTTGGCCTCTTGCGCACCGGGGCAAGGGGGGCCATTGTCTATAGACGCCTCAGAAAAGCATTTATATTAACATTTTTTTTAAATCAGCAAAAATTTTTGCGTGTCCTCCACTTTTTTAAAAAAAGTGTCCACCATTTGAATGTTGTCCTAATTGTCCCGTCCGGTTTATTTATTTATTTAACTTTTAAAAAATATTTAATTATTAATTATTTATTTATTTTGGCCCCCCCAGTTGCTGAGGAGCAGCAACCCGGCCCCCGGCTCAAAATGGTTGCCTACCCCTCATCTAGACACTTACTTTTATTGATGCCGCCTAAAATTGCATTGGCCTTTTTAGCTGCCGCATCACACTTTTCACCATGTTCAACTTGTGGTCTACTTGGACTCCCAGATCCTTTTCACATGTGTTTCATTCAGCCAGGTGTCCCCCATCCTATATCTGTGCATTTTATTTTCTGCCCTAAGTGCAGTACCTTACATTTTTCTGTGTTGAATTTCATTTTGTTAGCTTTGGCCCAGCTTTCTAGTGTATTCAGGTCATTTTGAATGTTGATTTTGTCCTCTGGGTATTAGCTATTCCTCCT
Organism: Sceloporus undulatus; assembly: GCF_019175285.1. Taxonomy (NCBI): domain Eukaryota; kingdom Metazoa; phylum Chordata; class Lepidosauria; order Squamata; family Phrynosomatidae; genus Sceloporus; species Sceloporus undulatus. The sequence continues at coordinate 352,111,455 of NC_056522.1, read as the reverse complement.
AATTTGGTGTCATCTGCAAATTTTGATAAGTTGCTCCCAATTCTGTCATCCAGGTCATTGATAAAGATGTGAATAACACTGGCCCCAGGACAGACCTGTGGGACCCCACTGGTCACTTCTCTCCAGGATGAAAAAGAGCCCTTGTTGAGCACCCTTTGCGTTCGGGCCGATCAACTAGTTACAAATCATGTAACAGTTACTTAGTCTAGCCCACATTTTACAAGCTTGTTTGCAAGAATGTCATGGGACCTTGTCAAAGGCCTTGTGAAATCAAGATATACTATATCCACAGCATTCCCTTCATCTACCAAGCTGATATTTTATCAAAGAAAGAGATGTTAGATTGTCTGGCATGACTTGTTTCTCTGAACCCATGTTGACTTTTGTGATTATGGCATTGCCTTCTTGATGTTCACCGACTCTCTGTTTAATGATCTGCTCCAGAATCTTTCCTGGTATTGATCCTGAGGCTCTGAAGCCCATTTTTAGCCATGTCCTTAGTTAGGTCCTTTTTGTTTGGCTTAAAATTCCCAGCACAAGCAGTTCTGTTCTAGGAGTCATAGGGCAGGTTGTATCTCTTTACTTGATATAGTCTCGCACTGTATGCCTTCCTTCCACTTTCTCTTCTTACCCGAGTCATTGCCAAGCTCCACCAGGACGAGTGAGTGGCATCTGATCACCCCAGGATGGCCAACAAACAGCCCTGGTTCACACATCTTCTTCACCTATCCCCAGGACAGTTGTTTGTTTGCCACGCAGGCCAGATCTCTTCCCTGGATCACCCTATGCAAGGCCAGATCAGACACCCCAATCTCAACACCCTTCACCTGATGGCATGGAGGATCCTGCTGCCCTAGATGTTGTACAGTTCATCATCTTTCTACCAGGTGGTCCTATCACTAGAAATGGAAGGGTTTGTTGACTCCTGCTTCCACAGTCGATCGGTTGTCTGAAGCTGCCATCACAGATGTGCCGAACTTGTTACTTTCTTTGTGGATCAAAACCTCTCTTTGTCTTTGACATTGTTACTTGGCTGCCATTTTGGCACATTTTCAGTTTCTTGATAAGCCTTCTTATTTAACACATCTTTTGGTCTGGAAGTTTTGGAAGGATATAAGCACCTTCACCTCCAGGTGTTGGGTCCAACACCCCAGTGGACTGGTGCTTGGCCAGCTCTATGGCAGACCCTCAAGCAGATGACAACCTGTGATATACAGCTGCTGTCATGGAAGACTACATTTGGCTGCCTTGACACTACTCAGAGAGCTAATGAGCTTTTTGCCCTGCAGGTGGATGACCCATCTCTTTGGTTCCATTAGACAGGGCTGTGTTGAAACCTGACCATCACCTTCTTGCCAAAGTGTGTCCTCTTCCATCTCAGCAAGACATTGTATTGCCTTCCCTGTTTCAGCAACCTACTTTGGACTGTGAGAAGCACAACAACACCTTGATGTATGGGGGCATTAGCCTTTGTAGATAGGACTGTTGCCTTTCATACCGCTCCCGACTCTTTGGTCAAGTGTGAAGGAAATTACTGCCTATCTCTTTACAATACTTCTTGAAGGTGGTAATCAACATATCAATGCTGTCATATGATCTGGCTCGAAAGCACCCTTATTACTGGGACTGAGCCCACTCCCCCAAGGCATTTGTTGTCCTAATGCTTCCTGACTGGTGTTTCAATCATGGACATTTACCATGCAGCTACTTGTCTGCCTCTAATTTGTATTGCTATATAGGTATGGGGAAGGCCTGGTGACTTGTATTAGGTTCAAGCTTAAGGTAATTGAACTTTGGTCGAGTATTGAGATCATGGTTCTTTGTAAACCATACAAAAAAAAGTGTGTGGGTTTTTTGTGTTGGTAAAAAATAAAACACAAAACAAATAGACAAAATAAAACACAAATACACAAAAACTAAACAAGTTAGCTTTGTTGTGTGTGGGTTTTTGTTTTGTGGTTTACCCAACCACACCAACTTTTTTTTGTTTTTGGTTTTCGCGGTTTGTGGGGTTTTTTTTTGGGGGTGGGGTGGGGGGGGTGGTGGTGGGGGGGTGGGGGTGGGGGAGGTTTTTTTTTTCTTTTTTGTTTTTTTTTTTTTTGGTTTTTTTTGTTTTTTTTTTTTTGTTTTTCTTTTTTTTTTTTTTTTTTTTTTTTTTTTTTTGTTTTTTTTTTTTTTTTTGGTTTTTTGGTTTTTATTCCCCCCCCCCACCCACCCCCCCACCCCCCCCCCCACCCCCCCCCCCCTCCCTCCCCCCCCCAAACCCCCACACCCCCCCCCCCACCACCCCCCCCCACCCCCCACCCCCCCCCGATCTTTCTTTGTTTGTTTTTTTTTTTCCATTTGTTTTTTTTGTTTTGTGGTGGTGGTGTTGGTGGGTTAAAAAACAACACAAAAAACAAACCACACACCAACTTTTTTTTTTTTTTCCGTGGGGGGGGGTTTTTTTTTTTAATTCATTGGACTTGAGCCAAAGCTTATTGTTTCTTGAATACCTCTGTACTGACTGCTACATATATACCTATGAAGCTGGATGCATCCCATTCAGCTTTATCCAAGGTGTCTGGTTGCCGGGTATCTAGATTGCCTCAGCACCATATATTCGTCGTGCAGTTGCTACATCCTATTGGAGCCGGGAGTTCTTGCTTATGTTTCTGACTTCATATGTTTTTCATATGTACTCACAAGCATAAGCTTGATTGTTTGCACTGACACTCCCACCTCCTACTTCTTGTAGCTTGCTAGTCTCCCAGTTGTGTGAGTCAAAGAGATCACAAAGAAGAAGGACAGTTTACATATCTATAACTGTAGTTTTTTGAGTGGCCATTTGTGAAGTCACACAACTCCTCCCCTCATTGTGTCTTGCTGGTTCACAAAGATGGCTGTATTGACATCCTATGGAGCTGGCAAGCTGTGGTGAGAGCCCCTTATATTGGGCTGGCAGAGATGTGTGGGGTTACCGCCAAAACTCTTTAGAATGCTATAGAATGCTCCAGAACAGTCACTGTGCAGGTGCAGGATAATTCAGTTGTGTGAGTTCACCAATAACCCAGTTGTGTGTGTTCATAGAGTTCACACTTCTTCAAGTTCACTCAAAGGGCTACAGTTACGAGTATGCAGCCTGTCCTTAACTTTACTTTATTTAATTTGTAATGCATAAAATCTTAGTAATAAATGCCACTGATTATTAGTATTAATGAGTTAAATTTCTTCTTTTAATCTGTGGCAAGGGCCCATGTTTAAAAGATTTGTCTCTGAATGATAAAATACTTCAGGGTGCTACTTGCCTATCCAGCATGCCCTGGAAATTCCTTCCTGATGCTCATGATACAGTACAGTTTCCTTTTTATCTTATATTATTGGACTCAAGAAATGGCTGTTTTAAGCAGCCATGACTAGTATTGCTGATGCTGCCAGAAGAAACTAGAAAGAACTGGTGCTCTTCTCCATTTTTTTCTGGCATGTGGCAGTCCTATGAAGAACTGCTGGGCCAGTGTACGGAAGCTATGATTTATTGGACCTCTTCTGAACTTTGCCAGCCATGCACAATTCAAAATTAGCAACTGGCATACACTTATTTCATGTTTTTCTTTGTAGGATGATTATTTGAGAGCAAGAATATGGTATAGCCGCCAATGTCTAGCTAACAGGGAAAACTATGAAGGTAAGGAAACCAGAGTTGCAAGCAGTATAAATATAAGAAGAAAGAAGAGTATAACTTAAATATTATACTAGAGGCAGATCCCTAGTACAGTGGTGCCCCGGGATACGAATTGATCGCGTTACGAAATTTCCGGGATACGAAAAAGTTACATTGGAAAAAACTGTTCCGGGATACGATGTTTTTTTCGGGTTACGAATTTTTTTTCGGCGCGAAATTCAAACCGCAAAGCGCGGCTAGCGGCTTTCCAGCGCTAATGGAAAGCCTTTTCGGGTTGCGAAATTACTCGGGTTACGAACGGAGCGGCGGAACGAATTAATTTCGTAACCCGAGGGACTACTGTATTTACTTTTAAAGGCTATTTTTGTTATATATTCAGATACCCTATAATACAACTGTATTATAATGTTTGTAGCCAAGAAAAGGACATGTTGACTGAACTACCTGCAGAAATATATGATATTTATCAACAAATATAAATATCCACATAAAAGTTCCAGATTTGAATCCTTTGGCATTGACAGTGGGTTGCAGAATGATAGATGGAAAGCAAAGGAGTGATAGGCTGTAACCTAAGAGATTTTGTTTCACAGAGACAAAATTACTCTTATAGTAGTCTATAGCAATAGTAGTCTATAGCAAAATTATTTTCCTTCCATATATTATGGAGCTTCTGTTCATGTGTAATCTAAGATTATGGTTTCCCAACCAGCAGAGAATTAACTGTTTAGAATCTAGATGTTTCTATTTAAGTATTTTAGTACATTATTTCCCAAATTATGGCTGAAATGTTCAGAAACACATTTATCAGATCTGAAGGAAAGAACATTTTGGCCAGAATTCTGTTAGTGAAATACAAAGGTATAAGTTGTGCTGCCCATGTGGAATGGCTTTTTTAGACAATACAGAACAGATATTATTATTATTATTATTAACCTTTATTTATGAAGCGCTTTAAATTTACACAGCGCTGTACATGCAATCTTTTTAGTTAGACGGTTCCCTGCCCTCAGGCTTACAATCTAAAAAGACATGACACAGAAGGAGAAGGGGGTGGTGACGGGAAAGGCTAAGAGGTCCAGCAGTTCCTCTCAACCTCCGAGGCCTGGACCAAGGCAGATGGACTGGAGGGAGGGCTTGGCTTCATAATGGAAGGTTAATCATTATCCAGGGAAAATACATACTCACAAGTAGGATAATACATATACAGTACATAGCAATACAGGAAATGGATCGATAAACAGCCAACAACAGAACATCAGATAGTAAGCGACAATTATGCGATGCCTGGGAAGGCTTCTCTGAATAGGATGGTTTTCAACTCCGTTTTGAAGCTGGTTAAAGAAGTGATGGCTCTTGCTTGTGGAGGAAGAAGGTTCCAGGAGTGAGGGGCAGCAAGTGAAAAGGGGCGAATCCGAGATGGGGCAGAGGAAATCCTGGGCTGGGACAGCAGACCTTGACTACCAGAACGGAGGGCCCTGGTGGGAAGGTGAGGAGAAAGAAGGTCGAATAAGTAAGGAGGGGCCAGTCCATGGAGGGCTTTGAATGTCGACAGCAGGAGCTTATACTGAATGCGGAAAGGGAGGGGGAGCCAGTGAAGGGATGCCAAGACAGGAGAGATGTGGTCAGAGCGGTGGGTGGAAGTGATAATGCGTGCAGCTGAATGCTGGACAGAGATTAAAGGACGGAGGTGAGAAAGAGGAAGCCCAGCCAGGAGGACATTACAGTAATCAAGTCGTGAGACCACTAGGGCATGGACCAGGATCTTGGCAGTAGAGGTGGAGAGATATGGTCGGATTTTGGCAATATTGTACAAAAAGAATCTACAAGCCTTGGCTGTGGTCTGGATCTGAGGGATACACGACAGAGAAGAGTCAAAGATAAAACCAAGACTGCGGGTTTGCTGGACTGGTTGAATGGAAATGTTGTCCACAGAGACAGAAAAGGAGTGTTGAAGGTTGGGCTTAGGAGGAAAGACAAGAAGCTCCGTCTTGGACATGTTGAGCTTCAAACGCCGATGGCGCATCCACTGTGAGACAGCTGTAAGGCAAGATGAGACTTGCTGTTCAAGCCTTGGAGAAAGGTCAGGGGCAGAAAGATACAGCTGGGTGTCATCGGCATATAGATGGTAGGAAAAGCCAAAAGAGCTGATGAGTTTTCCTAAGGACAGTGTGTAGAGAGAAAACAGAAGGGGACCCAGAACAGAGCCCTGGGGAACTCCAACAGATAAGGGAACAGGAGAAGAAGTCTGACCTCCTGCAACCACTGCAAAAGATCTGCCAGACAAGTAAGATCTAAACCAGTCGATAACAGAGTCTAAGAACCCAAGGTCAGAGAGTATGTCAATTAGGAGACAGTGATCAACAGTGTCAAAGGCTGCAGACAAATCAAGAAGGATGAGAACAGAGTAAAGGCCATTAGCCTTGGCCCGTAAAAGGTCATTCGAGATCTTAGTGAGGGCTGTCTCTGTGGAATGCTTTGGGCGGAAGCCAGACTGAAAGGGATCAAGAATGGAGTTGGCTTGAAGAAACTCAAGACAGCGCGAATAGACAACCCGTTCCAAAACCTTAGAAAGAAAGGGGAGAAGAGAAATCGGACGATAGCTAGACAAAGAGGAGGGGTCAAGAGAGATATGTCAGCTGATGGTGGCAAGAATGGAGTCCTTCAAGTGGACCTATTGTAGGTATGGGATAATGCATCTACGGTACTGTATCAATGTGTCTTGTGCATTGTGCACTGCTTCTGTCCATTGTGCATTGTTTAATGAGGTGGTAGCTCATTTCTCATATGTTGTGCTGTAATAGTATGCAGTATAGGGATTCCATAATACTACTGTAGAATAATTAGACTGGCAGATATTTATGCTACATTGAGACAAGCCAATGATTTTTGGTAAAAGAAGCAGTAAGAATTCATATATTGTTCACCCTTTTTGCAAGCAAGTATTATTATTAATACATAATATTTGTTTGTTGTTATATGCCTCCAAGTTATTTCTGATTTGTGGTGACCCTAAAGCAAACCTAACATGGGGGTTATCTTGGAAAGATTTGCTCAGAGGGGGGTTGCCATTGTCTTTTTTTTCTTGAGGCTGACAAAGTGTGACTTAGCAAAGGTCACCCAGTTGTTGTTGTTGTTGTTGTTGTTGTTGTTGTTATTATTATTAAGCTTTACTTATATAGCGCTGTAAATTTACACAGCACTGTACATACAATCTTTTAATTAGACGGTTCCCTGCCCTCAGGCTTACAATCTAAGAAGACATGACACAAAAGGGGAAGGGAGTGGAGGATGGAGCCAGAAGCCTTCTGGGAAGGGCTCAGTTCCTTTGCGGAGGCCTGGTGGGATTGGCCCACCCCCTCTCTCCCTCAGAAGCCAGGATGGAGCCAGAAGCCTTCTGGGAAGGGCTCAGTTCCTTTGGGGAGGCCTGGTGGGATTTGCCTACCTCCTCTCTCCCTCAGAAGCCAGGATGGAGCCAGTGCATCTCTAATACTGATCAGAGATTCTAACTCTGGTCTCCAGAGTTGTAGTCCACTGCTCACACTATTATACCACATTGGCATATTTCACATACATTATCTACCTATATTTTTTTACCATAGCATTGTGAAATACAATATTCATCATCATCATCATCATCATCATCATCATCATCATCATCATCATCATCTTCCATGTTGCTGATAGACGGAGGGCTGAGGTTAAAGGGCCATATCGTAAATCTGGCAGAGGCAAGGTGGGAAACAAGGACTTCCCATCAGAGAGAACCTTAACCCTGATTTAATGCTAAATCAATGCCGACATTCTCTGTGAACAGACAAATCAATTTCTTTTTAACCAATATGTGATAAAGTTTAAAATCCTGGGTAGTTTTCACTGTGGTTAATATCAATATGCATGCAATACCTAACGGTGATTAAGGGGGTAATTTGTGCAATAGACAGCATTCCATGTGTAGTGACCAGCTGTTGTTTTAGACCTCCCAGCCTGCTCTCAGGCTTGCTGCAGAAGTTACAAGTATAACTTTGCCACAATATTGTCTTTTGGAGGCGGGGTGTTAATACATCAGAGATAAAAACAGCCCTCCTGGATCAGCCCAAAAGGGACATCTAGTTCATTATTGTATTTTCAACATGAAACTGACAATATGTGCAACCATGGTGTTAAGGCAACAGCCTTCCTGTTTGCATTGGCATCATTAGGGGAGTGCAGTGGTGTGGCTCACACCAGGTGACATCGCAGAAGGGAAATGACACCTGGTCAGCCCCCCATGTCATCCTTTATGTTTCATTCCCCATGCACGCTTCATTCCCTGTACATGCACCATTCCGTTCCCTGCACTCTTCTCCCACATTCCGCCTCCACGAGCCTTTCCTGTGTGCACTCCGTTCCCCGTTTCCTCATCAAGAAAAGGACGAGACAGCATAGGGAGAGGAAGTGCATGCCATCCCCGGAAGCCCTGCCCCTGGAAATCCCACTGGAAGCCCTGTCTCCAGAAACGTCACCGGAAGCCCTGCCCCAGAAGCCCCACCACCCAAACTGGATTACCCCCAGTGCAGGAATGTCACTGCCTGTTTGTCGTGGGTATCTGGCAAAGAGGTGCATATTGCCTCTGTATATGGCATTTTTATATAATTTCTGAGAACTGCAACACATTTGTTAACAATTGCAAATCAAAGCATTTTAAACACAGAAGCTTTAAAGACAAAAACAGTCCTGATCATTCCTGTCTAATTCAAGCCTGTAGATTTTGAAGTCTAGAGAAAAATTAGTTTTAAAATCTGACCTTAAACTCTTTGCGGATGTTCAACCTAGATGTATGTATTTTGTAAACAGTATGACTTGTGTTTAATGCATTTGTCCTTTCAGTGGACTATGTTGGTCTGTCATTTAACAAAGACAAGACATTAAGTCAGGTAAGAAAAGATGGTAAAGCCTGATGTTTTATTGATTAAAATCTTGTTGCTTATATATATGAATCCCTGACAATATGGTAATAAATGTTCAGAGACCATATGGAAGCTTGAACAAAGTTTCTGTCAAATCCAGTCATAGCACAAGGTGCCTATATAGAGTGATTATATTTTGCAGAATTTCTTGTAACACTATATGTTGTAATTTCTCTTTCCAATATGTGGTTGGGTAATATGCTGCTATTTGGAAGACATTAAGCTAAAGGGAGGCAAGACAGAGAATGGCCAATCAATGATTAAACATTTCCAGTGAAAATATCATAGTTTGTTAGGCATGTGAAGGAAGGATTCAAAGGACTGGACTGAGGAGGTACCTAACAGAGAGAGCTGGGAAGAATGGGCATGAGATTGTAAAAAATCTGTGATTAAGTACTTTACCGCATGAGAAAAGAAAGGTGAAATGGATTTGGAGAGTAGCAGTTTTCTCCATGCCACTCTGCATGCCATCATAGCACTTTCATTCTCTTCCCAAGGGGAGGCAGTCATCAAAACATGCCTTCTGCTGAAAGGATTTTTCCTGTTCAACCAGAGGCATGCTCTGATGACTGTCTCCCCTTGGGAAGAAAATGGAAGTGCTACAATGGCATGCAGAGTGGCATGGAGAAAGCCATTACTCTCCGAATCTATTTCTCCTTTCTTTTCTCATGTAATGAAGACAATCATATGGAAGTGAGCAGTGCAGAATGAGGAAAAACCCAAAAGTTCAAAAGGTTATAATTGTTATGCTTAGAATATCAAACACCTAAGCCAATAGAAAGATGCCTGGGCTTTTGTGGCTTCTATGGTTTCTTTTTCTTGATCTCAAAATTCCTTTTAAAATCCCATTATAGATCTAGGATGCATTCCAAATTGCAGCATCCCTCTTATTTTTCTTCAAAATAAAAGTGATCAGTTTAAACATAATTTTAAAGGAGGGGGGAGTGAGAATAGTGTCATATGCAGTTTTGGCTTGAGTTTTTTACTTCTTACTGATTGGTTTCTTTTTTATTTCTGTAGTGCTGAAAAATTTATTTGACAAGGCTTTGAAGCCAGAGCTATGGACTTTATCACACAGGAGGCAAGTGTCCTCCTGCCACCATTAAATCCTGTCAATATTGTGCAATAATGGGAAGATTTTCACACACGTCGCCATTATCACGCAATTATCTCATGAATACAGTGGCAAAATTGCACTGCTTTTTATTTACGGGGAATTCCCATGAATAAAAAGCTGTGCAATTTTGCAGCTATATTCATGGGATAATCACACAATCATGGCAACGTCGTGTGAAAATCATCCCATTATTTCACAATATTGATGGGATTTAATGACAGGAGGAAGACGCTTGCCTCTCATGTGATAAAGTCCTATGTTTGATTCCTAAACCAATTATCAATATGTTAGCTTTCTCTACTAATTTAGCTATCTTTTTTAACAGGAATCCACCTGTTTCTATAGTAATGATTCATTTACGAAATGGCATAATTGCTTGCCTCACAGAACAAAAGCTGAAAAATCAATTTCTAGACGCGTAGTTTCTTTCATTGTTGATTATGAACAGAACGCAGGCATAGCAATTTTATCTCAGCAGGTAAAAGGACGTGACTTATTTATCAGTGCTGTCTATATAGCATTTTCTAGTTGTTCGTAGTTCTTCTCTTCTGTCAAATTCTCATGCAGAAGTATTTGGCAAAGCTATGTTAATTGTTGAAGTGTTTGGAATTAAAAGATGGATGGACAAGGAGAATTAAACAATAGATGGGACAAGGTTTGAAATAATATGGAATTTTTATGCCCTCCAGTTCTTTGGCTACTCTACCACTGTCAACATTGTTTTCTGTAAATGCATTACACTCCACTCCTCTGGCCTCCAAGGAGACTTCTAACATTATTTGGAGTAAAACGGCAGCAGTAAAATGCAATTAATAAGAGGAGCAACATTACCTTCCATAGCTGCAGAAAAATACTGGCGAAATAAGAATGTCTTTACTGTTGGCCTGAAGGACAGGAGACAAGGTGGCAAATTGGCTTACCTGGGGAAGAAGTTCACACCAAGGAGTCCCTCTCATGTATCCCAGCCAAGTGAGGTTGCATCTGCATTGTAGACATAATGCAGTTTGACACTGCTTTAACTGCAAGGGCTCAATGATATGGAATTCTGGGGTTTGTAGTTTCTTGTGCATTGGAGCTCTCTGACAGAGAAGGCTAAACATCTCACAAAAGTATAAACCACAGAAACCCATAGCATTGAGCCTTGGCAGGTAAAACAGTGTCCAACAGCCTAAAGCAACTGTCCAAGGTGGTGAATGCTTTCCCCAAAACAGGTTCAGCATCTTGGATTTTGACCAAGGTCCAAACCAAAACCTGTAGAGGAATTGCTGCCTTACTAATATGGAAGCCACCAGTCACTGCTGATTGGCATACACCAGATATTAGAGTAGCTAATGCTTTTTATACATCTAAAAAAAATTCACAGACAGCCCAGGGACAGCATGTTGAAATAATGTGAGCAGGAGTTTATTCAGGAAAGGAAATAGATAATATTTAGAAAGGAAATAGCTAAAATAGCTGAATCTGTACTAATGCAGTCCTAGCTACAGCCACCATCAAGTAGCCATCCTCCCGTATAATCCACGACGTGCACTCAGGTCCTCTGGGAGGAATTTATTGCAACCTATGAAAACTAGATTGTCGGCAACTGCCCAGAGGACCTTTTCGGCAACCGCTCCCAGATTATGGAATGGCCTGCCGGAAGAAATTGATCACATTGCCACCTTAGACAGCTTCAAAAAAGCTGTTAAGACAGCTCTGGCAGGCCTAGATAACCACCAAAAATCTGAACCGTCTATATCCCTGACTTCCACCACAGCCACTGTTTGATCTGTTTGCAATTTTAAGGTATGTTTTAAATTACAAATTTTAGGGGGTGGGTGAGATATTGGGATGTGGGTCTGTATTGTTTTAATGTGTAAGCTGCCTCGGTTGTGTTGCACAGAGAAGCGGGATACAAATAAATTTTATTATTATTAGGTATTTAAAAATAGTCCCTCAGTACCACAGTTTGGGCCCTGGCCTGCAAACAGCACTTGAATCTGTCCAAAATAATGGCCTTTAGTCAATTTACAGCCAGATGATCCACAAAGATATCGCTGATACCTTTGATTATAAAACTGAAAACTACAGTGAAGGCCAGATGAATTAACTGTGACATATTCTCCCTGTCAGGTTTCTGGTTTAAGTTATCCAACACAGTGACCAACAAGTATTTCACTAGCTAGAAGTGTCTTATCCTCAGGAAAATGAACTTGTCCAGTCTGACTCATTTTCCTACTAGATCTTTGTTTATCTGTGATTGTGTACAATTTTTGTTGTTTTTATTTTCTCCTTTCCTTCCTAGAACAGGGCATTGGTGTCAGTACACAGTTTAAAAGGCCATGAACTAAATAAGCAGAGAAAATTTCCAGCTTTCTGGTTTCCAGACCCAACCTTTATCCCATTCGGAATGTTTTTCCATCCGGACAGTCATTTTTTATATGCTTATGGAAATCAGGTACGTAAGAATAGGAAACCTATTGAAATGGAATAATAATAACAACAACAACAACAACAACAATAATAATAATAATAGGATTTATTTATATGCTGCCCAATCACTGGGAATCCGGACAACAGAGGGGATAATACAAGGCAATAACAATAAACATGAATTAAAAAACAAATACACATAATTTCATGTGTATCATGATTATAATTATTAAGTTCATACATTCTTTTGGTTTCTTTTGGAAAAGAAAGACATATCTTTGAAGGAAGAAGACTTGAAATACCACAAAGTAGCCTAAAATTCTTAGAGGCACCAGATCCTGTCTGATCTTGGAAGCTAAGCAGGGTCAGCCATAGTTAGTAATTGGATAGGAGACCCCCAATTAATGCCAGGTGCTGTAGGCTATATTTCAGAGAAGCAACCGGCAAAACCGCCTCAGTATTTCTTGCTTAAGAAAATCCTTAGGTTTTCTAAGAGGGGCCAGTATATTGTAGTGCCTTGAACATTGGACTATGACCCTGGATAACAGAGTTCAAATCCCTGCTTGTCCATGAAACCCACTGGGGGAGCCTGGGCAAATCACACTCTCTCAGCCTCAGAGGATGGCAATGGCAAGCCCCCTCTGAAGAAATGTGCCAAGAAAACCCTGTGATAGATTCACCTTAGGGTCTTCATAAGTCAGAAATGACTTGAAAGCACACAACAGCAACAACAATAAAACACTATGAAATTAATGAGCTCGCCATAAATTGAATGGTGACTTGAAGGTGAACGCACGCGCACACACCTATATTAGGTCCCTTGTATTAGAGTTTACATCACTGTAAAGATGGGTTGCTTCAATAAAGGAAATCATTGCCTTGAGTTTGCAAGACCTGAGCAGGATTGTTGATTACTGGTGGTCTTGGCAGTCTCTCTTCATAGGCTCTCCATAAGCTCAAACCAACTTGATGACAATTAACAGCAGTATCAACACGTAGTACTATTTCTCAAATGAATACAAAGGAAGTTATCTAATAAGTTGTAAATTGCTACATTGAGCTACCTTGGATCCCATCCTTGGAGAAAGGCTGGGTATAAATTCAATAAAATCAATAAATCCATATATAATGATTGTGTAATAATCAGATTTGCAACATTGTTCAAAGTTTTGTGAAAAAGAATTGGAATTTTTATTTAAATGAATGATTTCAAATTAAGTTTTTCTCTTTAAGGTTTAAATAATGATTTATATTTTTGTCATTTAAATCAGTTTACCTAGCATAGCATAGTGGGTTGAGTCCTGGACTATGACTCTGGAGACTAGGGTTCAATTCCCAGCTTAGCCATGAAACCCACTGGTGAACTTGGACAGGTCACATGCTTGGAGCCTCAGGGGAAGGCCATGGCAAACCTCCTTGGAACTTGGCTAAATGAAACTACACGTGAAAGGGATCTAGGAGTCCTAGTAGACCACAAGTTGAACATGAGTCAACAGTGTGATGCGGCAGCTAAAATGGCCAATGCTGTTCTAGGTTGCATCAATAGAAGTATAGTGTCTTGATCAAGAGAAGTAATGGTGCCACTCTATTCTGCCTTGTTCAGGCCTCACCTGGAATACTGTGTCCAGTTCTGGGCCCTACAGTTCAAAAAGGATGTTGAGAAACTGGAGCATGTCCACAGGAGGGCAACCAAAATGGTGAAGGGTCTGGAAACCATGCCCTATGAGGAGAGACTTAGGGACCTGGGTATGTTTATTCTGGAGAAGAGAAGGTTAAGAGGTGATATGATAGCCCTGTTTAAATATTTGAAGGAATGTCATATTGAGGAGGGAGAACAGGACCCAGAACAATGGATGCAAGCTACAGGAAAAGAGATTCCACCTAAACATTAAGAGGAACTTCCTGACAGTAAGAGCTGTTCAACAGTGGAACACACTTCCTCAGAGTGTAGTGGCATCTCCTTCTTTGGAGGTCTTTAAACAGATGCTGGATGGCCATCTGTCAGGGGTGCTTTGATTGGAAGTTCCTGCATGGCAGGGAGATTACACTGGATGGCCCTTGTGGTCTCTTCCAATTCTGCGATTCTATAATTCTATGAAATCTTGCCATGAAAACCCCATGATAGGTTTCCCTTAGGTTCACTATAAATTGGAAATTACTTGAAGGCACACAACAACAAACCCTAAACTATACTCAAACAAACTGACATCTTAGATGAATATTTGAAGGTGGAGGTATAACACAGTTTACTGTTTTCAGAAGTAATATTTATCTTTATTTGAAAATGGAATAACAATACAATGTGATGTATTTGAGTAAATTTAAAGGTTTTTTGCTTGGCACTTGAGGTTGCCAGTTCAGGATCATCCCAGGCCCCAAGAATTTGAGGCCAAACCCTGTAATGTAGGGACAGCAGCTGGTGATGTCCTTAAATTGAATGCAGTAAGTACCAACCGCAGTTGCTCACAGCGTGTCATTCAAATACATAGACATACACCCACCCACCCTCTGAGGACATATGTTGATGTTTCTTAAGTAAGACAGAAGTTGTAACAAAAGGGGCCATTCTTGAATCAAGGAGAAATGAAGGGATTATTCGTCTTCACTTAGGGAGATGGGATTAGAAATATTTATTCTTAGGAAGTCTAAAGAAGCAGTTCATGACCTCTAGGTTACTACCCTGTTCCAACTTTTCAAGGCAGGAGACCAACATTCTCAACAGTTAATACAATTGTTCCTTTTCCTCTACTCTTCATTGTTCTTCCCCTGCTTTGCCATTTGGCTAAGAATGCTTTCTCTCTCACTCACTCTCTCCCTCTAGCACTATAGTAATAATAAATTCAAAATTATTAAGGTGTAATAAATTAGTAAGCAATTTAGTTAATTAGTAAGTTAATAATTATTTAGCAAGCATCAGGGGATTTAGTAAAAAGGAGAAAAAAAGGAAATTCTGATTTGGATGAGGATAGAAAGGGCTCTGTGCCTCATCAGACAAAAAGGCTGGAAAGTGACAACACCACAAAAGCCATTCAGGGAGCTGCAGGTATGCAGTCTACAGAGCAGCAGAATGTAAATAAAGAAATTTCTACTAGTCAGTTATTCATTGGAAGGAGTTCCTCTGAGCATTCTAAAAAATCCATATTAAAGAAGGTATTACTGGCATCTAGTGAGAGCAATATGGAAGGAAGGTACCCTCAGTGACACTCTTGAGTTAAATCCACTGAATCCATAAGTGGTGAGATCAAAAACATCAATTGTTAAAAAGGCTAAGAAAGATGAAAGCAGACAAAGGGGGAAACTGAAGTCCTTACTGGTCCATTCCCCTCCGAGAGAGAAAGGAAGAAGAGCACTGGCAAATAGTGTGAATGCAACTTCCAGTCACCATCTTGATTTAGATAGTTCTAAGTAAAAAGGAGGAGGAGTAACAAAAAGAACTTCCAGCCACTCAGAAATGGTTGTGGAGTCAAACATGAAGACACCTGTCTGTAATTTCAGCCAGCCAGGCAAGTTCAACTGAAGCACTGGCGATTCAGCGGGGAAAAGATGTGCCTTGTAAACTCAAGCCTCACGTCTGAGGCTCAAAGGGTTTTCATGGCTTATCCAAGATATTTTCACAATCATAGCCTCACATGCAAGTGCATCCATCTGAGTTCAGGGCCTTTATAAGCAGTATCACTGTATTGGCCTCTATATAAATTAATCCAGGATTTTAGGGTCAATTTTTGGACATAAATTTCTCGATTTATAGTTGAGTAAGTATGGTAGATATAGAATTATCATTCTAGGATGGCTGAAGAAGCAAAACAAACAAACTCGTGATTGTATTTTGGAGGGGAAGAAAAAGCATATCTTTCAGTCTCTAAACTTAATGATTTTTTTAAAAAAAAACTTGCACCAAGTAAGGCTATGTAACAAAACTGAACGGGAGAGAGAAAGGAGCAATGGTAGTAACAGTTCAGAATGTGGCCTTGAACAGCTGGCTCAAGGGAGTAACCCAGTGGTTGTGGATGGCTCCTTTAGCCTTCCTAGAACAATCATTCTTGGTAAGTATCAACCTGTCAGTTTAACATATTTGCTTCCAGCCAGTAAGTGTATGTAGAGAAGAGTGGATGGTAACCCCTGGCACCACCATACCTGAAGGGAATAAGGAAGCTAAGTAAATATATAGACTTCTTGGACATCGATACTATTAATTTTGTTTTTGTTAATTGCCATCCAGTCACCTTTGACTTATGACAACTCTGTGAATGACAAACTTCCAAGAGACCCTGTCATCAACAACACATCAGTTAAGCCTTGCAAAATGGTAGGAAGCTGCTGCTTGAACTAGCTGAGCTGGAGATTTGAACACGGCCCTTTCCTCTTTGCCCAGAGTTCAGCCCACCAAAACTGAAGAATTTGCACCCTCATCTCCTGCCTGGAGGTGACCCATGAAAACTGGAGACTTGGGACTAGGTCCTGAGATCCGACAACTATATTGGCAACAGTAATAGCAAATAAAATCCCCATAAGTGAAACAGCAAGTACACTTAGCTTTAACGACAAACAATATCGTAGGTGGGAGTGGCAAATATTCCACAGAACTTTTACAGTGATGAGTATGAAACACTTCTGCACATTCATAGTCTCTCAATTCTGATTAAAATATGTTTGAATTTGCTGAACTGATATTTGTGGAACTGTTAATTCTTAATTGTTTTCTGAATTGCCACAGTTGCAGAGAAATATTATTAGTGAATCCTGTATTTGGGTGGCCCTTTGCAACTATTGGCCATCTTGGTCAATATCTTGTGTTGTTTCATGTATTTTAAATTACCATTATTATCATTATGCAAATAGTAATTCAATTATCATTATCAATAACAGTTGATTAAAATATTCAAATAGTGAATTATTATTAAATTTAGTTCCCATCTCTTTCTTAGGTATGGCTTTCTTATGATGGAGGCAATCTTTTTATACCAATAATGACACTGAAGAATGAGACAATTGTGGAAACAGACACATGTGTTTACACCCAAGCAATTGTTTTTGTCACTGACAAAGGCAGCATTTACTACACTAAGGCAGGTAAGTTGTTTTTTCAGTGTAGTCACCTGTAAATTTGGAGAAATCTCTGGAATATATAGTGAAGCAGAATATCATGCCAACCCACACCATCATGAGAAAGCAGAACTTTATAGAATATGAAACATAGACATTTATTTATTTTATATATTTTATTTCTATGCTGCTTTTCTGTCAAAAAGGGACTCGAAGTGGCTTGCAAGAAAGGAAAACATCTTTACTATTACAGCTTTCAAAATACTTGTCATAGATTAATATGACAAGTTTTTTGAAAGCTGTAACAAAGCAAACAAAGATTCTGTTGCACTTTAAAGATTAAATTTCATAAGATGTCATGTTCTAAAGTCTACTTTATTAGGTGCATGATGCATATTTGGACAGTAATTTTTTTTAAAATGTAAACAAGGCAAAATGGCAGTGAAACAAATACAGTATTCATATATAGTTTGTGACATTTCTGAAGCACATAAAAGTCCAACAGTTGACATAGGCTTCAGTATCTCCAGGACACATTTACAGGAGCCTCTCCATCATAAGTCACTGACTTGACATTTTCTTTCTCTCTCTGTTTCAGGTTGAACAATCTAATTATGCTACTTGTGTCATTAGAAAATTATGTCGGTTTGCAAAATATATTTAATAACTGTTTTGAGAACTTCTGATTTAAAAAATCAAGATAAACACACATGGAAAGGGTATTCCCTTTCCTCCACATGTACCCATCTACAAGCGTAAAGTAGCATGATAAGTCTTGGGAGAAAATTCCTAATTTTTTTTCATAAAATTGTCATACTGGAGAGGAAACATTTCAGATGACATCCCATCTATACATGGAAAGGATCAGTCTCCCATATTTCACCAAGATCCGTGCACCTGTTATTAAATAAATTTGAAAAAACCAAATAATTATTTATGACACATTTAGTGTGTCATAACCCACTAATTTTCCTCTGTTTGTCTCTTGAAACAGGTGTGGTTCCCCAATCCATCTCTTTAGATGGAGGGACTGAGAGTTCTTTGCTGTTTATCAGCTGATCTGTATCAGTTGCCTGGGCTCCCAAACAGGCAGAGTTAGCATCGACATCCCACTCGAGCATTCTTAAGCATTGTAATTTCAGGATTTTTACATGGGAGAATGAGCAGGTTACATAAAGATCTTTTTGGCTATTTTATTAAAATGGACAAAGTAATACAATAGACGAAGTAGTAAATGTACAGAGATACCCTCCCGTTAAGGAGGAACATTATATTTTCATTATCTGGCCAAACAGTTTATCTTAACTTTACATTACATGTAAGACATTAAACAACTTACGGCATCTTATTATTGTTGCCTTGTCTTTCAAATATCTCAGTAGTTTAGATCTATTTCCTCCTAATCTAAACAGTTTATTTCCTTATTACACAGAATATTGGTTGAATAATTTATCTATTACATTTTTATCCTGTCTTTTCTCCCATGAGCTCAATGTGACATATGTCCCTCCATCTCCCCTCATGACAGCTTTGAGATAGGTTATGCTAATAAATACTGACCCAAAGTCAGGAGGGAGTTAAACCTGAATTTCACAAATCATAGATCATCAGGACTTTTTACACCACACTGGCTCTGACCAGGGCAGATACTGATCCTCCTACAGAGCTACTAAAAATCACTCTTCTAAAATAGATTCATTCTCTTTATTTTAATAATAATAATAATAATTTATTTATATTCTGCCTTTCCCTGAGAGAATCAATTAGCAGGATTTGGTGCACTCCTCTGTTTATATTATCTTTTCTTCTTTTCCGAGGCAAGCGAAGGTATGCCAGGCTTAGAGTTACACAGTCAGCTTTCTTCAGCATGTACTTTGACCACTTGGGAACTTTAAATCATATTAGTCTGAACGGTTCATCTGTTGATGATTTAGTAGTATCTGTGGTGGATGTGAACACTTTATTGAAGGTACGGTATGCTTTTGATGTGCGAATGAAGCTAAAATTAATATGTATACATTTTGTATAAATGTGCTAATGATAATATTTATATATTGTAATTGCTGCTTTATGAGGATGATTCTTCAATCTTTCAATGCAACAAAGCAGGAAGCTAGTGTTAAGATCACAATTGGATTAATCTCTGTGGTTTCTATCACTCTCAAAAACGGTTCTTCTGCCTGCACTCAGCTGTAATCAGAATATTCCAGAATTTAGTAATTTTGTGTGGAATTCAGTGTGCAAGCTTTAGTTGGCTTCAGACTCTCTCCATCAATTCCATTTTTCTTGCCATGGGAGCAGCAGCATGGTTAGTATTCCTTGTTAGGCTTCGCTTGGCTTTTTCCGTTGATTCTCCTAGACCACCTTTTGGAGGACTACGGAGAGGCGATACGTGCAGCTAAGAATTCGTTCTATGGTGCACGTGTCGCGTCCGCGGAGTCGCGTCCGGCAGAGTTGTTCAGGGTAGTGAGGGAGCTAACTCAGCTCCCTCCTGCCCCGATCCAGATCCTTGAACCTTCTAAGGCCTGCTGTGACCATTTCAACAACTTCTTCGCGGATAAAATCTCTCGGATAAGCAAAGGTCTTGAGGCCAGCTTTAGAGCAGAACTTAGAGTAGAGGCATCCAGGGCTTCCGTGAATTTGGTTATTCTGGATCAGTTTGAGTCTGTCAGTACCGAGGATGTGGACAAGATCCTTGGAAGTGTTAGGAAGACAACTTGCTCTCTCGATCCCTGTCCCTCATGGCTAGCGGCACAGGGGGGGCCGGTTGTGACCTCATTGTTACATCGGATTATTAATACATCTCTGAGGGATGGGCAATTTCCATCTAATCTGAAATTGGCCATAGTAAAACCTTTACTAAAAAAGCCCTCCCTCGACCCCCTGTTGCATAATAATTATCGGCCAATCTCGCTATTGCCATTTTTGGGGAAGGTGATCGAGCGGGCGGTTGCAATCCAGCTTCAATTGGTCTTGAATGAAACGGATTATCTAGAGTCTAGACCCATTTCAAACCGGCTTTCGGGCAGGTTACGGGGTTGAGACTGCTATGGTCGCCTTGGTCGATGATCTCCGTCTGTGCATGGACAGGGGTAACGTGTCCCTGTTAGTGCTCTTGGACATCTCAGCGGCTTTCGATACCATAGACCAGGGGTAGGCAACCCTTTTGAGCCGGGGGCTGGGTTGCTGTCCCTCAGACAACTGGGGGGCCGAAGCCAATAAATAAATAAATAAATAAATTTTTAAAAAATTAAATAAATAAATAAACTGGGACAAATGTAGGACAAAATTTTCAAATGGAGGGCACTTTTTAAATAAAAAATGGAGGTCATGCGAAAAAATTTGCTGATTTTTAAAAAAAATGTTAATATAAATGCATGTTTCTGAGGCTTCTATAGACAATTGCCCCACCATGCCCCTTGCGCGAGACACCAAAGGCCCCGGCAGCAATCGGCGGCAGGACCGGGCTGGGGCCAGTCCCAAGGCCTCGGCGGGCCGCATCCGGCCCGCGGGCCGCAGGTTGCCTACCCCTGCCATAGACCATGGTATCCTTCTGGAGCGCCTGGCGGAGGTGGGAATTGGGGGCACTGCGCTCCAGTGGTTCCGTTCCTACCTCTCCGGGAGGTCCCAGATGGTGCAGCTGGGAGATGTGTGCTCCGATAAGAGGGCCCTTACATCTGGGGTCCCTCAAGGAGCCATTCTGTCTCCCATGCTTTTTAACATTTACATGAAACCGCTGGGAGAGATCATCCGGAGACATGGGGCGAGGGGTTATCAGTACGCTGATGACACCCAAATAGTCTTCTCTATGTCTCCGACTGATGCAGTGACCGGGGTTGGCGTCTCTCCTCTCGTGGCCTGTCTGGAGTCGGTAATGGGATGGATGAGGGACAACAGACTCAGCCTGAATCCAGAGAAGACGGAAGTACTCGTGATAGGTTCTCCCGGTTCAGGGTTGGCGGTGGTTCCACCCGTCCTGAACGGAATCACGCTCTCCGTGAAGGACTCGGTTCACAGTCTGGGGGTGCTCCTTGATTTGTCGCTCTACCTTACATCTCAGGTGGATGCGATGGTCAGGAGCACCTGTTATCAGCTTCGGCTGATACACCAGCTGCGACCCTACCTTGACCGGAGGGACCTTGAAACTGTTGTACATGCCCTGGTAACCTCTCGTCTGGATTTCTGCAATGCGCTCTACATGGGGCAACCCTTGTACCATACCCGGAAGCTGCAACTTGTGCAGAATATGGCAGCCCGACTGGTCACTGGCACTGCCAGGGCCAGTCATATAACACCAGTCCTTAAAGACCTACATTGGCTGCCTATTCGCTTCCGGGCGCAATACAAGGTGTTGGTTATTACCTATAAAGCCCTAAATGGCTTGGGCCCAGGGTACCTGGAGGACCACCTCTCCCCGTACAATCTGCCCCGCACACTCAGATCATCAGGGCAGCAATTGCTAAGAGTTCCAGAGGGAAAATATATTTCCACTTCTAGGAGGGCCTTTTCCATCTTGGCCCCCAACCTCTGGAACTCGCTGCCCTTCAAGCTCCACTCAACTACTTCCCTAGCCCAATTTAAGAAGGGGCTAAAAACCTACTTATTCGAGCAAGCTTACCCCCGACTTCAGCCCCAGAATATTTCCCCCCCCCCCCCTTTTTGTGGTCAGCACTGTTTTGCCGGCATGAATTTTATGAATTGTATTATTTTTATTGAATTGTTTTAACCAATTTTGTATAGTTGTATTGTTGTATGTCCCATGTTTGCTGTACACCGCCCTGATTCTAAGAAGGGCGGTATATAAATAAAATTTTTATTATTTATTATTTATTCATAGAGCTCTTGGATGTTCCCCCTGCCCCAATATCTGTCCATATGGGCCCAGCCATGATGGATATGTCTCCTTGATAGTAAAGCATATTATTTAATATCCTCTGAGGGTAAGAGTGCTCTGATGGGTGTACATTCTGAGTACCTCAGATGTCTAGCGGAAGGACATATAAGTGGAAGTTGCTCTGTGTGTCAAGGGGTCAGAAAGCAAGTATGCCACAATCAGGCCCTTCTTGGGAGAATTGTCTCTAGATCACTGATCATTGCCCTGAACCATTCTTTGTATTCGGTCTCTACCCCCATTTAGGCTGCAAATTCTAAAGGCAGCTTCACTTTCAATAGCCAGGGTTTGACATTAATACCATCCACATTCATATTGATATCATCAACATCAGTTGGGCAGAAACAGATGACCAGAATGCTGATCACAGCAATACAATCAGCATTCAGACATAGTAACAACCCATTTCAAGGGCACTTCAGTTGTGAAAACAAATAGGGTTGCATTTTTCAAGTGTTTTTGTCCCCTCCAGCTATTATTATTATTATTATTATTATTATTATTATTATTATTAACCTTTATTTATAAAGCGCTGTAAATTTACACAGCACTGTACATACAAACTTTTAATTAGATGGTTCCCTGCCCTCAGGCTTACAATCTAAAAAGACACGACACAAAAGGAGAAGGAATGGTTGTGGGGAAGGGAAATTATTAAAATCTATTAAAATTATTACTAATATTAAACTAAAATAATTTATTTTAAAGATCTTGATAAGTTGAAGGCTTCATCCCCCCCCCCCCCCCAGTTTGTTATTATTGTGTACCTTTAAGTTGGTTAAGAAGAACTTGTCATGGGGTTTTCTTGGCAAGTTTCTTCAGAGGTGCTTTGTCACTGCCATCCTCTGAAACTGAGAGGATGGCAATGAGTGTCACCTAGTGGGTTCACTTGGCCAAGCCGGGATTCAAACCCTTGTCTCCAGAGTCATAGTTCAATGCTCAAAATGCTACATCATGCCGGCAAACTAGTTTAGAGAGATCTATATCTGCACATGATGAAACTGAATAATTTATTTTCTCATTTTGTTCTAGGAGGATGATTTAGGTTTTAATGCTGCTTTGGCAGCACAGTATGTCACTGAAGAGCAGATGATCTTTTGTAACCATGAGTCTTTGACTCCAGCAGTACCCAGTGTAGTATTCACTCGTCTGCAAGTAGGCAAAGCATTTATATATGGGTAAATACCAATAACAGCAAGTATTCAACGAGTTATCTGTCAAGCAATAACCAGTTGTTCCAGGAATTCTCCAGTGTAGAAAGAACATCTATTTCAGAGGCAAAAATGAGAGGTGCAAACTTTTAACGTTATAATTTTAAGGATCACAGACTACAAACTACCTGTCCAGGCTTAACTGAAAGGAGAATCCGCATTCAGAATTTTCAGAAAATAGAATCCAGGTTGCTACATGCCTTTCATGGTTTTCTCAAGTGAAATGTGTATCTAGCTGACACTTAATGGGAAGGGCTGTACCTAGGAAATCATCCCAGAATATGAATAGCATTATTTATTTTAACAACAACAACAAATACTATTTTATTCCATCAACAAAGAAAGTCCTATAAGAAGGTACATAAAAGTTATTTTTAAAACTTTTACTATAGTGTTACTATAGCAACACTATAATTAGAGTGTGGCATAAAAACTGTAAAACCAGCAAGCAGAAACAAGCAAGCAAAATCTATTTTGAGTTAATTTTATTCACTACTTTGAAAACTGAACAAATTTTAAATGCCTTGGCCACTAGATTTGCCACGATTGCAGTAGCCATTAAAATCTGGCAACACCTGTAGTGCTTCTCTGATGCAGGAGGATGCCACACCATCTCCTCATTCCATTGTTGTTGCAACCCAAGATTCCCTATCCTCCACTGCTCTGCTTAGTTCCTGTAAATTCATACCCATGACCTCCTTAATAGTGTCCATTCATCTAGCACAGTGATGGCAAACCTTTTAGAGGCCGAGTGCCCAAACTGCAACCCAAAACCCACTTATTTATTGCAAAGTGCCATGTCCCTCTGGCTTTCTAGTAACAAACTCTGGCAAACTCTGTGCTGGGGCGATGGGACATGTGCCCACAGAGAGGGCTCTGAGTGCCACCTCTGGCACACATGCCATAGGTTCACCATCACTGATCTAGCATGTATTCTTCCTCTCTACATCCCTCCAACTTAACCACAAGGCAATATCTTTTTCCCCCAGAAGTAATGGGAAGAGAATGATGTACTCTGTCACAATTTTGGGGTGGCATTAAGATGCAAAAAGGGGTGCAGTGGTCTCATGCAGCTCACAAGTTGTATTCTTCTTTGTGGTCTCGGTGAATCACACAAATAGTTCTTCCTGCACCTGTGCAGAGCCACACAAAATGTTCTGGAATCTCTAGGCAGATTTTTGGCAGTAGCTCCCCCACCTCTTATTTCACCCCTAGCATCCCAGCTCATTTATCTCCGTTCCTTTTCATCCACTGCACTGGCAGCATCAAATGTAGATTGCTCTCGGAATCACTTTCAGTTTTACTTCAGGATTAGGTTTTGGATTTCAAACTGTTTTTTGATGACCGGCAGAGGCATGCTATCTCCTCCTCCTCCTCCTCCTCCTCCTCCATATCTTCTATGCCTGGGATCTCTGCTGCAGGGAGGCTTGATTGCTGAGCCTCCTGACAGAGCACAGACTCTGCTGGAGCTGACATGGCAGAGCTAGGGCCCGTAGGGCCCGGCTCAGCTTCAGGCTTAGCCTCAAACTGCGACTCTAGCCCAGACACCTTGTCCTCTGAATCCTCAGCCTATGACAATCTCCATCTCTGCACTTGGATGTGTCTTCTATCAACTATGACCTGCTTTGACTCCATTGGACTTTTTGAGAGCTAGATCTCATGCTCTCGATGTCCATGTCTCCAAGCAGGTCATACAAATGGCTTATGCTCTTGAAACTGAGGTGGAGTCTGATCCCTTGGATCCAATCTACGAGTGAATCCAATCTAAGGTTCCAACACCAGCATTGATCCCGTTTCTGCCGTTGATGTTGAAGATTGCCAAACGCTCTTGGACCACTCCGTCTACCATGCCTCCTACCTCTCAAAAGATCAAGAGTCAACTAAAAAAGTAAATGAAGAGAGGAATCCAGTCAGAATATTGGAAACAACAGTGACTAAAGCCTGCAAAGGCAGACTTAATGTTGAACATAAAGTAAATAAAACAATGACCACAGAGGATGTACACACATTCAACCTAGATAATGAGGAAATTGAAATAGTTAACGAGTTCCTGGACCTTGGATCAAACATTGATCAGGAAGGAGACTACAGTCAAGAAATCAGAAAAAGACTAGGAATGGGGAGGGCAGATATGAAAGGACTAGAAAAGATCCTAAAAAGTAAAAATATACAACTGAGCACTAAAGTTAGAATCCTCCACACCTTTGCATTACCATGTACGGATGTGAGAGCTGGACAATGAAGAAAGTAGATGGGAATAAAATTAATTCATTTGAGATGTGCTGAAGAAGAGTGCCTAGGATACTGTGGACATGCAAAAGACAAACAAATGGGTCCTTGAACAGATCAAGTCTGAAATTTCCCTTGGAGCCAAGATGATCAAAGTGAGACTGTCATACTTTGGGTACATCATGAGAAGGCACAACTCACTGGAAAAAACAAGAATGCCAATAAAGGTGGAGGGCATTCTTGTCACACCAGATGGATAGACTCAATTAGGTAGGTCATGGGCCTGAATGTACATGAACTAAGCATAGCAGTGGAGGACAGGGGATCTTGGTGATGTATCCTCACAAGATTGCCATCAGCTGACTCGAAGGCAATTAACAACAAAGGGCTGGAACAAATGGTCCTTTAAAGCTGCCATCTGGATGGCTTGGGAGCATGGCATTTATATGCTGCACACTCCCACGCTACCCTGAAGCTGCCCGGAAGTTGAGCAGCCACCCAGATGTGGGCAGCTTCAAAATGCTTTGGCAGCATGGCATGTACACTCTGCATACCACCATGCTGCCAATACACCACACTCAGCTGCGCTGTCTTGGAGCCAGCTTTGGGCTGCAGGGGGGTAGGAAAAGCTGGTCTTTCCCTGGCCAAAAACAGAGCAGATCTTTTCCACTCCTTTTTTGGCCAGATTCAAGGTGGGTTAGGGCCACAGTGTCTGTTTGTCGCGGCCCCAATCCATCTTTGGAAGGGGCACCTTTTAGCCCATCTGTTTAGCCCCAATGTAAGAGAATCTGAAAGAGTTAAAACAGCTTGTAGTACTAGGATTAGGTCAATAAAAAGGTCTTTGCATGCTGCTGAATGGTTTTGAGAATATTGTCAATGCAAGAGGTCCAGAATAACAGATTTGCATGGCGACTGCAGTAGTGCCAAATTTTTATAGTAACAATTTCTTTAAGACAGCCGTATTGTTGGGAGGGGGAAATATTTAAGAATGTTAAAGTAAAAAAGACAACAATATTGACTATGGAAGTAAAGACAAGGAAATGCCATATAGAATATGAAAGAGACTACACATGTATTTATATGTTTTACTCTGTTTTTACTTATTATTGTTGAATAATAATAATAATAATAATAATAATGACAGCCATATTGCCTTTTCTCATAAGGAGGTGCATGGCATCCTCTGGATTAAGTTTAATAAACGCTCCCTTCTTGCTGCAACCAGCCAGGAAGACCAAGGAGCAAAAACAATGAGCTGATTCTTTAGGATGTGTGGGTTTTATCAACCTGGTAAGTGTCAAGAGAAACATGAGACTACATGCCATTTATATGCATTTAAAATGTAGTTTGACATCATTATTAAGATAGTAAAATATGATTATGTTTTTAAATCCAGGCCAGGAGGATCAGGTTTAATCAATAAGGTATTCAGGAAGACGATTACTCGACACTTTGCATCATGTGTCCTTATAGATGTACTGGATCGCTTTCCTGTTGAATTTAAAACTGATAGCCCTGCTACATCAAATACATTAACTGTTTTGGCCCCTGCCACCGGCAGTTACTCATATCGCCTTCAGCTTGCTGCTTCAGGTGTGTAGCTCACATGATATGGGATGAGTGAGAATTCTAATCATTTGTTTTTCTGATTGTTGGCATATTCGTTTCTTGACTCTCCTTACAGTATAGACTTTGGCTTTTCCTGCGAATTTGTTTGGTTTCTCTGGCTCCAGCCTTACCACGAAACTAATCTAGTACCATGGCCTCCCATTCCTTTAAAAAATGCACTAGGTGCGATGGCAAAATCTCGGGCCAAGACAGACACACTGTCTTCTCTGTTTGAGTGAGGGCCATAGACCAGTGGTCCTCAAATTGTGTTCTTTAAGGGATTTTGGACCTCAGCTCCCAGAATCCCAGGCTACTCACTTTAGGCATGCTGAGGCATTATTTGTCTTGTTTAGTCTGAGGACTTGAAGTCAGAGGACATCAAAAATGGTAATAGCATGATGGATAATGTGTGGCCACATTCCACAAAACTGATGACTGCAAATACAGCTTATACAGTGTTGGCATCTTTGCAAGATATACGTATGTGATGTAGCAGGATGGAAAGAACTAATTACCTTTATTAAACATTACAAACTCAATAGCTATAAGCATGGGCTGCTTTTGGCAGAACAGTGCTTCAAGCGGTGGTTATGTACCATAGAATTCCCATCTAATTTGGGGGCTTGGGTAAATCCCAGTTATGTTGGATTCCTATTCCATGCCATGCCAAGAATGAGATGTTTGTACTTAATGAGCATCTTCATTCTGGGATGTCAGGAGAAGTAATCCACATCCACCCTTGGGAGAATATATATATTTAAATAGGCAATAGTAAGACAGTGTTTCAAGATTAGTTAGTTGTGGGAAGGTTGGGACAGAGCTAGATAATTATATTGGCTGAGCAGGGAAGGGGTCTAATGGATCAAATGGGAAAAGAACATAATCTCCTGCCTAGTCTGTTTGGGACATGGGGTTAAACCCAATTGTGGTGGATTATTCCTCCTACTATCCAAGAATGAATATTCTCAGTAAGTACAGCTTCTCATTTTTGTGCAATGTCAATAACATTTTGTTACTTTTAAATGTTTTTTCCAGGTG
Source organism: Sceloporus undulatus (assembly GCF_019175285.1). Classification (NCBI taxonomy): domain Eukaryota; kingdom Metazoa; phylum Chordata; class Lepidosauria; order Squamata; family Phrynosomatidae; genus Sceloporus; species Sceloporus undulatus. Next base: position 352,083,296 of record NC_056522.1, on the reverse strand, counting down.
TTGATATATTTAAAGCAACGGATGTTGAGAAAACTGTGGTAATTCCAGGCTCAAGCAGTTTCTTAATTGTTTCAGTTTTGGATGACACCAATGCTTTAGGAAATGCCGTGATGCCTAATCAAGTACTTTTAGACAAACCAATTCCAAGTGGACAGTGGTTTTTGTATGACTTTGGCACAAGGAATGGAAGAAAATGGAAAATTATTGTTGACATATGTAGATATACAATACAACAGTTTGATGACTTACCTCTCCATGCAATTAAATACTTGGATATTGGGTCACATCTAAATTTCTCATTCCGAGTAACTCCAGTTAATGTAGGTAAGGTCTTCAAAATCTTTCTACCTATATTTCTGCCATCAGTACTGTTTATGAAACAAATGTAAGGGTCTATACTATGTAATGAAAAACGCTTCCTGTGCACTTCCTGTACTTTCAGTGAAAATGTTCACTGTTGGCTATTTAACTGAAATGAAATCCAACAAAATGTATTTTTCTAGCTGCATCCATGTTTATATGCATAACTGACTTTTTTGAAAACAACATGGCAGCCAAACTCCACTTAACAGAGCCTAAAATACATTGAGAGTAGTGAAGACAGTGAAGAAAGTCAGGTTAATCATCACTCAGTTGGTATTCCAAGGTAGCTTTCTTTAATAACTCTTGTACCGTACGCTGGGGCTGTACCCATTCTATGTTGCATGTAGTACATTTTGGACTCAATCTGACAGTCCCTTCTTCCTAAATGTAGTAAATCAAAGGGGGCAAGAGATAAGCACACATGATTTTGGCTGGGCTTGGGCATCCATCTCATTTTTGTCCTCTTTTGGTGCAGCCAAACATCTCCTGAATTAATTTCTGTTAATCCAAACACATTTAAAATACAAATCAATAAATAATAAGCTTATTTTCTTAACAGGTTAAGTCATACTGTTACTTTGTTTTTCTTCTGATTTTTTCTTGGATAAATTATTAGCAGATCCCTATTTAAAATGTGTTTTAACTTCACTTCAGAAACACACACAAAGAGACAAAATTCTGGTGCTTTGATTCTTTCTAGGTTGCAGTGTTGTCATGCACAAAAACACATTTGAGCCTTGTCTTTTTCTGCCACCTCAACAATGGTTTCCCGGTGCTTTGGAGCAGTTTTTGGGATGCACAGGGTCGGCTGCTGGTAGACGGTGAATGACCTCTCCCTCCTAGCTCCACCGATAAAAGCAGTACCACCAGGAGAACTACCCTATTTGATATGGACCAAACATTCTGGTCACATTTATTTCCTACCACATAAATATGGATTTTTCATTCACATAATATTTTGGGATGTATACGAGTATATATGAAAGAAAATTACATTGGAATCCATCAAAATGCTCAGCTGTTTTTGTTCTAACTGTATTCTCAGAGCATGCTTTTCTTGTGCGGTGTTGACCAAGATAAAGGAAAGAGAAGAAATAAGTATTATGTTCATTATCTCATTCCACAGCCTATCAGATATTCCATAGGCAACTTATGAGAGTACTGGTTGGAAATCCGACTCTCCTGGATGTGGATGCAGATGACTACTGGGATGACAGTGACAGTTACATAATTCGTATCAATGTTCATAGTAAATTTTTTGAACAGGTAATATATACCTAGCTTTCTCAAGATGTTTTGTTAAAATATAAATAAATGTAACATCTAGCCTACACTGTTCTCTAAGCACATTGACTCAGCAACTGTAGTAATCTCCATTTCTGGTGCAGCCTGAGAATAGGAAATTAGTATTCAACCAGTTTTAAGTCTATAGGGTTGACAGGACTCCCTGTGCAGTAGAGATTCAGAATCTTCCACATTTCTGCTTAGGCTGATAAGCAAGATCGGCGGACTCAGTTCCCAATAACCAAGAGAACATCTTGATGTGATTAAAACAAAAGATTTTATCCCAGAAATTTAGACAGAAGTTCCTCTGTCCAGGGTTTGTGTCGGAACTGAAAAGTTTTCTCCTTGGATCATACTTAAGAGTTCTTATCATCCAGCCCCCCTCCCCAGCTAAGATCCCAAGCCTTTGATCTGGATCAAAGGGTCCAAACAGACAGGCCAAAATAAATCTGCTTTGGGTCTATTTGGACGTATGCTCTTTAAATGATGCATGCGTCCTAAGAGGCCAGAAACCACGTCAAAGCTATGCTCCGGTCCTGGACTAGAGCGTGGCTTTGGTGCAGCTTCTGGCCTCTTAAGATGCATGTATCATTTAAACAGCATACCTCCAAAGTGACCCAAAGTAACTTTAATTTGGCCCAAAGTTACCTGTTTCCTCTTTCCTTTCCTGCATTATCATTCAATCACACATAAGAAAGGAGAGCATCCCGGGTTTACAACCCCAATCTGCTTGCAAGAACAACAGGGTCATAAAACCACAAAGCTCTCTCACCTCTAGCCATTTCCTCCCTCCCTTGTTTCCCAAGCTTGGCTTGCCACAAGATTCCTATTCCTCTCTCGATAAACCAGCATTCATCCTAACACTATATCACCATACCACCATATCATCATTACATCAGATCATCAGATCATCATGACAGAACCTTGCATACAGATCTGGCAGATAGATCCCTTGCAGAAAAATCCTCTTCTCCATATTAGCATGATGTCCAGCTCTAAGGGTAAATTTGTTACTCACCCTATGAGTTATGCACAAGCTACAATGAAAAAGAGGTTTATTGTTTTGTCAGATGTAATATGTATAGACACACAACCCAGCTTCCTGCCCGCTTTTGTCACAGGATATACTAAATGCTGTTGGTTTTCCTGCATCATGGTGGTCTGGCATGGAAACAGCAGGAGCTATGCCCATTGAGCATGCATAGTTGATAATGGTGGCATGGATAGGTTTGCAGTAGTATAGTAGACAAATGGTATTAAGATGGATTGTATGTGTGAGATATTTGTGACATAGTTTTGAATGATTCCAAAAGCATGCTGTTTCTTGAACTCTCCCCATTATATATTTTGCATTTATACTATGCAGACAAAACAAGTGGTAAGGCAAGACTCAATGGTTCATGGTTACATGGAGAAGGTTATGTGGTGAGAAGATAATTGTTCATTCATATTGGAAATAAATTAATGTTATGCTTTTAATAAATATCCCTAGGGTAAAACCTCCATAGCTGTGGTGATTTCGTATGCATCCCTTCTTTGCGATGTCGCAACTGTTGTCTTAACCATGAAGAATTCCTGCTCCTATCTTAAAACAATGCACTACGTTCTGCCTTTTGAAATCACTGAAAAGGATTGGCTGTCTGATGTGGCTACTCCTAAGTACAATGCCTCAGTGGGTTCCAAACACTTAGTGCATCTGCCGGTAAGGGTCTTGAACTTTATATGTCATATTGTTCATTCGCACTGCATTTCTGCTCTTTCCTAAAAGCTCTGGATAGGCAAGGGGCAAATATGGACTAATTTCAAGGCCAAGTCTACAAAAGACACAGTAGAGTTATGCTAACTTACGTGTAAGTTATGGCACAGACGATGGTGTATGCATCAGTATCCCTTTAGTTTCTCCAGTAGTTTTAATATATTTATTAATTTTGTCAACACTCAGAAAAGATGGCAGCGACAGATTTATTTATCATTGCAATTAAACCTCTCAAGTAGGAGCCTCAAGGATCTAAATTTTTTTCTGTTATAAAGTCTGTCATACCAAATGATCAATTATAGCATTTTCCAGACTACAGATTATAGAAGCACACTTCTTTTTCCCCCTTGTATTTTCACTTATACTGCTAAAGGGTGTGAAAGTTTATTCAACCTTAAAAGAACTCATAGCTTGGGATTCTGCATGAATCATTGATCTGCCTCCTGACTCCTTTTTGCATTGTTGTTTTTTTGTTTGGCTTGGTTTGGCTCACTTGATCCTTTAAAGGAGAGCCATTGTAGTGTAGTGCTTTGCATGCTGGACTACAACTCTGGAAACCAGGAACTCAGCCATAGAAAGCCATTGGGTGACCTTGGGCAAGTCATACTCTCTCATGCCTCTGTGAACAAATCTTTCCAAGAAAAGCCCATGATAGGTTTATCTTAAGGTCATCATAAATTGGAAAGAACTTGATGGCACACAACAGCAACATGACTTACTGTTCAAAGGGCTCCTTTAATTCAGTTTGTTTATCATAGCTATTTCAGTCAGTATTCTCTTTCATTCAGATAAACTACAGGCCACCATCTGTCAGAGGAATAGCTGTTCCACTCACAGAAAACTTCTACAATGTTGACCCCAGCAAACCCAGAATGAGAGATTATTTTGCAAGATCAAAAGTAAGTCAGAACAACTGTTCCTGTAGAACCTTTGACTGCATGCTTTTTTTTTTAAGACTGCTGTTTTGTAAACCTGCTTTTCACACATTTTCATTGTATACTCACACACAAACAAATCTATGTAATTGAAAAAGACATCTCATAAAGATAGCAGTTTTATCACTCAGCTACTTGATGGATATTTCTATGGAACCCAACGATTGGCATGCATGCTGTCCCAAAAGAATTTGGTTCAGAGCCCATTCATCCTGCTCTCACCTCCTACATACTTTATCACTGTTGGCTGCCCATGTGTACAACATAATTGGTATTCACACTATTAATCAAGGAAAAATAAGCACAGAATATGTGTCCAAGATAGTCGTGTTTTAATATTCTAGTGGCCACTCCATATCCTTGTCTATGTCATGTAGCACTGGGATGGAGATGAGGGCATATTTGGAAACAATCGTATAGTCACTTCACCATATAATCAGCATTTTCCATATACAGTATATATATATATATATATATATATGACAATAAGCAATCATAACAAATAAGTGCAACCATAAAAGGAGGGAGGAGGGACTCAAAATACAACAAAACAAAAATAGCAACATCATGGACCAAGCAACACAAACATTGTTTTAAATATAGCTATATCCCAAAATTAGGTTTTTATTGGTATCAAAAATCTGAAATCCTAGATGATGATTGATGTGAAGATGTACCATTTGATAACTCTTGCTCAGTTTTTTTTATAACTCAGTTATTGATTAATTAAAAGGAGAATGAACAGTATGAAAACTGTCTTTTTCAACACTTTTTGGAGTTTCCTCCAGCCATTTGGATTCTACAAGTATTTTTTCTTTCTACAAAATCAGCTCACAACACACGGTCCCACCAGGATCCAAATGAAAGTTGCGCCAACATTTTCCATGTTCTTGTAATCTCTAATCATGTAGATCCCAACAGTATAGCAATAAGCTATTTATGCCAAACATTTTGCATTTTCCTTTTTCCATATGTTTCTTCAACAATATATAAACTATCTGCTTTATATGAATTATATTTAATGTTTTACTGTTCTTTCCATTGTGTAAATAAAACAGAAAATTGCCATGCTCTCAGAATCTCAGAATCATGGCAGAAATTGATATTTATTTAATTTGTATATTTTTTTTCTTTTAGACTACTGGAAAATACAAGCAATGTGATAACAAGACAACTCGAGCTCAATGTAAATGTACCTCAAATATGAAGGTGTCATTTTCTGTTGCCTTTTCAGATTGTAAGGAGAAGGTAAGCACTGCATGCTATACAATTTGAATAAATTAATGTATAAATATTACATACATTTCTATAGTGGAAGCAAAGCTTCCAGAATAGTTTTTGGGTGGGTTTTTGGGCTATGTGTCCATGTTCCAGAAGAGTTTCTTCCTGATGTTTCACCAGCATCTGTGGCTGGCATCTTCAGGAATAAACTCTTCTAGAACATGGCCACATAGCCCAAAAAACCAACAAAAAACTATGGATGCCGGCCATGAAAGCCTTCTGCTTTCAGGATAGTGTTTTTTCATTTTTTTTAAAAAAAAAGAAAATTCATCAGTCAGCTCTAAATATAATAAGTGACAGATGGGTAAATAAAAATGAGGTTGACCTGGTGTCAAAGAGATAGAAAGGTTAGTTCTAGGAGAACTTACCTGAACAGAGAATTTCCTAAATTGAATGCTGCAATCAAGAAGCATTGCCATCTGCTCATGGTAAGGACATTTAGAGAAGAGCCGGCAAATATGATCTCAATACATATGGATGGAAAGGTATTTTCTTCAAGGCACCTGGGTCTTAAGCCATATAGGGCTTTAAAGGTAAGCACCAGATTTTGAACTGAAGTCAGAAATGGACTGGTAGTAAATATATTCAATATAATATGTTGAAAATGACTACTTGCCCTCAATATCTTGGTATCTGTATTTTGAACTAAATACATTTTTCAAAAAGTCTTCAGAAGAAAAATTCCACATCCAACACATTAGGTCATCAATCCCAGATGTTACCTGATCAGGGATAACTGCAGCTATATCCTTTCTGAGAAAGGTAGACTGCAGCTGGCGCACCAACTACTTCATTGTTCTGGGTTTATGAAGTGGTCTCTTCTGAGAGAACACCAAAATAATGTTTTTGGAATCAAATTTTTTTCAGGGAGTAGCTGAAAATAGGAAGCCATTTCTGGGTGGCGGTGCACAAATTGCTGCTTGTCCTTTGAAACAGGGATCCCATCATCTGCTCTAATGGCTCAAGTAAAAGGGCCCAACCGAGGCTATCAATGGGAGAAGCCCAAGAGAAGAGTTTCAACTAACATCTATCATCTAGTATTAAAAGCAGCAGCCACAGTCTTTGATTCCTGGTGGTGCAGTGGTTAAATGCCTGTACTGCAGCCACTCACTCACAAACCATAAGGTTGCAAGTTCAGTACCAGCAAAAGGTCTCAAGCTCAGGCTTGCATCCTTCCAAGGTCATTAAAATGTGTACTCAGATTGTTGGGGCCAATTAGCTTACACTTTGTAAACCGCTTAGGGAGTGCTTAAGCGCACCGATTAGCGCTTATTGCTATTGCTACTCAGGACCATGGAGAGCAATCCTGCAGCCAGAGCACCCAAATGAGTCCCCAACACACTGGCTGCATCCACACTGGAGAAAAAACCCGATTTGGCACCGCTTTAACTCTTTTTCTGTTTCAAGGCCATAAAATTCTGGGAGTTGGAGTTTCCGCTCTAGAAAAGAGTTAAAGCGGTGCCAAACCGGATTTTTTCTCCAGTGTGGATGCAGCCGTAGTCTTCTTGTTTGAAAGCTGGCATGGTGTTTGAGGATTGAATTATGACTCTGGAGATCAGGGTTCAAGTCCTGGTCAGCCATGGAAACCCACTGGATGACCTTGGGCAAGTCACACTCTCTCAGCCTCAAGGGAAGGCAATGGCAAACCTCCTCTGAACAAATCTTGCCAAAAACAAAACGAAACAAACAAACAACTAATAAAAACAAATCCATGATACGGTCGCCATAAATCAGAAACGACTTGAAGGTCCACATCAACAACAGCAAGTCTTCTTATGTATGTTAAATATGAAATTTACAGCATAGAAGTGTAGAAAAAAAGTGTGTGTATATATGCAACTATATTTTTACAGCAAAATGATGCTTTTTTTGGTATTGTACTCCAAGGCTGAAGGAGCAAATTTCATTTAATTTCTACAGTAATGGCAGGAAGGCTACGATTTGATTGAATTTAAATTTCCTGAGTACCTTAATTTAAACCCCGGAGATTTTGTGGGGTATTGTTTTGGATTTTGTGGGGTTTTGCTTTGCTTATGTCGAGGCGACGTCATTCAAGTCGTAGTAAGCAGCAGCTGTTCTGGACAGCTCCAACATTTCCTGGGTGGCCCTCTGCGTCATTGTTGTTGTGTGCCTTCAAGTCGTTTCCTTCTAAAGGCGACCTTAAGGCAAACCCATCATGGGGTTTTCTTGGCAAGATTGGTTCAGAGGGGGTTTGCCTTTGCAACATCACTCCCTAAAGACACAACTCTCTATCTGATATGATTTATGCAGCCTTGTAAAGAGGGGCCCGAGTTAGGAAGGCCAAACGTCTTCAGTATAGCCAGGGATCTATACTGGGGTGCATCTAAATTGTGGAAAGAAAGCAACTTGACACCACTGTAACTGCCCTGGCTCCATCTTACAGAAATCCTGGGATTTCTAGTTTGGTCAGGCGCTAGAACTCTTTGACAGAGAAGGTTAAAGACCTTGTAAAACTACAAAACCCACCATAGGGCGGTGCTTGATGTTATTATTAACTGCCCTCCAGTGGGCTCCGCTCTGGACCCCACAACAAACTCCAACTCCCAGAATTCCATAGCATTCAGACAGGGCAGTTAAAGCGGTGCCAAACCGAGTTATTTTTCCAGTGTGGATGCAGCCACTATTGGAGCAAATGATGAGGATACATCTTGTATGGATTACTATGTGCTGCATAGGGCTGCCTCTCAAAATTGTATGGAAATTCTAGCTTGTCCAGGGTGCTGCAGCCAGGTTAATGGTGTGTGTGTGTGTGTGTGTGTGTGTGTGAATTACAGGGAGCATATGACTTTATTAACTACTGGTCCGTTTTCAGACTCAATGCAAAGTGCTGCTTATAACCTTTATTGTTGTTAATTGCCCTTGAGTTGGGAGTCAAAGACCTCTCCTGGCAATTCCCTGAACAAGATGCAGGTTTTTAGGCAGACATCCCCTATTCAGAAGGACTGGGCAATGGTTCTGACTTCAGAGTTGCTCCTACTAGGTACTGTACTTTGGTTTCCATGGGCTCTTGGCCTTGGCTATGACACAGTCTTGGGACCCGTTGCTTGCTGAAGGAACACTTTTAGATACCATATTTCAAATACTCTCTCCTTTCATTTCTCATCATTGCCTTGGTATGAAACTAAACTCTTAGGCCTGTCCTCAGAAAGTGTCATTCTTTTGGAACTATTGCCTTCTGCAGGATGATGCTACTTCAAATTTCTCTTTTATCAGTGAAAAGGCAGCCCTGAAATAGTTGCACCACTGAGACTTCGCTAGAAATAGAGTTATGTTGCAAAAAATGCTGCGTCCTCCTCCTGTTTAGCAAGGGTAACATTCATGTCATTGCACTAAAACCTATGCAGGATAGAAACAAAGATTGTAAAAGATTATTACAGTTTCACTAACATAATTTTTAACACCATTTTTTTTCTATATAACTTTAAATTTCAGGCTCTGCGAATGAAATTTCCAGTAACAAAACTTCCTCTCTATTTCACTCTTGAGGATGAGGGTCATTCTCAGAACATGACATCACCTTATTTTATCACAATAATAGAAGTCAACAATAGAACAAACTGGAAAGTTTCAGGTAAAGAACACAAAAGATTCAGAAGTATTCCTTTCCTACTTGAGAAATGCTGTTACAGATTATTCTGCCTTCAGAACGATGATGATGATGATGATGATGATGATGATGATGATGATGATGATGATGATG
>NC_056522.1:352044204-352073946 GCF_019175285.1 Sceloporus undulatus | reverse complement strand
CAGGGTTTTGGGCGGGTTATATATTTATATAATAAATTCAATTATAAAATAAATAAATATATAATAAATTCATTTTAAAAGAAAAGTGACAGTTGCTAGAGCAGAAATGAAAGCAACTATTGCATTTTATGCCAGCTTGCATTAGTACTAAGAACCTGTTCATCCAAATATGCTCTGGAAATTTTATTTATTTTCCCCTGGACATCAGAAGAAATTGTGCAGATATTTCCAGTGGGCAGCCCAAATAACCAAACTCAGGAAAGTTCTCAAGATGTAAGAGCAAGTTAGCAATTGTCTGTCCAATATCTACCACCCAGTTGAGATAAAGTTTGGTTAGAATCTCTTTGTATACTCTTTGTACAGTCAGCCATTCCTATCCGCAGGCTTGTGTGTGGCCCCACCCCATTCTCCTCAGTGGTGGAACAGTACCTCCACAGATATGAAAGGCCAACTGTATACCTTTCCCCAGTACACACAATTATCTAATAGTGACATGGGTTGGGGAAATGGATGATGATGATGACGACGACTGGACCATAGGGTTGGAAGAGACCTTGAGGGCCATCCAGTCAAACCCCCTACCATACAAGAATACATAATCAAAGCTCCCATGACAGATGACCATCAGCTTCTGTTTAAAAACCTCCAAAGACGGAGACCCTGCCACACTCATAGGGAGTGTGTTCCAGTGGCGTCCCTGCCTGCGGTGTCACCTGATGTGGGGAGGTGGGGCTTCTGGGGCAGAAACCAAAACAGCACTCCCCCCCAACCCGCTGCCATGGCACATAGGATGGTGCTGTGGCACGCTTGGCCCTCTCAGCAGCCCCCCTGGCCTTCTATGGCCATGGTTGCACAGGACCCAGAAGGCAGTCACCCACTCCGACAGGGGTGTACTACCCCATTGGGTGACACCCCCCTCTGGTGTGTCACCTGGTGTGGTCTGCACCATCACACAGACCTAAGGGATGCCACTGGTTTGTTCCACTGTTAAACAGCTCTGGTGATGATATTTATATCCCAGTTTTTTTCCTCCAACTGGGACTCAAAATGGCTCACAATTTAAAAGAACAAAACAGTTAAAACATACAAAAATATAACATTAAAATAGAATTCAACTATTTGCAGTATTAAAACAAGTCAATTTTATTAAAAGAATGAAACAATTAAAAAGATAGAAAAGTTATTTTAAACAATGTGAAGTTGAAGGCTTTCACAGCCCGCATCCATAGTTTTTTGTGGGTTTTTTTGGGCTATGTGGCCATGTTCTGGAATAATTTATTCCTGATGTTTTGCTTACATCTGTGGTTGGCATCTCTGGAGGGTAGTGGGGGGGGGGGTATATATACTGTGTGACCCTTGGTTGCAAGGAAGTGATTTACATGTTAATCTGTGTTGGTCTGTTGTTGAATGGCAAGGCCTCAGGGTAGGAGGATATGTAAGGAGGATTTGTGTCTATTTAATTAGTGATCCATTGTTTCCTGGGAAACCCCTTGACCCTTTCTGATATTTATTTGCATGTGCTGAGTCTTGATTATGGTGTTTTTCAGGATTGGTAGCCAAACGTTGTTACTTTCAGGATTTCTTCTTCCCTGTTGAAGTTGTCTAGGTTTTTGTGGATTTCAGTCAAGACTCAGCACATGCAAATGAACTTCACCCAGGGTCAGGTAGCTTCCCAGTAGACAACCCTAACAATAGTTGTGATGGCACCTTGACCATCACTAAGCACAGTTAATCTAAAGTAGAATTTCACCTTAAAGTTTGCTACATCCCTCCTCCTTCACCGTTTCATAACAGTTTATCACTGTGATCCAAAAAGCTTTCATGGAAGAATATTTGTCTGTAGAAATGCAATTCAAGATGTCATGCAGAGATTCTGCAGAAATCATTGTCAGTTAAAGTGTAATGTTTCACAATACACACATTTCCCTAGTCTGTTTTTTGGGTTACAGTTTCCAAATAAAAACAGAATTTGGAGAAATACATGTTTAAATATGTTCCAGGTCCAAATGTAACATCGAGTACAAAAAAAATGAAAAGGCTTTTGGAGGATACCCTTCCTACTGAGCTGCATAATCCAGATGGCCTCACCATAAGCATAACAGTAAGTTTCTAATTAAATTAATATTTTGGTCAGAAATGTCAAAACATGAGTGCCCAAACCCTGAAACTCCTCTGATCTGAAACTGTCTCCATTTGTCATTGAAGAATATTCCTATGACCTCAAAAAATAAAATGTGACATAGTTGCCGGTAAAATTGCTTTTAATAATCCAGTCATTTCCTCAGTTACTAGAAATAGTAATATTTCTGATACATTCAAAATGACACCATCATTTAATTTATTTCCCTACTGAAAATGAATAAAGAATCTTGCACTTTAGAAATCTAATATGCAAAGGGACCTTGTAGCACCTTTGAGACTAAGGCCTGTTACAGACCTTTGGGCGGTCTTGGGCCGCTGCCGGTTGCAGTGTGGGAAAGCCGCTGCAGCCAAACCGTGCGACTCCCCCGCGCTGTAAAAAAGGAGCACGAAAATCGCGCTCCTTCCGGCAACCCGGAAGAGACGTCGCAAGTGCCAAAGCGCGCACTCGCGACGTCTCTTCTGGGTTTAGACGTCCGGACGCTGAGCGTCCGTTACGTCAAGATGGCCGCACCCGTCTGTATAGGGCGCCGCCATCTTGCCGTACGGAATACGCACATCCGGAAGCGCCGCCCCTCACACGTATTCCTGGCGCAACGACGGCGCCGCTTAGGCCTGTCTGTAAGGCACCTAACTGAAATAAAGAAGTTGGTAGCATGAGCTTTTGTAGACTTAAGCCTACTTCCTCAGATGCATGTAAGCTTAAGTCTTCAAAAGCGCAACTTCTTTCTTTCAGTTAGTCTCAAAGGTGCTACATACCCTTTGCATACTGATTTTCCAGACTAACATGGCTATACCTTTGAATTTAGAAATCTAAGGTACCCACCATATTGAATAGAATCAGCCTGCTCAATATTTAGTTTTCTATATGCAGAGATTTTATATGTGAGGTAAGATTTCATTATGCACATTTGCCCTTTCTATTAAAAATTGTTTAGATTTGCTAAGACATCAGTTGTGAAAAGGAACAAAGCATCACTGTGGCATTCCTCCTTTTTTGTCCTTAAAGTAGCAGCTGTACTATATATTTTTAAAAATCAAATACTAGTGTTAACCCACATTTCAACCCCCAAACTAAACCTTCTATATTTAATAACAACTTCATATTAAAAAGGGGCTCTGATGAAAGGTGACCTCTAAATAACCTAGGATTGCTCCAGAGCAAGTAGCTGGCCCTGAGACAAGTTGGAGCCAGCCAAGGAATGATCCGGACACACATCGCAATAGATCACAAAGACATCAGCATAATCCCTTTGATCAATAGAGGAGTTGATGGGAGTCCAGCAGGAGTTGATGGGAGTCCAGCAGAGGAAGATGGTGGTACTTGTAAAAACAAAGATCTTTCTTGCCAAGGTGTGCGTTTGCCCTTTGTTTTAGGAAGTAACTCCCATCTCCAAAAATCTACAGCTTTCAGCTTTTAGTCTGAGAACATTTACTGTAGTTGTCCAAGAATGCTGCCAACACACACTCACATGGCTGATAAGAGCCTGCTTGGCAAAAGGTAAATACGCCAAGCTGCCAAGAAGCTGTTCTTCCAGCAACAGTGCCAAATGAAGTCTGAAGAGAATAAGCCACAAGCCAGTCGAAAGTTCAGGATTATAGAGACCAATACTACCAGTCCAGTCTGAGGTCAAGAATACCAGAGGGTTTGTCAGTGAGTCCGGTCCGAGGTCAAGGATTCCAAGACAGTCAAAGGTCTAGGAGGCAAGGAGTCAGATCCAGCAGCATTCACTAATGAGAACAAATAGTCTCTGACAAGGGAGCTCAGTGTCTGCCAGGTGTCTTATATCTGGCTCCTTTATCACAGTTGCTGATTGCCTAATGAGCGTTTCTCAGCAAGTCCCTTGGAACGCCAAAGGCATACCCTTTTTAAGCTCCTCTGGCTAAAGGTAGGAACCTCAATGCTCTGCTGCTCTATTTCTCCCAGGTCTGGCACTTCTACTGGGGCAAGGCTGGGCTGCTGAGCCTCAGGCTCCACTGGAGGAGATCCCACAGAGTCTGGCTGAGCTGGCTGAGCCAAATCCACTGGGGCTGGGAGAGCAGAGCTGAGACCTGGCAGGGCAGAACTGAGGCCTGCACCTGAGGAGCTGAGTCCTCCCCACCATCCTCCGAGTCCTCCTCACGGCTGGCCCTGACAGTAGCCATCTATCTTTTATCTAAACAATCATGGACACATCTACTACAGTTCCCATCTGATGTTCCTTCCAGGAAAACAATCTGGCATATAGAGAATCCTTTCAAGTCTTTCATGTCTGCCTTCAAGACACGTTTCACCATATAAATGGACACGGGAAGTGTGTCCCTGTTAGTGCTTTTGGACATCTCAGCAGCTTTCGATACCATTGACCATGGTATCCTTCTGGAACGCCTGAGGGAGTTAGATATCGGGGGCACTGCCAGTGGTTCCGTTCCTACCTCTTGGGTAGATTCCAGATGGTGCAGCTGGGGGACGTTTGCTCTGATAAAAAGGCGCTTACATCTGGCATCCCTCAAGGAACGATTCTGTCCCCCATTCTATTTACCATTTACATGAAACCGCTGGGAGAGATCATCCGGAGACACAGGGAGCGGTTTTATCAGTACGCTGATGACACTCAAATATGTTTCTCTGTGTCCCCGACTGATACAGTAACTAGGGATGGCATCTCTCCTCTAAATGCCTGCTTGGAGTCGGTAATGGGCTGGATGAGGGAAAACAAACTCAGTGTGAATCCAGAGAAAACGGAAATACTGGTGATAGGCTCCTCGGGTCTGGGTGGTGAGATATGCCACCCGGTCCTGAACGGGGTCAAGCTCTCCTTGAAGGACTCGGTCCGCAGCTTGGGAGTGCTCCTGGACTCGTCTCTCCAACTGACATCTCAGGTGGATGCAACGGTCAGGAGCGCTTGTTATCAGCTTCGGCTGATACGCCAGCTGCATCCCTACCTGGACCGGAGGGACCTTGAAACTGTAGTACATGCTCTGGTAACCTCTCGATTGGATTTCTGCAATGTGCTCTACATGGGGCAACCCTTGTACCAAACCCAGAAGCTACAGTTAGTGCAGAATATGGCAGCGAGATTGGTCGCTGGTTGTTCCAGGTCTAACCATATAACACCCATCTTGAAAGATCTTCATTGGCTGCCTATTCACTTCCGGGCTCAATACAAGGTGTTGATAATGACCTATAAAGCCCTAAATGGCTTGGGCCCAGGGTACTTGGAGGACCGCTTCTCCCTATATAATCCACCCCGCACACTCAGGTCAACAGGGATGAAATTGTTGGAGGTCCCAGCGACACGCTAAGCGAGGACCTCACAGAGGGCATTCTCTATCGTGGCCCCCAGATCTTGGAATAGTCTCCCAGATGAGCTCCGCTCCACCACAACTTGAGCTCTTTTTAAAAAGAACCTGAAGACATATTTCTTTTCTCAAGCCTTCCCACCATGAAAAATCATTTTTCCCCTTATCCCTTTTCATTGATGACCCGGAATGTATATATCGACTTCCCCTTCTATCTGGCCCTTTGTTGTTAGTATTGCTATGTTGTTTTTAATGCTGTTGATTTTATTGGTATGTTTTTTATATATAATTGTTCGCCACTTTGATCAAAATTTTGGAAAAGCGGGTTACAAATAAATTATATTATTATTATTATTATTATTATTATTATTATTATTATTATTAAATACTGGGCACCAGCCTCCTGCTTTTTCAGTTTAGTTGTAAGTAGGCAGCCATGCTGTCAGTTTGTATCTAGAGTCCTTCAATAATCAGCAGCACCCCACTTTCCAATGTGGCTATTGAGTCAATTGAAATTATTACAGTACATTTGTTCCCAGCATAGATGTGAGATGTCTCCTTAAGAAGATGAATCTTACTGCGTTCACTTGTCGCCGGGAAGCAGGCAGCCCATATGCAACCTGAGCTTCTCCAAGCTTCTCCCGCATCTTTTCAAGAACAGGAAAATCCCATTCTTGAAAAGCTGTGGGAGAAGCCCAGGTTGCATATGGGCTGCCTGCTCCCTGATGATGGGTGATTGTGGTAAGATCTTAAAGAGACATCCCACATCTATGCCGGAAGAAAATGTAATGTGATAATCTCCAATTTCTGTTCCTACAAGTGGAAGCAAGCCTCATCGTTTGTGAGTATTGCCATTAGCAAAACCTCAAAATCTATTCACCCCTCACCCCTTTGAATTCTTGGCTGGTGTGTGTGTGCGTGCGTGCGTGCGTGCACGTGTGCGCGTGCGTGCGTGCGTGTGTGAGTGCATGTCCTTTTGTGTGTACATTGTTCATTCCCTTAATAAACTACAACTAATTTGGCTTCTGGAGTTCTGTGTAATTTGGACCTGTATACATTTGGGTTGTGACCCCGGACTGCCTGTTTTCCCAGCCATATTAAAACTCTTATTTGAGCTATTATTAAAATTCCCCTTTAAATATATTAATATGTGGGTGCTCTCTCAGGGCCCAGCAAATTGGATCACACTAGACACTGGAGGTGGTGAGATTTAAATCTTCTCCCCCAACCTCACTCTCAGGAAAGTGTCACTACCACATCATGCAGCAGTTAGTATTGGGGGGGAGGGTCTCTGATTGGCATCAATGGAATGTTTTGTATGAATGTTATCTACTGTGGGAGGATGTAATAAGACAGATCTCTTCTAGTAGGCCGTTCCACAGTTTAGGAACATAAAAGCTCTATGGGAAGTCGTTGTTAATCTAGTCATTTGGTATTCTAATAGATTCTTTCCAGATGTTCTGAGAGTGCGGGGCGGATTATGTAGGGAAAGGTGTTCCCACAAGTAACTCGGGCCCAAGCTATATAGGGCTTTAAAGATGATAAGCAACACCTTATACTGCACCCTGAAGCTAATCGGCAGCCAATGAAGTGATTTTAACACAGGTGTTATGTGGTCAGACCTAGATGTACCAGTGATCAATCTGGCTGCTGCATTTTGTACCAACTGAAGCTTCCAAACTTGGTATAAAGGTAGCCCCACATAAAGCGCATTACAGAAGTCTAAACAAGAGATTACCAGTGCATGTACTACTGCTTCAAGGTCCTTTTGGTCCAGGTAGGGACACAGTTGGTGTATCAACTGAGTTGATACCAAGCACTCCTGACTGTCACATCTATTTGAGATGACAACTGTAGGGACGAGTCCAGGAGCACTCCAAAATTGCCAAGTTCATCCTTTAGGGGAAGTGTGACCCCATCCAGGACAGGTTGACAAATCTCCTCCCCTGGACTTGGGGTACCTATCACAAATACCTCTGCTTTCTCTGGATTCAGCTTGAGTTTGTTTTCCATCATTCAGCCCATTACCGACTCAAGGCAGGCATCAAAAGGAAAGATGCCATCATTAGTCACTGCAGCAGTCGGATTTTGGTGTCATCAGCGTACTGATAACACTGCGCCCCATGTCTCCAGATGATCTCGCCCAGTGGCTTCATGTAAATGTTGAACAGCATGGGAGACAGAATGGCGCCCTGAGGAATGCCAGATGTCAGCTCTCTTTTAGAAGAGCAACTGTCCCCCAGCATCACCATCTGGAATCTGCCTGAGAGGTAGGAATGGAACCATTGGAGCGCAGTGCCCCCAATACCTAACTCCCTCAGGCATTCCAGAAGGATACCATGGTTGATGATATCGAAGGCCGCGGAGATGTCCAAGAGCACCAACAGGGTCACACTTACTTACCCTGTCAATGCTCAGACGGAGATCATCGACTAAGGCAACCATAGCTGTCTCAACTCTGTATCCTGTCCTAAAGCCGGTTTGAAATGGTTCCAGATAATCGGCTTCATCCAACACAACCTGGAGCTCGAAGGCAACTGCCCCCTCGATCAACTTGCCCAAAAAATGGTAAAAGGGAGACCGGTCTATAGTTATTTCTCACCAGGGGGGTCAAGGGAGGTTTTTTTCAAGAGCGGTTTGACCACCACTTGTTTTAATGTTGATGGAAATTTGCCCTCCCTGAAGGATGCATTGATTATGGATCTTAATAAAGATTTTATTGCATCCCCTCCCTGGGCAGTCAACCATGATGGGCAAGGATCGAGACGGCTGGTTGTCTTTCTTACACTACCAAGAAGCTTGTCCATTTCTTGTCCATCAGTATTTACAAACTCAAAATGATCCAGTTTAACATAGTCCACAGAGTCACTGGGAATCTCTTTTACAGCTCTTATCTGAGAGATTTTATCTGCAAAAAAGTCCTTAAAAACATCACAGCAGGCTACAGTTGGTTCTAAAAGGGGGTTCAGGGTGGGAGGCAACTGAGTTAACTTTAACCACCCTGAACAGCTCTGCTGGACGAGACCTTTCAGACGCAATATATGCAGCATAGATCGAATTCTTTGCTGCATCTATTGCCACTCCATAGGAATCCAAAAAAGTCTGTACGGTGTGTCTTGTCAGACAAACGCTGATGTTTCCGCCAGCAGTGCTCTAGTCATTGCACAGTCTGCTACATTTTATGAAGATTTTCTGTGTACCATGGTTTACAATTTGAAGTGGGCTGGTAAGGACATTCAGGAGCGATAATATCTATAGCCCTGGTAAAATCATTATTCCAGGTATCAACCAAGGCGTCAACAGAATCGCCGACATTCTCAACCATAAAACCCTCTAGGGCTTCCTGGAACTAATCCGGTTCCATCAGCTTTCGAAGGTGGACCATTCTAATAGGTCCTCCACCCCTGAGGGGGATCTGGGTAGTGGCCTTCAGTCCCACCTTGACCAGAAAATCATAGAATCATAGAATCATAGAATCGTAGAGTTGGAAGAGACCGCAAGGGCCATCCAGTCCAACCCCCTGCCATGCAGGAAATCCAAATCAAAGCATCCCGACAGATGCCCATCCAGCCTCCGTTTGAAGATCTCCAAGGAGGGAGACTCCACTACACTCCTAGGAAGTGTGTTCCACTGTCGAACAGCCCTTACTGTCAGGAAGTTCCTCCTAATGTTGAGGTGGAATCTCTTTTCCTGTAACTTGCATCCATTGTTCCGGGTCCTGTTCTCTGGAGCAGCAGAAAACAAGCTTGCTCCCTCTTCAACATGACTTTGGCCTGTTACAGACCACCCAAAAGGGGCAGTCTCAGGCCGCTGCCGGTTGCAGCGTGGAGGAGCCGCAGCAGCCAAACCGCGCGACTCCTCCGCGCTGCAAAAAAGGAGCACGAAAATCGCGCTCCTTCCGGCAACCCGGAAGAGACGTCACAAGTGCCAAAGCGCGCACTCGCGACATCTCTTCTGGGTTGGGACATGCGGACGCAGAGCGTCCGCTACGTCAAGATGGCGGCGCCCATCTGTATAGGGCACCGCTATCTTGACATATCGGTTACGCGCAAGGGGCAAGGCGCGTCCGGAAGCACCGCCCCTCGTGCGTAATCGCGGCGCAAGGACGGCGCCTCTTAGGCCCATCTATAACGCGCCATCCTTTCAAATATTTAAACAGGGCTATCATATCACCTCTTAACCTTCTTTTCTCCAGGCTAAACATCCCCAGCTCCCTAAGTCGTTCCTCATAGGGCATGGTTTCCAGACCCTTCACCATTTTTGTCGCCCTCCTTTGGACACGCTCCAGTTTCTCAATGTGCTTTCTGAATTGTGGCGCCCAGAACTGGACACAATATTCTAGGTGGGGCCTGACCAAAGCAGAATACAGTGGCACTATTACTTCTCTTGATCTAGACACAGTTTAGGCTGCATCAATTTTTAAATTTTTTATATTTTATATTTTTAAAAATGATCCGTCCATGACACAGGAGGGGTGTGAATTACCTCTGTCCATGGATATTCCTGATCTATACTAAAGACTACATCAAGTGTATTACCTGCACAATGTGTTGGCCCCGAGACTAATTGGGACAGGCCCATGGAAATCATGAACTCCTGAGCTGCACCTACTAGATCTAACAAGCTGGACTCAAAGGCGATGTTGAGGTCACCCAGGACAAGAAGCCTAGGAGACTCCAACACCAGCTCCCAGACCAGCTGTGTCAGCTTGGCCAGGGAGTCTGTTAAGCAATGGGGTGGACGGTAGACCAACAGAATCCCTAGACTGTCCCTGGCCTTCAGAGTCAGGTAAATGCACTCAATGTAGTCTGTTTTCTGGATAGGTTTCCTAGTCAAAGTGAAGGTGCTTTTGTGGACTGTCATTCTGTAGGAAGTGTATCCAAACCTGGATGCAGGATGTTCCAGTGCAAATACATGCAGGGAGTGAGGCTGCTATTCCTGGAATTGCAGCAAAGGAAGAATTAAACTCCTTTTCCCCAACCACACTGGTCCTGGTATAATGGGATCCAGCATTTATCTATATTTTTAAAAATGTATGTTAAATGCAACAGTACCTTAAATGTCAGTTCTATATGGGCCCCAATTATCTATGTCCTCAGCCTTAAAGCCCTTGTGTAGATTTTCGTTATTTAAATTTTTTAACACCACCTTCCCTTACCTAGTACAGTATTATGGTAGCATTCCTATTGCACAAGTAGTTTAAAGGCTCTTCCAAATAGGTGAGATGTGTCTGGATACTGCAATATTTGTTCCTTCATTTCTCAGGGTTTTTTTTTTTTAATATCCAAACATTTCTTTTATCCTGGCCTGTTTTCTGACAGTTCTCAGCCCCCGTGGCAACATGTTATTCCCACCTTCAAGTTGGTTTCTTTATAAATTAGAGACACAGTGGAGTAAAATGTTCCCTTCTCCTCTTTTCTTAATTTTAATTCTTTTTTATAGTTATGATGCTATAGTGCATTGGTAAAACGAGGCTTTTGTGCTACAACTCTTTTTAAAAAATTCAGAAAGAGAAATTTTACCCAAGAGATCATAGGACCATCTCAGCAAACCCGTTTTAAACAGACTTTTAGAAAAATCCTAGTTCAAATGCAAGAAATTGCTACAAAGAGAACGGAGCAATATAATCCCAAGAAGTTATATCACAAAAGCACACACTTCTTTATAGCAATCTAGAACAGCTTTGTGTTTAAATCAGATATTTATGTTTCCATTCAGTTTTCCCCCTTTGTCACCAACCAGAGCTAACTAATTCACATAAATGCAATTTTAAACGCTTGTAATTGTCTAGATATATTTTGTTATACACAGTTATATACTTATATTTATACACAAGTTATAGATTATTATACAGTACAATTTATTTTTTTCTCTTTTTAACAGGGATCTGAGCTTTTCCATTTCAGGGTGTCCACCATTCCTGGAGTCTCATTTTGTAATTTATTTGATGAATTTCAGGTATAATCATGGCTACTTTTTTATATAGTAATAAAAAAATAGTACCATGTAACTACCATAAAACAGAATACAAGGTTATTCTCCTCTCCCTCACAATGGTGTCCATATTTGTGAATGCCTGACACTGGAATTGGTTATAAAGACCTATGTGCAGTGACAGCTGCTAACTAGTTGGCCTGGTATGGCAAGGTGACTGGCAGTAAATCCAACATTGTCTGTTAGCTCCTCTCACAAGTAATTCATTACAATTATCCTGCATGGAAGACAGACCAAAAAAGTCACCTTGGTTCAGAATTGTTCTGTATTCTCACATTCAGTTTTTGTATTGTGCTGGAAGGAATATCACCCTCACATCACTGAACCTTTACTTAAAATAGGGGTTGACACTGGAGATTTTCAGATAGGGGGAAAGCTTGGCAAAGTCGCGCGATCGCGCTGAAGATTTTCAGACACATCACACTTATTCAGAACTTACCCCATGAAGATCCAGGAATGTTCCAGCAACAAATCATTCATGGGGAAGTCCTGGGAATTGTTTGTTACTGAAGCATTCCTGGATCTTTATGAGTTAAATCCTGAATAAGCTCAATGTCATCTGAAAATCTTCAGCACAATCATGCGACCTTGCTGGGAGTAAGCCTTTTTCTTCCCTGATTTCCCCCCTTCTTATAATTTCCATAGTGTAAACAGCACGCATGCAAAAGGAGAGAGGACAATATGGCCCTTGGACCACTGATCTCCTATAGAGAAATTTTAAAAGTTGTCTGAAAAATTTCACTTTCATCCAAGCAATGAACTAAACTTCAAAATAGCATTCCCCCCCCCAAAAAAAAATCTTTAAAGAAAAATGATGAGTGTAATACAACTTCCATTTTGGGCTAGTGCTGTGACCCACACTGTGTTGCAAGGACTCAAAATAGCCGTGCAGCCCCCTATGTGTGCCCACCCCTGACTTAGAAGCACCATCTCTGAAGTTGCAGATGTAAACCTTGTGTTATCCTGTTGTATTGGTCAAGCTATCTTTATTGGATGATAGCCTTTTCCACTCTTATATACACTGAGGGAGGGGGGAGATGTGAGTGTACATATCCCTCCCATTGCTTCAAACACAGCCCCAGCCAAACAACTATAGAAAGCGTGACAGAATTTTGTTTTAACCAACATTGGATTGAAATAAACCTATAAGGCCCCATTCTCACTAGCCCATTTGCACTGGATAGAATTGGGCAGATCCGGTTGCCCCCATATCAAATCTGCCCAGAAAGAAGTTTGTACTACCCTTTACCTTGATCGATGCAATTTGCCCTTCTGAAGTTCACATTTGCAGTACCGCTTTAAAATGGAGCCTCCTTTGTTGTCAGTCAAATTCACTTCTGCTTTCGTCAAAGGTGACATATCCTACAGCCATTGGCCAATCAAATGGGTGCTTTTCCCCCTCCTTTTTAAAAAAAAAACTGGTGGCAGTGTGCGCATATTCTGTCAACTTGTCAAATTTAAAAACCTCCAGGGGTGTGTGTGTGTGTTGTGTGTATTTGGGTCATTACAGATTATGGCAACCCTAAAACGACCCCAAACTGGGGTTTTCTTGGCAAGATTGGTTCCAAGGAGATTTGCCATTGCCTTTCCCCTGAGGCTGAGAGAGTGTGACTCCCCCTAAGTCATGGGTTTCCACAGCCTTCCCTCTGAATGCCACCCTCTAGCTTCCCCTTCGCTTCCAGCCCAGCATTTCCTCCTCTTTGGAATAATACCTCACCTCAGAATGCCATCTCTGCGTCCTCTTTCTTTGCTTTCCGATTGCCACCCCAGAATGCCTTACATACGCATAAACATGTGTAGCAAAAGCTTTCACACATTGTATCAATTTGCCAAATTTAAAAAGAAACAAGCATTTGCATATTCTGTCACTCACACACACACACACACAATATTTTTTTTAAAATGCCACTTGCAAAGTGAGGTGCCGTGCCGGCAGCAAGCAAACGAAAGGGAAATGTAGCACAAGCAGACATATTCTATCAATATGTATCAACCTGTAGAACAAGCATTCACATAATCTGTCAAAAATAAAAATTACAAAAAAAAAGAGAGAGAGAGAAAGCTGCCTGCGAGAGGGAAAGCATGTCCTACATTTTGTCCTACATTTTGTCCCGGTTTTTAGTAGAGAATTATGGCAACCCTAGTCCCAGTTCACATTCTCACTGATAACAGTTTTCTTCCATTCCTACATGCCCAATCATACGATAACCTAATAATTGTGTTTTGAATGAAACTAGCTTTTGCAATGATCATTATATTTTCTGTTGCAGATTTACGTTGACGATGCACCACTGGCTTTTCCCGGACAATATCTTATCGGTACAATTACAGCTGTATTAATAGGAGGCGTTATCTTTATGGCATTTATCCTACATGTGTATGAAATTCAGCTAGGAACTATTATGCAGAGCCTAAAAAGAAACAAAGTGGCGTCAAAAACCTCATTCGCCACAGTTTCAGCAACTTCTACTGAAGTTAGTGAGAACTGAAGACAACATCAACAACCATGTTACCACTGTAGCCATCAGTCATGTTATATATCAGTGTATAGGCAATTCTTCCATTTTCTAGTTGGCCTTATCCAGTTTTTTGTTGGGATTCTTTTTAGAAGACGTAAAGAATTTTCTTTGTCTATTTCTTAGGGCAAGATATTTGGAGTCACTGTTGATTGTTACTTTTCTTTAATTTTAATGATGAGAGGGGCTTATGTGTATGTGTATGTATATTTATTTTAAATAAATGACATAATTTTAAATAAGTGATACAAGAGGAGTGCAACTTAAAATACTGAAGTATTGTAGTATTTAGGCGTTACTAAATATACACATATAGATACCTCTATATTCTTTATGTACTAGTTATGTTATGATTAAAGGTTCTACTGCAAATGAAGTAAAAGAATCACATAATTTTATTTTAAATGAATACGCATGTAAAGAGAGAGAGAGAGAGAGTCATTGTGGGAATAAGGTAAAAACATTGTGAGTTTAAAGACTTAGTCCAAGATCATACACTGTCATGTTTAACTTTATGTTTCTTGAGTTACACTGCAGTTGTGCAATGCCATCTTGTAGTGAATTGTGACATTGAGGTACTAAATGCTCAACCAAATGAGCATGCATATCTGCATGTGCACCCATGTGCATGAGTATCTGTGCATACACATACGTAATCCCATTTTTAATATCTGATTCATGTCAATTTATGTCCATTTTGTACACACACACAAAAACTTGCAGAACACTTTAATCTGCCTCAACATTCCTTTTCTGGCTTCAGGACAGTGGGCCTTGAGCAAAAAAAACTACAAATGAAGATTGGAAAGAGAAGCAAATGAATTACAACAGATCTGCAAATTCCAGTCTCTCAACAGTGGGTTGAACAGCGGCAGTGGCTTCCTGGCACACTACACATATTATAACATTGGTTAACAACCCAGCTTCACAAAGCCCTTCTTAGCCAGTTTATCATATCTCCTTTTTGGTTCCCAGCCAAAATTCCCTCCACCGTTCATATGGTCATCCCCCTGCCCTGGCCTTAAGCACTATCTTTCCACCTGCTCTCTCAATGACCATATTTAAATCATACTCACTAGTTTTGCATTTCTATGGCTATTCTTATAGACTGATTTTGAAGATCCTGTGATCTTTAGGGTCACTTTAAGGTCCGAAACACACTACAGAAATAATCCAGTTTGAGACCACTTTAACTGCTTTGGCTCAATGCTAGGAGATTCTGGGAACTGCAGTTCCATGAGACATTTAGCCTTCTATGTCAGAGAGCTCTGGTGCCACAATAAATTACAGTTCCCAGGATTCCTTAGCACTGAGCTAGGGCAGTTAAAGCGGTCTCAAACTGGATTATTTCTGCAGTACGTTTTGGACCCAAGTCTATGGCAACATTATGCTGCAATTTATTTTGCACTGTTTGCCTCAAAGATGCTGCAAGACCTCTTTGCATACTGATATTCCAGACTAACATGGCTATGTCTCTGAATTCTACCCTGTTAAATATGAAAAGGGAAAAAAGCTCTTATTCCTCCTGGTAATAGGGTATGTTCTTAGAACCATTTTAATTCATAATTTATTAACTAAATAATTATTTCATAGTATTTAGTTTGTATAGTATACTTGATTTCTTACTTCCTGTTTAACTTTTTTGTGGGGTTGTGTGTGGTTTGTTTTTGTTTTTGTTTACAATTACTATTATTTTGCTTATTTCTGAAGCCTATTCAAATCCTAGCTGGCAACTCATACAGTGACTTCTTGATAGGAGGCCTTCCTTCATGAGTCAAAACTCAACAGAAACAGAAGCAGACATTACCATCTAGCGGCAGTTATCAAAACTGCAGCCTATATAAATGGTTTACTTTATTAGATAAGGAATTGGTAACATGTGGCTCTCCAGTTTGGGTAGCAACTTCCATCATCCCTGTTTGTGGGCTATGCTGGCTAGAGCTTATGCAAACTGATATACAGAAAGATCTGGAGGGCCACATGCTTTCCCATCCCTGTTTTTGCTCAGAAGCCTGCAAACAATGACAAATAATAGTCAACAGCTGCTGTATATTAGTGTTCAAGCAAAGAAATGTCTGTCATTGTGAGAAGTCAGGAGATCTCATGCACTCTTTCCCCCTACCCATGATTTACTCTCTCACTCATGTTGAGATCTGCAGTGTATGTATGGTGGGATCTGGGGGAAGGAGTGCATAAGATATGTCCACAAGCGAGTGAATGTTGGGGGACAGATGGATCGAAGGAGGAGAAGAGAGAATGCAAACACTCCATTCACTGATGGGGGAGAGTACTGGATGGGAGTATAATAAAAATGATAAAAACAAATGTGACACTTGGGAAGGGAAGAGGAAGAGCATGGCCAGGGGGCTTATTGCACAGCTAAATAAGAGAAAGGTGGCCAAAGTAGTGAAAGCTCTAGAAACTATGTCCTATGAGGAACAGCTTAGGGAGTTGAGTTTGTTTAGCCTGGAAAAGAGAAGGTAACGAGATGACATGATAATCATGCTTAAATATTTGAAAGAATGTCATATTCAGGATAGAGCAAGCTAATTTTCTGCTTCTCCAGAGATCAGGACATGTTACAATGGATTCAAACTACTGTACAGGAAAAGAGATTCCACCTAAACATTAGGAAGAACTTTCTTATGGTAAGAGCTGTTTGACACCTACCTTGGAGTGTGGTGGATTCTCATTCTTTGAAGATTTTTAAGCAGAGGTTGAATGGCCATCTGTTGGGAGTGCTTTGATTGCGTATTGCTGCATGGCAGGGTGTTGATTTGATGGCCCTTGTAGTCTCCTCCAACTCTGTGAGTGGGTCGTTCCCACTACGAAAAGCTCAGAATCCTGACGCTAGTTATATGACGCTAGTTCCCTCTGGAACTTGAATCTGATCCTCATTTGATCGATTCCAGTGGAGAAAACCCATGACAAATGCCAAAAGCCTGGGGTATTTTAGTAGCCATTTTTCAGAGGTTCTTTTGTGATCCTGACCCGCGTCCAATAAGTGGGAACGCCAGATCGGGATCGATTCTTTCAGAGGGGAGGGGCAAATGGCACAGGGGTGTGTGTCATCCATCCTAGAGATGTCATACACACCCTCAGTGCCGCCTTTTGGGGTCCTTTTTAAAAAATAAATAAATAAATAAAACTAATCACAAAATTGATAGACTGGCAAAGCAGCTACGTGCAGCAACAACTAGCTGCTAAGCCACTCTACCGTTTTTGCTATTAGTTTTGGTTTTTAAAAATAAAAACAGTCTCCCCCATCCTCCCCCCCCCTCGCCCCTGGCCCCAAGCCCCCATCATCATCTTCCTCCTCCTGACTCCTGCTTCATCCTCCTCCTCCTCCTCCTCTTTTTCTTCCCCAGCCAGAGCCTTCATCCCCCTCTTCCTGATTATGGGTTTTTGCCTTTCTCAGTTTAGAGCAATTTAAACTGCCTCTATCCCCTAATCTGCAATTAAAGCCCTGCAGCTGGAAGTGCATCTGATGTTCTCTTAATATTAGAGACATTAATTGAGGCCCACCAAGTACCTAGACCAACAATTTGTACATATAAATTTCTGTTATCTATAATTTCTAGAAAATTCACAAATGACCCAGGGAAACAGAATTTTCATCTTTTTGATTGGTAAAAGAATGATACTTGGTTACTGGAAATATATTATTTTCCCACCTGTGCTCCAATGGATAGAAAACTTAACAAATCTATGCAGCATTTGAAAGCAAGATCTGTAGTTGAGATTTACAAATGGACTTACATTTAGACTTTTAGTCAGCTTTTATAGAGACTTACAACTAATGTGGATATTTTTCTTCCTTTGTGTTTTTTATTTTCCTGCTTTTCTTATCCTGAAACATTATTGTCTGTAGCCAAGATTCCTTTTGAATGCAAATAAAATAATAATAATTCTGGAAAATAGTTTTTCACCATCTTAGAACTGGTAGAAGATCTCTTAACCAAAGACTTAACATGTCTTGGAACCATTCAATAGAATAACCAGTTTTGAAGTCCCTCCACTAGTTACCAATTAGTTTCCGGGCAAGGTACAAGATGTTAGTGATTACCTTTAAAGCCCTAGATGGCCTGGATCCAGAATACTTAAGGGAACGCCTTCTTCCCTACTGTTCTTCTCGCTAACTTCAATTACCCAAAGGGCCTTCTCCATCGCTGCTCCGAAGCTATGGAATGACCTGACAGAGGAGATCCGCCACATTTCCACTCTTACAGCCTTTAAGAAGGCCCTTAAGACAGATCCCTTCCAGCAGGCCTTCCCAACTTAGCTTCCCCTTCCTGAACAAGAATATCTGAATGTTACTGCTAACTGTCCTCTCTGTCCACCCATTTTTCCCCTCAATTTTTAGCTAACCCCATTTTAATGTTTTTTATAATGTTTATTGATATTGTTGGTTTAGCACTGGGATGGGGGTTGGGAAGGGATTGTTTTGAATTTTATTATATTTTTAATGGGATTTTTTATTGTTGTTACCTGCCCAGATTCCTTGTGATTGGGTGGGATATGAATAAATCAATTATTATTGTTGTTGTTGTTGTTGTTATTATTATTATTATTATTACTACTACTACCATTGTTGTTATTATTGTGTGCCTCCAAGTCATTCCAACTTATTGTGATCCTGGGAGTCCAAGTAGACCACAAGTTGAACATGAGTCAACAGTGCGATACGGCAGATAAAAAGGCCAATGCAATTTTAGGCTGCATCAATAAAAGTATAGTGTCTAGATCAAGAGAAGTAATAGTGCCACTGTATTCTGCTCTGGTTAGGCCCAACCTGGAATATTGTGTCCAGTTCTGGGCACCACAATTCAAAAAGAACATTGAGAAACTGGAGCGTGTCCAGAGGAGGGCGACTAAAATGGTGAAAGGTCTGGAAACCATGCCCTATGAGGAACAACTCAGGGAGCTGGGGTCTGGGGATGTTTAGCCTGGAGAAGAGAAGGTTAAGAGGTGATATGATAGCCCTGTTTAAATATTTGAAAGGATGTCATATTGAGGAGGGAGCAAGCTTGTTTTCTGCTGCTCCAGAGAACAGGACCCGGAACAATGGATGCAAGCTCCAGGAAAAGAGATTCCACCTCAACATTAGGAGGAACTTCCTGACAGTAAGGGCTGTTCGACAGTGGAACAAACTCCTTCGGAGTGTAGTGGAGTCTCCTTCCTTGGAGGTCTTTAAACAGAGGCTAGATTGCCATCTGCTGGGGATGCTTTGATTTGGATTTCCTGCATGGCAGGGGGTTGGACTGGATGGCCCGTGCAGTCTCTTCCAACTCTATGATTCTATGATTCTATAAAGCAAATCTATCATGGAGTTTTCTTGGCAAGGTAAGTTTTTCATGGGGGGGGGTTGCCATTGCCTCCTGCTGAAGATGAGAGAGTGTGACTTGCCTAAGGTGAGTCAGGGCCCAAACAGACAGGCCAAATGAAGTGGCTTCGGGCCACTTTGGAGGTGTGTTGTTTAGATGACAAATGCGTCCTGAGGGACCAGAAGCCTTGCCAAAGCCACAATCCAATCCTTAGGACTAGAGCACAGCTTCTGCACAGCTTCTGGCCTCTTAGAACACGTACATCATTTAAACAACACACCTCCAAAGTGACCTGAAGCCACTTCACTTGTCCTGTCTGTTCAGGCCCTGAGTGACCTTAGGTAAGAATCTGGAACTTGTGATGGAAGCTCACTCCATCATGTGGCACTTGGGTCTTTGCAATCATCAGAGTCAGCATCATAACTGCTAAGCCACCGCGTCCCATAAATCACTCTTAGATCCAGCGTAAATTTCAACATTGGCTATTACAGAGAAGGCATTCCATAGTGGCAGTCCATGGTTCAAGTCATGAGGATGCTTCACCTCACCACTCCAGAGGGACAGGTGCCATTCAAATCTGTCACCATCCCCTTCTTCATTTTAATTATTTCCAGAGCTTCCCAACACTTTCATTTATTTATTATTTAATTAATTCAGGATATTCCCAGACATAGACTCATTTCTGCTGGTTCTTTCCTGGCACATCCTTCTATAAAGGGAACGAGAACTCTCTCCCCTCCCTCTCACCCTCTCTTTTCTCCTCCTCCTTTCACCCAGTAAATCTAGTCCTACTAGTAGTAGTAGTTTACATGAATGGGTCCATATCTAACAATGTTTTGGTGCATGTCTACACAGGACAAAAAAACCCAGTCTCACTTTATTTTCACAGTTAGTGATCCAGACAATGTATGGGATGATTCAGGCCAAATCCAGGCCTTTTCAGCACTGTAGGACTTTAATCCAGATCAAAAAGAGTTGGGATTTACTCCTGATTTGAGCAGAAAATCTGGATATGTGTGTGTGTGGATTGTGTTCCATAGAGATGTTGGTATGGGGCTGAGGGTGGGAGGAGTTTTTGATGGGTGGGATTGGTTTTCCCCCTTAAATGTGCTTTTGTGCACTAGAGGCTGATGCATTGAATTAAGCCATAACTGTGGATTTTGCTAATTAAATAAGTACTTTTGCATTATTGTGTAGATTAATATTTTAATATGCAATTTTAAAGAAATAAATTTTTGGAAGGAAGTTGCATGGACCTGCATTGCCTTCAGATAGTGGAAAAGGTAGACTATGAGCCATCATTCTACTTGAATATTGAATTTAACAATGTGGATCCAATTATAGTTTTGGCAAAAAGTAAACATTCACTAAGAAACAAAGAGGAATTAAAGATTACCTGTTGTGCACTAAAGGCGGCTTTGAGCAGAGAACTAGTTCTCAGAGTACTGTTAGATCTGTAAACAGTAGGCACATATTATTCAATTAAGATGGAGCACCACTTCCATTACACACACACACACACACACAGAGGTTTTAGCTAATCCAAAATAGATTTTTTGTAGGGAATGACTATGAGCTCTGTTCAGTTCTGGTACTCAGAACAAATTCCTGGGCTGACAATTGTGCCATGTCCTGGATAGTCAATCGCAGAGGGGTTTTTTGGGGGGGCGGGGGCAAATTATACATGTCTGAAGACGGTGTATCACCAGATTAGAAGATGCAACCACTTAATTGTAAATACAAGGGCACCACAAAAAGCTTTTGCTGTGCTTACCTCAAAACTAACAGTTGCATCTCCAGTTGTTTTTTTCTCTTCTGTTTGGTTTGTAACTTCTTGCCTGATGAAGAAGCCCATGGAGCTTCAAAAGCTTGCAACAGGTATATTGTGCATTTCGGTTGGCCAATAACGGTATCACTGATGGATTTTAATTACATAATTTGTACAATAACTGGTTGGGACTCCCTTTCTCTGCCCCATTATAGGCCTACAGTCTCTAAAATGCTTCATTACGTCAGCAAAACTAGTTTTATGATTGCCAAAAGTATCTTTGCCCTTATTGTCTGAAGAATTGCTGACCAAAACTGATTGACAAGATTGACTAGGCATCAAGTAATCTGTAATAGACAAAATTAACCATAATATAATGTGAATCATTGTAGTGATGCTAGCAAACACATAAATACATAATGCAAAATGGCATGGGAAACTGTATATTCCAAAAAGTTATATGGGTGGAATAAAGCAAACTAGAGACACATAATATAAGTCTGTAACATTGAAGACCTGGCAAGACCTTAATCACTACTGTGAACAGTATCTCCTGCAGATGAGTAAATGTCCCTGTAGCAGACTATACGGTGAGATCAAAATCCTACAACAAATACTGTATATCCAAGGTGCTCCCTCTAGTGTAGTAACATGAAGCATTCTTCACAATCTCTGTTCAATCTGGTGGTAGATTGATAATAGATAGTCATGAAGTAATGTTAATAGTGGAAATTGTTGATAGTAGAATGGCAGTAGAGATGACTGACTACCTGAGAGCTTTTGAAGTCATTTCGATATGTCTTCATAAGTAATAGTGAAATATTCAACAGTGGGACACAGTCCCAAGGAATGTGGTGGGTTCTCCTTCTTTGAAGGTTTTTAAACAAAGGCTGGATGGCCATCTGTTGGGGGTGGTTTGATTGTGAGTTCCTGCATGGCAAGGGGTTGGACAGGATGGTCTTTGTGACTCGATGATCCTAAAAGGATTCTATGAGGATCTTTGATTTAAAAGTTATGAACTATTTCTGCAGCTTTACAATGTTCAGTGCATCTTCAGCACACAGGTTATTTGTTTTTATTATTTATTAGCATCCTGGTAAATATCTTAGTGAACAGCCACAATCCTTGCCATTTATAATACTGTCAACAACAAAAAAATTCAAGAAATATTCCATGGCAAAAGTTGCCACAGCGCAATGACCTATTTGAAATATTTTTTAAAGTTGCTATTAAACTTCTGGCAAATTCCCCTGAGAAGTAGAGTGATCAACAGCATCTTAACCATTCCTCAAATATTAAGTAGAGAAATAAAGCAAAACGGAGGGGAGGTTTCATAATAAATAATATGCAAGGTGCAAATAATATAAATAATACAAATAATATAAATAATATGCAAATAAATAACATGTAACAACAATATGCAAAGGGTCACATAG
This sequence comes from Sceloporus undulatus, assembly GCF_019175285.1. NCBI lineage: Eukaryota > Metazoa > Chordata > Lepidosauria > Squamata > Phrynosomatidae > Sceloporus > Sceloporus undulatus. Next base: position 352,051,487 of record NC_056522.1, on the reverse strand, counting down.
TATATATACCCCACACAATATGCAAAGTGCTTACTCCTGAATACTGCAATAATGCTTTGTCTGACTCTTCCAGGAGTTATGTTTGGAGGAATCTCTTATACACTTTATATTGTCCTAAAAAGGAGTTGGGATGTAAACCCACTGGGTGACCTTGGGCAAGTCACATTCTCTCAGTCTCAGAGGATGGCAATGGCAAACCCCTCTGAAAAAACCTGCCTAGAAAACCCCAAGGTTAGATCGCCTTAGGGTTGCCATATGCTGGAAACAACTTGAAGTCACACAACAACAACAGCATTCCACTTTAACTGTCATGATTCTGTCCTATAGAATCTGAAGATGGCCCTGAAAACCTGAGTGGAACAAAGGATGGATGGATGGATGGATGGATGGATGGATGGGAAAGTGATGCTGGGATGAGAGAAGACTAAGGGTGCCTCTACATGGTAGAAATAAGGCAGTTTGACACCACCTTAAGTGCAGTAGCTCTATGCTATGACATCCTGGAGGTTTTCTTGGCAAGTTTCTTCAGAGGGGGTTTGTCATTGCCATCCTCTGAGACTGAGAGAGTGTGACTTGCCCAAGGCCCCCCAGTGGCTTCTCATGGCCAAGCTGGGATTCTAGTGCCCTCATAATTCAATATGCAAAGGGTTCTTTAAGCACCTTTGAGACTTGGGCTGCACCCGCACTGCCAAAATAATCCATTTTGACGCTGCATCTGGTGCCACAACAAAATACAGTTCCCAGAATTCCATAGCATTGAGCCATGGCAGTTAAAGCAGCGTCAAAATGGATTATTTCAGCAGTGTGGATGCAGCCTAAGTGAAAAAAAGAAACTGGTAGCATGAATTATTGTTGACTTGAATTGACTTCCTCAGAGACCCCATGCATCTGAGGAAGTAGACTTAAGTCTATAAAAGCTCATGCTCCCAACCTCTCTCTTTCAGTGTGTTTTCTGATGCTGCCACCTTCTTTCAGTTAGTCTCAAAAGTGCTACAAGATCTCTCTACATCAGGGGTCGGCAACCTCCGGCCCACGGGCCGAATGTGGCCCGCAGAGGCCTTTGGTCCGCCCCCTGGCTGCTGCTGCCACCGCCGCCGCCGCCACCACCACCACCAATTGTGGCTTTTCGCCGCTCTGAGCGCTGCCATTTTTTTGCCCAAAATGGCGGCAAAGTCTCACGCGACCTTCCTCGCCATTTTGGGCAAAAAAATGGTGGCGCCCAGAGGCGAAGTCTCGCGCGACCACAGAAAAGGTCATGCAAGACTTCGGCCTCCAAGAGGCCCGCTGCGGCCACCGGAGCCCTCGAACAGGGCTCTGACGGCGGCAGCGGGCCTCTGGGAGGCCTGATACCGTCGCTGGGGCCCTGCAGGAGGGCTCCGGCGGCAGCAGAGGGCCTCTAGGAGGCCAGTTGCCGTCGCTGGGGCCCTCCAGGAGGGCTCCAACGTCGGCAGCGGGCCTCTGGGAGGCCCGATGCCATCGCTGGGGCCCTCCAAGAGGCCCGTTGCCGTCACTGGAGCCCTCTTGGAGGGCCCCAGCAACGGCAAAAGGGCCAACAAAGAGGGGGAGGCCTCCAGCACTGGCGGCCCCTGCTAGCTTTTTTGCCGGCCTGTGACGGGGCCTGGGGCCCCGTCAGGGGCCGGCAAAGAGGGGGATGCCTGCCCCCCCAGAGGGTGGAAGCTCCGCCCCTGGCATGTGGCTCCGCCCCAGAGGGTGGAAGCTCCATCCCTGGCACGCAGCTCCGCCCCCGGAGGGTGGAAGCTCCACCCCCTGGCTTCGGCCCCCCCAGTTGTCTGAGGGACAGCAACCCGGCCCCCCTGCTCAAAAAGGTTGCCTACCTCTGCTCTACATACAGTAAGGCAAGTTTCTGAGCTGCTTAGAATAGTCAGGGCAACCAGACATATCCTCCTTTTCCAGGGCATGTCCTACATTTCAACCTTCCATCCAGGAGGAATTCCAAAATGTGTTTTGAGCATGACTAAGCAGCATGAATGTATAGTTTTGTTGTTGTTGATGGTGAGCCTTCTAGTTGTTTCCGACTTATGAAGACTCTCAGGTGGAGAACCTATCATGGGGTTTTCTTGGCAAGTTTGTTCAAAGAAGGTTCGCCATTGCCTTCGGCTGAGGCTGAGAGTGTGTGACTTACACGAGTGATTGTCCAATACAAACCACTACCCCTCTCTGGCTCTCCGAATTATATGTATGTTCATATTATATGTAATTACATGTATAGTTAGATGACACTGTTTAGTTTTGTCATGCCCTACATTTTTCTTGAATGTCCTACATCTTGCAGCGCTTTGTCCTCCTTGGCGGTTAGGTGACCTCTGGTCACCTTGAGAAAGTGTGACTTGCCCAAAGTCACCCAATGGGTTTCATTTCATGGCTGACCCAGGATTCAAACCCTGGTCTCTACGGTCCTAGTCCAACCCTCAAACCACGAGGACACACTGTCTCTCATCCTTCTTAGCCATGCTCGAAATGGAGGATGTTTTGAGAGTTCCTCGCTAAAATGAAGGATGTGTCCTGGAAAAGGAGGACATGTCTGCACTCTCTCAGCCTCAGAAGAAGGCAAGGGCAAACCCCCTCTGAAGAAACCTGCCCAGAAAGCCCCATGATAGGTTTGGCCTTAGGGTTGCCATATGTCAGAAATGATTTGAAGGCACAAAACAACAAACAACAATCAATATATAATCAGTATATATAATTATTCCTATATAATCTCCCTCTCTCTCTCTCTATATATATATATATATATATATATATATATATATATATATATATATATATAAAGCAGGAATGCTTTTAGGTGCGTATGTGTGCTCTATTTATGTTTTAAACTTTTGTATGTTTATAGTGGAGAGTCATTGTGGCTCAGTGCTTTGGGTCTTGGACTATGGCTCTGGAGGAGGGCCAGGGTTCAAATCTCGTCTCAGCCATGCAAACCCACTTGGGTTGACTTTTGACAAGAAGTCACACTCTCTCAGCCTCAGAAAGAGTGAGTGTGGCAAAATCATCTCTCTGAAGAAACCTTGCCAAGAAGATTCCTTGATAGGTTTGCCATAGGGTCGCTATTGGAGGCACACAACAACAACTACAACAACAACAACCACACCAGGCAAGAAGTCACACTCTCTCAGCTTCAGGGGTACTCAGGGAAAACCTGAGAGGGGAAAAACACCAAAATAAAACCATATTAGGGTTTAGGGTTACAATAAGTGGACACATAACAACAACAAGAACGAGTATGGGTTTATGTTTATTGTCGTGTGGAGGTTTTTGGCGTGTGTTTGTTATTCGCTTTCCAACGGTCGCTGCGCCTTTAAACCCCTGCCGCCTTGGCCGGGAGACCCCGCGCCTCCGCGGAGGAAGAGGAGGAGGAGGCGAAAACAAAATGGCGCCTTGACAGAGGAGCCAAAGGGAGAGACACAGAGAGAGAGGAAGGAAGGACGCGGAGACACAGCGCCGCCGACGCTCCGCCTCGCCCGCCTCAGGAGAGGCCTCTCCGGCTGCTTTGAGGCCCCGGGCCCCGAGGAGGCGACGAAGGAGGCCCAAGTGAGCCTCCGGAGGAGGAGGAAGGAGGAGAACATGGCGGCGGAGAAGGGGAAGAAGGAGGCAGCCGAGACGGGCTGGGAGCGCTCCTGAGCGGCAGAGGCAGAAATATAGGCCGCGGCTTTTGCGGCCTAAGAGCCTCAGGGGAAGAAGGGGCCCCGAGGCACAATAGGACGGGCCGAGGCCCCTCTGTTTCCCCCTCTCCCTCCATTAGGACCCTTCAGTATTTCCCTCTTTCTTCCCCAGGAAGAGCCCCCTCTTTGGGCTCCTTCCCTCTCGCCTTCCCTGGCCCTCCTCTGCTTTATTCCCTCTTTACTAACGCTCACTTTACCCTTGATTGCTTTACCACGCTTTGTTTCTTACCCCCCTGGTCTCTTACCCCCGGATTAACCTTTAACCCTGGGTCACTTTTTGACCCCTGATCGGTTTACCCTGAATCACTTTTAGCCCCCAATTATATCCCAGATTACTTTTTACCCCCAATCGCTTTATAACCCAGATCACTTTTACCCCTGATCACTTTGCCCTCAATTACTTCATAGCCTGATTACTTTTTACACCAGATCACTTTATGCTCAATTACTTTATACCCCAGATCACTTTTTGCCCTTGATTGCTTAACCCTCAATCGTTTTATAACCCAGATCGCTTTTACCCTTGACCACTTTACCCTCAATTACTTGATACCCTAAACTATTGTGACCTCAGTTACCTATACCCTAGATCACTTTTTACCTCTGATCAGTTCACCCTCAATTGCTTTTTTTACCCCTGGTTAAACCCCATATTACTTTTTTTACCCCAATCTTTTCCCCAATCGCTTTACCCAAGACCACTGTTTATCCCAACCGCTTTACTCTCAATTACTTTTTACCCTGATCGCTTTATATCCCAGATTATTTCTTTTTCCCTGATCACTTTACCCAGGATCCCTTTATTATCCTTGGTTACTTTACTTTCTCATTGGTGTCCATCTCCCCCTTTAGCAAATATTCTGCCCTCCCCCTTCATTTTGCAAAACAGCCCCCTCCCCATTTAATGTGGGACCCTCTCTAGCTGCTGCCCTTTGCATTTTCTTTCTTTCTTTCTTTCTTTCTTTCTTTCTTTCTCTTTACTCCCATTCTTTCCAGCCTCTTGTTGTGGTTCTTCTTTCTTCCTCTCAAACCCTAGTATTGGTGCTTCCTCTTCTCTTCCCCTTTCTGCTGTTTTTTGTTTTTGCTTCACTGAAAGAAAAAGAAAAACCCAAAATTTCTGAGCTCCTGGAGGAGATAAGAGCTGCATTTTGTGTTGGCCCCCTTTTTGGGGATGATGGGGCTGCTGCTTCTTCTTTAGCAGTGTCACTAAAGAAGATACTGCTTCAGGTATTATTGCGTGGGACGCTTCCTCACTTCCCTGCTTTCCTTTATTGAGGGGGGCAAAGGCCCCCCCGCCTACTACTGTTAGTATTACTACCACCACCATCATCACCACCACACTTCAGTTGACTTACACACACACACAGGCCTTGGTGGTGTGGCAAGAGGCAGCAGGATGACTGATACCCGGAGGAGGGTGAAGGTGTATACGCTGAACGAAGACAGACAGTGGGATGATCGGGGCACCGGACACGTGTCCTCTGGCTATGTGGAAAGGCTGAAGGGCATGTCCCTGCTAGTCAGGGCAGAGAGCGATGGTAAGTATGTCAGGAGCTGCGTGCGGGAAAGGTAATTGACCCTGCTTGCTTAGTGGGGTATGTGGGGTGATGGGCTACGTTGGACACGTTTGCCTGATGAAGGAGACATTGGAGCTTCAAATATGTACACTTGTCCCTCCATATTCGCTAGGGTTAGGGGCATAAGACCCCCGTGAATATGGAAAGACCACAAATAACATAAACCAGCATGTTTTTACCTGAGAGGACACCTCTCTAGGAATCTCTATGTCCTCCAGTGCAACTCTGTGGCCAACGTCCAACAGACACTGACCATAGAACTGCACTGGAGGAGCTACAAATGCTTAGTGGAGTGTTCTCTCTAGGAATCTCTAGGTCTTTCAGTGCAACTTTTAGTTAAACTTGACCACAGAGTTGCGCTGGAGGACTTAGAGATTCCTGGAGAGAACATATTAATTAAATCCATGAATAATCAAAGCTGCAAATATGGAGGGATGAGTGTATAATGCGCATTTTGGTTGTCCCAATAAAGGTATTGCTGTTATGTGGATTTGGATGTTACTTTGCCATGAAGCCCACTGGGTGACCTTAGGCAAGTCACACTCTCTTGGCCTCAGGGAAAGCCAATGCCACACTCTGAACAAATTTGGCCAAGAAACCTCCATGATAAGTTCATGGCTTTTTGGGTCTCCATGGCCCAAAACACACTGCAGGAATAATCCAGTTTGAGGCCACTTTAACTGCCCTGGGAATCCTGGGAATTGTAGTTTATTCTGACACGATGCCTTCTGACAGAAGGCTAAATGTCTCAAAACTACAGTTCCCAGAATTCCCTAGCACTGAGCCAAGGCATTTAAAGCGGTCTCAAACTGGATTCTTTCTGCAGGGTGTTTGCGACCCATAAGTCAGAAACGACTTGAAGTTACACAACACACACACATATAAGTTCCATGATCCGTCAAGAATATGAAAACAAGGTTTATTCTGAATAATAAGACAGAAGAGTCTGGCCGTGTGCTGATGTTATGTAACATTTGTATCAATACTACACTGTAACCTCTGTCCATGTAACTTAGTCCATAGATGGTCTGTTTTCACCACAGTCCAGTAGAGAGCTAGGCTAGAAAGGATATAGCATCGTTTGCTTATTTTTAAATTTCCCAGATAGTTAGATGCCTTACTTTAAAGTTTATTCTGCAGCATTTGGAATGGGATATTAAAATTACACTTATAACTTTTCTGTGTTCTATTAGCAGTTCCTGTTATTTCTCAGGATCATTCTTTTGCCTTTGACCAAATGGCAACATGTTGTTATGATGTTTTCTCCTTCCTATTCCCACTGTTGCTACCCCCTTCTAAAAATAAATAGAAATGAATGTTAGCGGTCTAGAAAACAAAAGGGTAAACAGCAAGTCAGTTGAGTTGATCCTATATCTACTCACTTGAAAGTAAGTCTTACAGGATTCAGTGATACTTGCTTCTAAATGCATACATAACATTTCAGTCTTGAGCCCTGATTATAAACATTTGCTTTGAATTAAACCTTTTTTATGCAGTTATGCAAATATAGGCACATATTGTCAATATTATGATGGTGTTTAAGGACAATCCAAATTGTATTATACAGGAAAGTGGTAAACACACTTTATACATAATTAGCCTTTGCTCCTAATATCTGCTTCTTCGTGGACAAAGTTTGGTGTATCACACCGTGATAGACTCTTCAAATAGTTCCTGAAGGAGGCTGACCTTCAGTAAATAAATACACATCTTCTTGGAAGTACTTTACCGTATATAATCGACTATAAGTTGACCTCATGTATAAGTCAAGGGCAATTTTGGGGCCAAAATTATATATTTTGAAATGATCCATGGATAAGTTGGGAGTAAAACTTAGGGGCATGCAACAAAGGATCCAAATAATGAAGCAAAGGAATATAATGCCAAAGAACTTACAAAAGTCTGGTAGGCATATTGTTTGGGCTTACCCTAAAGGCTAGAATCGCTAGATCAGGGGTAGGCAACCTTTTTGAGCCGGGGGCCGGGTTGCTGTCCCTCAGACAACTGGGGGACCGAAGCCAAA
>NC_056522.1:351924318-352044104 GCF_019175285.1 Sceloporus undulatus | reverse complement strand
AAAAAAATGGAGGACACGTGAAAAAATTTGCAGATTTTTTAAAAAATGTTAATATAAATGCATGTTTCTGAGGCTTCTATAGACAATTGCCCCCCAAAGGCCCCGGCGGCAATCGGCGGCAGGACCGGGCTGGGGCCGATCCCAAGGCCTCGCGGGCCGCATCCGGCCCACGGGCCGCAGGTTGCCTACCCCTGCGCTAGATGGTTGAGAGAATAGAGAGGGCTCAGTGCTTCCATGACACCAGGGGATGGTTTCCTTTTTAAATAAGTGTTAAAGTACAGTATTTACATTGACCCATGGATAAGTCAACCCAGGTTTTGGGGGTCAATTTTTTGACCAAAATTTCTAGACTTATACATGAGTATATACAGTATATTTTGTAGCCTTTCTGACACTTCCAAATCCATAGAAGTTTATCCTTTCAGTTCAGGCTATTATGTCTGATAGTTAGCAGTAGTGTCAAGGAACAGATTGTTGATTCTCTTTTAGGTATGTCAAGGTGTAGGCTCAGTATGGTGATGCTCTTCAGGGCAGGAGATGGACTGATTTGGGGGACAAGGATGCTTTCATGTGAAGGAACTCATTCTTCCTTGCTCACTGCCGAGTGGATATATAGCCCTCTCAGCTTTCCTGACCAGGGCTGCTAGAAATTTCAGTCAGATATCTGGAGAACTGTGTGATTCCTTCTCCTGCAGTAGATAATGTAAACAAAACAAAAAAATCCAGCTGTTTAACCCAGAGAAAGAAATGGCCTATTTATGTGAGCAGTTCAGTTCTTGGGTGAAAAGCAGAACTATCACATTCTGCCAGAAGCAGGAATAGATGGTTGGGCTGAATGATAAAACTGGTATCAAGCAAAAGCATATCTTTCTATTGTTTTCTTTGTTCTGTCCTTTTATAATTATTTATAGTGCAATCTTACACATATCTCCTTAGAAAGAATTTCTGCTGAATTCAGTGGAGCTTGTTCCCAGATACGTGGGTATAGGATCCCCCCGCAAAGATTGTTGCCAATACTTCCGCAATCTCATACTTTTAAGTTTACTTTCACAGATTACTTATGGAGTGTCTCTGATTGCAGAAAGTGGTATATTTCTAGGCTACTTCAGGAACAATTTGGTTCACTGTTTTTGCATTAAATGGAAATAATGGCACCTCTAATCTAAATTTGTTTTTATCTGTAGTGAAAATCTTTCCATGTCCTTAAATCAATTTCAGTGAACCTCTTTTATCTTTGTGTACTAAGGCAACAGCTATAACTAAACACACTGTCTCTGTGAATACTGTTAATTATTTAACCTGCTAACTTAATGACATTTTCTGTATTAACTCCACTTGTGCTAGTTGAGGTTTGTTGAACAGATTACTTTGAAAAGTTCTAAATTTACCTCTTCATTTATTCGGTGACTTCAACCTTCTCTATACGTCTGAATGCCTCATTATTATTACAGAATGTAAATCATTTTAAAAAAAATCCCCTCCAACTTGTCTGTGGAATTGGCTTAACCTAATCATCTCTTTTTGCTAGTTGCTCAGGTCTCTCTTTTCCTTGTTAGATGAAAGCAATATATGTAGCACCAGTCTGAAAAACAGATTTAAGCCACATAAGCATATTGCCTTTGTCTAACAAGGAAAAGTTAGCCCAAAAGTTTCCCAGCAGATAATGGATCATTAATTTAATAGACACAAATCCTCTTCACATATCCTTCCTACCCTGAAGCCTTGCCGTTCAACAGTAGACCAACATATATTAACATGTAAGTCACTTCCTCTCAACCAAGGGTCACACATATATATACTCCACTCATTTCCATGCCAGCATTCTCTGAAGATGCCAGCCACAGATGCTGGCGAAATGTCAGGAATAAACTCTTCCAGAACATGGCCACATATAGCCCGAAAAACCCACAGAAAACTAATTTCTGAATTGTTCTTTAAATGCTTATTCTTAATATTATGGTTGTGTCTATAGCTATTTTATTTGTATAATGTACATAAATTATCATTTTTTTATTTCTGGTGAGAAAATACACTTTTCTTCTTTTCAGGTTCTCTTCTTCTGGAGTCTAAAATCAATCCAAATACTGCATACCAGAAGCAACAGGTAAAAGTCTAGTCAACCATGTTTTCACTATAATGTTATAGTTTCATCATCATAGAATCATAGAGTTGGAAGAGACCACAAGGGACATCCAGTCCAACCTCCTGCCATGCAGGAACTCACAATCAAAGCTCCCCCAACAGATGGCCATCCAGCCTCTGTTTAAAACCCTCCAAAGAAGGAGACTCCACCACACTCTGAGGGAGTGTGTTCCACTGTCGCACAGCTCTTAATATATATTCATGTATGTAAGATTTTCGTGGAAAATAGAAGATATCTGGTCTTAGCAGGCCTGAAAATTTCAAGGTGCATTCTGGCTGATGCTACTTGGGTGGTTGCTGTCTGGGTTGTGAATTGCTACTATTACCCAGGAAATATTTTCTCTTTATGCTTCACTAGTAACCCAGTAACAATAACATGGGGATTGTTCGCATGGGTAACCAAATTTAACTGTTACCATAGAAGTTTTTGATTTATGAAGTTTTAAAGCTGAATCTCAGTCATCTGTACACTAGCCTGGTGAACTAGATATATTGCATTGTAAATAGTAACAGTGACATTTTAACGATATTCTCAAGAAACTCATCCAATCAAGTTTATAGGTAGATTCCATTAAGTTTCATTCTCATGGTAGAAGATGTTATTGGAATAGGGGTGACTTGAGGCATGATTTTCAGCCATTCCCCCATTCCCTCAATCACACACTGTCCCCCTCGCCTTTCTCTTGAAGTTGGAGACTATAGTTTCTTGTCACAAGGACAAAATGTCTGGTCTTTGTCTTCTGTGCTTCCCTTGGCCTTCTATTCTTTATGTCAAAGTACATTTTCAAGGAGCCATTGTGGTGTAGTGATCTGAGTGTTGGTCTAAGACTTAAGGAGACCAGGGTTCAAATCCTCACTTTGCCTTGGAAGCCCACTGGGAGACCTTGGGCACATCACACACTCTCAGCCTTGGACGAAGGCAATGGCAAACCCACACTATACAAATCTTGTCAGAATACCCCATGATAGTAGATCCACATAGGTTGGAAATTACTTTTAAGACATAACAACCATTTCAAGAACCTTTAATTTCCCTTTCATACCCATCTTTCGGAAGCTCCAGGCAATTCTAACATTTGGAATATTGCATGTGGTAGATGCACAAATATAAAGCTCTATAAAGATCTAGAAGCACAAGGTGGGTCTTTTGAAGAAAGACTGAAATAAGATGACAGTAGGATGTTTGTTGATGTGCAAACAACAACAACAACAACAACAATAATAGGATTTATTTATATGCCGCCCAATCACTGGGAATCCGGGCAGCTTACAACAGAGGGGATAATAGATGGTTCCCTGCCCTCAGGCTTACAATCTAAAAGACACAACACAAAAGGAGAAGGGAATGGTGAGGGGGGAGGGGATCAGGTCCAGCATTCTTCTCTCCTTCTGAGGCCTGGACCAAGGCAGATGGACCGGAGGGAGGACTCTTCTTCTTCAGGCTAGCCCTGATGGAGCTGGGCCAGCCTATTCTCTCCCTCATAGGCCAGAAGATGTCAGGGTGTTCTATCTTCAGGCTAGCCCTGATGGAGCTGGGCCAGCCTATTCACTCCCTCACAGGCCGAAAGATGACAGTTATGGAGGGAGGAATAGGAATAGGAAACAATACTTCATTTATGAAAATCTTGTCTGTTGTCAAAATGTATATGCAATAGATTCGTAACTATTTTACCTAAATAATGCATTATTTCATATGAAGCATATCGTAAAACAAAGTAATTCTAGCAAATGCAAAAACCCAATACTTATGTTTTTTTAAAAAAAAAATTGGCTTTTTAAATATAGGAGTTGTAGTTCTGAGTCCTGTTAATTCCAGGTAGAGCATCCCATTGAATCAATGGGGTTTGCTTGTGTGTAAACTCACCATTCAACAGTTGATTCAGTGGGTCTTTTCTAGGTGTGACCAGCAATATTCCAGCCGTAGTCTGGTCAATGGCATTTGTACACTTACACTAAAGGCGGTTGTTGTATGGATGTTGTAGCTGTGATGTTCATGCAAATAAACACTCAGTATAAGACTTCTTAGATTATGCTGGTTTTGTTATGTCATAGGTAATAAACACTGCTTTTCCAGTCAGGTAATTAATATTGAGAATGTATTCTAAAATGTTAAATATAGCTAAACTAAACTTGACTTTTAACCTTTCAAGGACACACTGATTGTGTGGTCTGAAGCAGAGAACTATGACCTGGCACTTAGCTTTCAAGAAAAAGCTGGATGTGATGAAATATGGGAAAAAATATGTCAGGTAAGTTTTTAATATATAAGCACAGTTCATGGTAGTTGCAATGTCAAATGGATATCTTCACTTCCCTCAAATTTCAAGGTATTTTTTGGTAGAAAATAATGTTTTATAGTGCATCTTGACAATTTAAAGAAATTATAAAAATGTAATTATACCAACTAAACAGAACAACCTCTAAAAGTGTATGGACAAATATTAATCCATTGTTTTACATCACTGGGCAGTAAGATAATTTGGAGTGATGAAGAGCATAGCAATATCATAATAGCAAAAATATACACCATTTTTGTGTTTTTCACTTCCTGCACCTATGAATTATAGGCTGTGTCTTAGCAAAATAGCTTAGCTCAGTTTGTAATGGGATGCCTGATCAGTCCATAGACTGCTAGGCAGATGTTCACGATGAATCTTTTGCTGTTTAAAATATTTATGTATCACCTTTTCTTAGATGGTGCTGCAGAGTGGCTTACAAAAATTAAAATACTCAGAGTTATAAAACATTAATACATACAGGTTATTTAACAGAGAAAACCTCATTAATAAATGTGCTAGGTATATCATGTATATCTACAGTACTTGGAATATAGAAAGATGTAGTGCATGTACAGAAGTTTTCTTTTAATGACAGTGTTTTCTGTTGATCATGTTGATGGCTAAATCAGGTGTTTGAGAGCCAAAGGCTGATTTTGAATGTTAGTTTAGGCAAAACATGTCTAAAGATAGCTGGGATGCTTCTTACTTTGAAACACTTAACTGTTATACTATGTCTATTAATGAAATCCCCTGCTGATCATTTTTTCAGATTTTTCAATACTTGATTGTTTAAGAGAGAGGCTCGGTTTCTGGTCTTGCCTATTTTCCCTAATTGGTAAAACTGCTTTTTTGTTGTGATTTAAACTGAAAAAAGATCTTAGATTTTTTCCCCTTTAATTGCTGAAAATCTATGTATAATGCTAGATATTTGACAGTTACACCTGAAGATGAACCTTTCAGTTTTTTCTCACTTAATAGGTCCAAGGAAAAGACCCTTCAGTGGACATTACTCAGGATCTGGTGGATGAATCTGAGGAGGAACGCTTTGATGATATGTCATCCCCAGGTTTGGAGTTGCCATCTTGTGAATTAAGTCGATTAGAAGAAATTGCAGAACTTGTGGCATCTTCATTACCTTCACCGTTGCGGCGTGAAAAACTTGCTTTAGCACTGGAAAATGAGGGCTATATTAAAAAGCTCTTAGAAATTTTTCATGTATGTGAGGATTTGGAGAACACTGAAGGACTGCACCATTTGTATGAAATTATTAAGGGAATCTTCCTTTTGAATAGAACTGCACTTTTTGAAGTCATGTTTTCAGAAGAATGTATAATGGATGTAATTGGATGCCTAGAATATGATCCATCTTTATCGCAGTCACGGAAACACAGGGAATTTCTGACAAAAACTGCAACATTTAAAGAGGTTATTCCAATATCTGACCCAGAGCTGAAACAAAAAATACACCAGACATATAGAGTACAGTATATTCAAGATATGGTTCTACCTACTCCTTCGGTATTTGAGGAAAACATGTTATCAACGCTTCATTCATTCATCTTTTTTAATAAAGTAGAAATAGTTGGTATGTTACAGGTAAGGTGTTTTTTTTTCTTTGATGTGGAATGTTATACAGATTAAATGTTGTTTCCTTGTTTTTAGCTTTACTGTTAAACATAATAGAACATTTCACAGACCTGGAAGGTGTAGAATTTAGGATGCTGGCTCACAAATTACTGTCACTTCAAACAGAGGTTCCAAATATTTCTTATTTATCATAAGTGCTTCCATACTGTACATTTTTGACTTATGGCCTTCCTTTTACAGCAGCAATGGGAGCACTGCAGCTCAGAGGCCTGCCCTTTACCATATTGTCCTTTGCTAGAGAGCTGCACTGCTCTGTTGCAGCCACCATTTTGGGTGACCAGAAGTGAGATTCTGGTTGGTTTAGGGGTATTTTTTCTGTTTTAGGGTGCCCCTAAATCAGTGTTATTTAGTTAAGTATTGCAAATTGAGTTGAGAGTTTTTACCTGAAAAGATTTGCTTTGGCTGAAAATTGGGTGTGTGTGCTGTGCGTTAATGGGGATCCCAAGGCAGCCTAGTTCAATGTCACTGTTACTATGATTCCATCCTGCCTCATTTCATTAAATTCCCATAATCCTAGCTTGTTTTAAATGACACAAGTCAAAGGGTTGTAGCTTTTTTGGATCCCTTTTAAGATGTACAAAGTATTCCCACAAAAGATATCTTCCAAATCTCAAGTTACTTCATTCATTTCCAGCATTGGTCTTGCTCCAAACATGAACGCTGTTATATGCATGCTATATTTTTTTTCACATACCTTCCCATATTTTTGTAATTGCACTGAATTGGGTCATGTCATTTTAATTCTGGATATATGTCTTCTAAAAATCTATTCTTGTCAGTTAATTAAACTATACCCTACTTTTCAAAACAGCATGAAAGCAGTGTAAGTAGTAAATGGCTAAATTATATGATTTACACTAAACATTTATGCAAAAAAAATTCTGAAAATTAACAATGAAAGTCACAAACATTGTGAATGGGGCACAATTGCACTTTTTTTTATTTTTTTTATTTTTTATTATTATTATTATTATTATTTTGCTAGATGCTGAGAACTGGAAAGTCCAGGGAGATTAAAAGGTGCAGTTTTTGTTTTAGAGTGGTATAATTATCAATGACCTTTTAGCTTTTCTTAATAAAATATGTAGAAAGTATGGACATAAGGACAAGAATTCTTACTGTACCAAGAAAAATCAAACAATGTGCTGATAATTATATTGTCACTGCATTATGCTCAACAGAGCTTAAGACAGACAGTTTCTAATCTACATTTAGGCTGTTTTTTAAAGGTTTGTGGCTTGGCAAAAAGCAATATGATGTGGGGAAAGGACATCATGGATGAGGGCTAGATATTAGACAAAAAGTAGAATTTTAATTCATGAATTATTCAAGGCTTTCAATAGTCTTGCGTTTTTCCCAAACTAAGTAACCACACAACATATGAAATTGTTTCCTTTTGTTTTGAAAGCTGAGATTTATGTAATTTTCCAACAACATTTTGTCAAGTACCATGCAAAATTCTCTGTGTGTTCAGTCACCCCTTGACATACAGTTAGAGAAGGTCATTGGTGTGGAAAATTGGGAATATATCACCTGGCAAATACTCTTTGTTCAGTGATGGTTTTACCATTGCTTAAACCACAGTTTAACATTGCCATGACATTGTAGATCAGCAATTCCCAAAATTTGGTCATTCATACGTTTTGGACTGCAGCTCCCAGAATTCCTGACTGTTGCTCAAGCTGACTGGGGCTTCTGAGAGCAGAAGTTCAAAATATCTGGAGGACCAAAGTTTGAGAACCACTGTTCTAGCTGACCTGATCCTGTACAGTTTCTGATACTGTGAAAGTACAGAACAAAGCAATGAAACATACAATGCTTTTCTTTATCTAGTGGTGTGATTCTGTAAGTACTTGCTTGGAAACATTTGTTTAAGCATATTTCCAAGAAAAGATTTCCTTTAATTCAAATATGTTTTATGGACACAACCCATTTGTCACCCACCCTCTTGTATTCTCAGAGGAGGTTATGCTGAAGTATTTGTGCTCACTGGTCCATAATATAGTGACAGCCTAACACAGAGGTGGGGAATTTGGCAGCTCTTCTGTGTTGTTGGTCTGCAAGTTCCAGCAGCTCTAGCCAGTGGTGATGAAAGTTGGCAGTTACATCTGGAGGGCACCCATGCTCTAATAGACACAGTTCCTACCAGCCCTCTTATATTGACCAGGTAGGGGGAAGGGGCTAGGGAGAAGGAATGAGTCAGAATGGCACTCTTTCTCCTCCATATTTGCTATGATATACTGTTTCAGTGGATTGCTAGCTCCTGTCTGCCAGCTCAAAAAGGAATAAAAGATTGTAAGGGAATGTTATGACACTTCCCTGATTACAGCTTCCATGGCCTAGTATGCAGTGATGCAGCTGGTATGGGAAGGCGGTAGTAAAGGACACATTTTATGTAGGTAGGCCCTGGGAGCAAGCGCCAGTAGATACAGCTAGCTATTTTACACTGAGAGATTTTTATATCCTATCCTGTAAATACCTAAGCTGTGTTAATTTGTAGTGAAGAAAAGAGGGAGAGTATTAAATATTGGGTATTTGAAGAACTAACAATACATGGTAGATGTTGTTATGATATAGACAGCTGTCTTAAACTAGCTCCTAAATCTGCCTTAAAAGTCCTATTGCCATTGTTTGACTCTATAGCAAGTAAAAATAATAATTTTAATTCCTTGGTAACCTTAGGGAGGATGTTTGACCCACAAATGCTCTGGACTTCAGGCTAGGATACATTTGAAAAACTGGCTTTGCTAAATACCTCCTTGGTAGTAGACAGTGTCCTTGCTTTCCATAAAAGAATGAGTAGTGTGACCCTTCCTAAAGAAGCAAACATTAGACTGTCACAATGTGAAGGCTAATATCCAGTACATTATGTTTCTCACCATTTATGGATGTTGTTTAGGGAGGGACAGTGCTGTAAAAAGTGGCTTTTTAAGACTTGAAATAATGTTTATCTCAAATATTTCTACTAAGTTTTGTGTCCAGTATTGTTTTAATGTTCTGACACTACTGCTATCAAAGTAGCGTGGATGATTTGATATAATAAGGTGGATAGAAATATGGCATCTTGAGAAATGTGGACATTATAAGAGGAAACGGGGAATTTGAAGAAAAATGAATTATTCTCATTAAACCTGAGTTTTTTTATTTGAAGAGAACAAACCATGTAATGTGTATTGCTTAGTTTTCCTACATAGAGGAAGCTACACATAAAGCTGCAGAGGAGGAGAAAAGGCATTTTCATTCATAAAAAATTGCTTCATTAAACAGTTGCTGCATTTTGTCTCTTGGTAAATACAGTCTTCATATAGACTTCCTTAAAGAACATTTTGTCAACGATTGTAACCTCACTACAAGGATGCTTCCCTGTCGTCGTCATCCTCTCCCCAAATTGTTTAATATGGGCGTTCTTCCAGCACTAGACATCATACTCCATTTATACCACTGAATATTGCATATATACTTCTGTATCACAGGTTCAGGATTGGGCAACTAAAGCATTCATTGACTGCCTAATTTGTGTTCTTGTGTGGAAAGAACAAGTTAATTTTTGTGCTTTTCTTCAGATAGTATGCCCCACACTTTATATGGTAGAGTAAGTTAAACAGTGCTGATGCCTTTTTCAGAAGTATCTGAAGTTGCCTCAATAGATGTGTGTCAGGGAATTTAATTTTACTCCTTGGGTCTACTTTGTCTGTTCAAAGTTCAAATTCTAAAATTAGAATTGTGCTTAGGAACATTGAAAGTCAATGTATGTAACCCAAAATACATAGTTCCAATGTTACATCCATTATGTGAACACAAAGGTCAATTTCTCCTCTTTCTACATAGGTCTGTGGTTATCTGTATAGGCCATAAGATTTATTACACAGCGTGACTGGTAGCAAAACTATTGTGTATGACAAGAAATAACGAAACACATGAAACCATTTTTCCCTGTCTTTGACTTGATTTTAATTCAGTATAGATAGGCTTGAGCTCATACAGTGATGATTTCAAGGATCAGCTAGAGAAAATGTGGTTTTATATGAGAAACATCTGGAAAAGTTTAAAAAATTAAATTTCTGCTAAATTATGTGGGATTTTGGTTTTGGCCATTGACCAAGCAAATAGGTAAGTGCAGTGCTGCTTAGTATGCCTGAGATCTCTGCCACCAAAGCTTGAGTTTATGTCTGAAAGTAAGAAAAGATATACTTCATATCTTTGTTAAATATAGTGCATGCCAGTGTTGTATATTTTTGTTTCTATAGGATTTTATAATTGCTGAATATGTAACTGATGTTTGTATGCTTGGAAAATATAATATATGCCTTTACTTTAATTTTTATGATATTAATTTTTTCTATAGGAAGATGAAAAATTTTTGACAGACCTATTTGCACAACTTACAGATGAAGCTACGGATGAGGAGAAGAGGCAAGAATTGGTAAGGATATTTTAAAATGTGTTTAGAAAGCAGCTCTGAGATTCTGTACATTGATAATACAGTCTTATATTTTGTATTTCAGGTAAACTTCCTTAAAGAGTTCTGTGCATTTTCTCAAACATTACAGCCTCAAAACAGAGATGCTTTTTTCAAAACATTATCTAATATGGGCATCCTTCCAGCACTAGAAGTCATCCTAGTAAGTTTCCAAAGTTTATAGTCTATAAGATTTTTTGTCTTTCTTTTCAGTTCTCTACAGCTCCACCATAGTTTGATATTTAGATATTTAAAACTCTTCATATATCATTTTGGAATAGTGCTTTGGCTACAAAACATATGTGTGTGTTTTTTTAATATTGATCCTTAGCATAGTCCAGGCAAGGGATGATAAGAGGATAGTGTCAAAACATGGATGGATGGATGGACAAATAAATAAATAAATGGTGTTGAGGTAGGTGGGGAATTCAAATATTCAAAATGCCTTTTTGTTTCAAACAAAAAAGAAAAGTTGTACTTCACTGAAGCTTCAAGGTGAGCTAACAATAACATGTGTGCTTTAGATAAATGGTCCCCAAATTGTGCCCTTTAAGAAATTTTGGACTTCATCTCCCAGAAGCCTCAGCCAATAGTCTGAGATTCTGGGAGCTGAAGTCCAAAATCCCTTAAAGAGCACAGTTTGGGACCACTGCTTTAAATTATGTTTTCCCACTATAGTTACATTGTTGTTTTTTGTTTAACTGCAGGGTATGGATGACGCACAAGTGCGAAGTGCAGCTACTGATATATTCTCCTATTTGGTTGAATATAATCCATCTATGGTACGAGAATTTGTCATGCAAGAAGCTCAACAGAATGATGATGTAAGTAGGTGGCCCTTAATTTTTGTAAAAAAAAGTAATAGAATTTTTTTTGACAAAATTGTGTTTTTAATTAAAAGCTGAGAGACTTGCTTTCTTATACTATCAGGGGCTACCAGCTCTTTACATAACCCATGATTTTATCTAGATCACCAGATGTAAAGGTACCAATGTATATACTCATGTATAAAGTCTAGAAATTTAGTTTTAAAAAATGACCCAAAAAACCTTGGGTTGGTTTATCCACAGATCAGTGTAAGTACTGTACCTTAACTCTTATCAAAATGAACTGCCTCCTTCTCTGAATCAGGTTGCGAAAGATGAGAGGGAATCCAGAAGAAGCACTTGACCTCCTTTATGCCGTAGTGCTGCTTCTGGCCTTTTGGAATGCCAGAAACACTGATGAGGGTGACAGTTCTTTGGTGTTTCCCCTGAAAGGAGTGCCAAGAGAGTAGAGAGGATCAGTTCCTCTTTTAGGTACTCCCAGGATAGATTAATGTCTCACCTTTTACCACTCTACTCAGAGAAGGGAATGGTCCCTTTTTCAATAAGAATTAATGCTGTACCTTGCCTTTACATCTTACTGGTATTTGCCATGTTGTGTGTGTTTTTTTAAAGTTTATTAAACACTAACAAATACATACATATACAATATACAAACAAACACAGAGTCACAGCCATGTTGTGTTTTTGACCTCCTCCCGTCTCTGCTTGCTCCCCCTCACACACACACACACATATCTCACAGCCACCATTCGCTTCCGAGCTCAATATAAGGTGTTGGTAATCACCTATAAAGCCCTAAATGGCTTGGGCCCAGGATACCTAAAGGACCGCCTCTCCCCGTACATTCCGCCTCGCACCCTCAGAACGTCTGGGCAGCAGCTACTGAAGGTGCCTGGGGCTAGGTTAGTCTCCACTACTCGGAAGACGTTTTCCATAGCTGCCCCAGCCCTTTGGAATGCGCTGTCCACAGAGCTCCGCTCGTCTACGACCCTGGCCCAATTTAGGAAGGATCTTAAAACCTTCCTATTCCAACAGGCATTCCCCGAATAAATATCCTGTGGGCCTCCCTCCTCTTCCGTGGCCAAGAGGTTGGGCTATGGGGGCTTTTTGCTGTTGGGTTGATTTATTGTGTATTTTAATTTGTGTATTGTGTATTTTAATCTGATTGTATTTTAACCTGCTGTGAGCTGCCCTGATCGTAGGAAGGGCGGCATATAAATAAAATTTTATTATTTTTATTACCATTTACTGTAGTTCTCTCCTCATCCATCCAACCTTTATGGTGAGCACAAACAGTTATGCCTGCCAGAATTTTGTAAATTCTTTGGCATCATTTTCCTTTGCTTCATCCTTTGCATCTTTTGTTTCATGTTCCTAAGTTTTATCCTTGACTTATCCACAGATCATATGAAAATCCATAATTTTGCTCCCAAACCAACCCAGTGATCCCCAAACTGCGCCCTTTAAGAAATTTCAGACTTCAGCTTCCAGAAGCCTCAGCCATGTTGGTCAAATAGTCTGGGATTCTGGGAGCTATAAAATCCCTTAAACAGCACAGTTTGGAGGCCACTGGATTAGAGGGAACATGGAGTCCTTTGCAGCTCTTTCAATTCCATGATCAGGAACTAGCCTTAGGAATAGTCCGTTTACCTTTTCAACACACACTTTCTCCCTATTTCCCTTGTCAACCTTTACCATGGTTCAGTATTACATTCCCTTGGCACTAATCATTTTAATTCTAATAGGGTTTTGTTTTTTCATCAGCACTTGGCTAATACTGTCTTTCAGTTCTTAGTTAATTTGGAAGCTTACTAGCATTCTCCATAGATAGGATGAGAAAAACTATGGGGTGAAGCAGATGGGCCAGTAAGACTGCAGCAACCAGATTCTGTGGTCCCAAGGGCACCCACTTCTATGGTCCTGAACGGGCCATGAAAAGAAGTGGTAAGCAGGCCACTCCTTTTGCGGCCAGTCTGTTTGGCGGCCCTGGCATGACCTCTTCGCAGCCTCTTCACAATCTGGGGGCGTGCATCATGTAGATCCCCCCCCCCCCCGGATCATCCCATTGGCAGCCCTTTTGGGCTGTCTGTTTGAGGCATTTTAAATAGTCCTGCATTTTTTACTGAGAAAGGACCGATTACTTCTTTCTCCTTCATGCTAGCCCATTTAATGATTAAGTTGGTAGGTAATTGACTGCCCAGAGTGCACTGACATGGAAATAATTCTTTCTTATCTGTATAGTAACCATGTCTATGTGTATGCCTAAAAGTCACCTGTCAACTTATGGTGACCCCATAAAGGTTTCTTAGGGAAGAAGTACTCACAACTGGTTTTGCCAGTTCCTTCCTCTGAAATATAGCTTACATGGTAGTCACTGCATGTTGTTAAATATAGGGCTCTATAGAAATATGGTTAAAGCTATCAGGATAAGATGGGAGTAATTCTGACTAGGTCTGTATCTTGGGAGTGAGCCACATAGTTATTTCATGCCAGTTAGCTCGTTTTGCATGTTGAATTTAGAGAAAAATAGCCCCAAACTGCTTGAAAATTGATAAAGTAACTTCAGGAATTGACATTTAATTTGTATATGCAGAATATGACATGCTTATTTTTTTTTTTTTGTAGATGATGTGGTATTTTGTTTTTCATTAATAAAGCTTTTACTGGGTCGGATTTTTGAAGAAGCTGTAGAGAAAACTGATGTGTTTTTTAAAACATGTAGGCAGTATTCTGTCAGTTCAGTACTCCTAACAGTGTAGTGATCAGTTCACTGGAACCTGAAACATACATTTGATCCTATTTTCAAGTCTTTGGCTAGCCTTCACAGTATATCATGTATATCAGAAGACATAATCCTGCAGTATTTTAGATAAGCATCCATCTTGAAGAACAAAGTGTCCCCATGTCTTTTGGAATTTCCTAAGTCATTTGCCTTTCAGCATGAGGGAATGGTATGACAGAAATCTTGGGCCTGTTACAGACTGCCAAAATAAAGCTGCTTCGGGTCTCTTTGGAGGTATGCTATTTAAATGATGCATGGGTCCTAAGAGTCCAGAGGTCGCGCCAAAGCCACACTCCATTCCTAAGCACTGGAGTGCAGCTTTGGTGCAGCTTCCAGATTCTTAGGATGCGTGCATCATTTAAACAGCATACCTCCAAAGAGACCCGAAGCAGCTTTATTTTGGCAGTCTGTAACAGGCCTTGGCCTTTTTCTGCAGTTACTGTATCTCTTAATATGTCACATCTTGTATCTTTGTTATGACTAACCTTTTTGATGTTTTAATTTTATTTTTTTAAACCAGGATATCTTACTCATTAACCTCATCATAGAACACATGATTTGTGATACAGATCCTGAACTTGGAGGAGCAGTCCAGCTGATGGGTCTCTTGCGTACCTTGGTGGATCCAGAAAATATGCTAGCTACTGCCAATGTAAGTTGACATTTGACCATAATTACATATTTTTTCTTGTTGTTAAATTTTTTAGGCGAGTATGCTTTTTGTATTCATTCATTCATTTATTTATTTTCTAAAGAAAACAGAAAAGACAGAATTCTTGGGGTTCTTCTACAAACATTGTATGCATGTCCTTACTGCACCGTTATTGGCCAATACTACAGAGGAAAAGCCTAGTAAAGGTAAGACATGAGGAGTCTTTTATCCTGTTTTAGATGCCCGCAACCCTAGTACGTATGGAGTATGTACAAAATGGCGGCGCCCTGTTCACACGCCTAGTGTCCGCACATTGCAGCACCCAGGTGACGTTGTGAGTGCGCCAATGGCGCACTGCAGCATCACTGGCACGTCGCAAAAAGAAACCGCTTTTTGCGGCTTCTTTTTCTTGCCATTGTGACTTGCCAGCGGCACAAATGGCGCCGCCACCAGACCGTCCTTTAAGGACGGTCTGTAGCGCACCATAGAGATGGAGAGAAAGTTTTATCTTCACCACATAAGTGTTCCAAGCTGCAGTACTTTACTCATAATAGTGAATGGCAGTAATTTATTTATATGAAAAAAAGCAAAAGGATACACTTGGGGATATACTTGGGATATGGTCTCAGACTGCTCCCTCCTTAAAAGACTATCTGTCTACCAAGAACCATCCCTGCACTTATGTGCATAGCCCTATCCTTATAGTTCCCTCATGCACTCTCAGCAAATATGGTCAGAGCAAGCAGTGAGGAGGGGAATGTTTAAATGCCACAATAGCAGGAATGGAAGGCACTTGATAACCGAAGGAAAGAATCTGATGATCAACAAAGAAAATTAAGTAGTGCAATTTGGGATTCTTGTTATATATGCTTAGTTCTTGCAGGAATTAAACAATAAGACAAATACAAAATAGACATATTTTATGTATCAAAAACCAAAATGTTCATCAGCAAATATATTTGTTTTATTTTCAGATGATTTTCAAACAGCCCAGCTGTTGGCCTTGATATTAGAGTTACTAACTTTCTGTGTAGAACATCATACATACCATATAAAGAACTACATTATTAACAAGGATATTCTTCGAAGAGTGCTAGTCTTGATGGCTTCGAAGCATGCTTTCCTGGCATTATGTATGTATGACACAATATCGGGGCATTTCATGAGAGTGATCACAAACCTAGTTTTTGATTTATGATTTGATTTTTTGAAAAGCTTCAGTTATTCAGGATGCTTTGATTTGGATTTCCTGCATGGCAGTGGGTTGGACTCGATGGCCCTTGCGATCTCTTCCAATTCTATTCTGTGATTCTATGACCAACCAGTAGCTTTATTTTGACAGGGATAATCTCATATTAATGGCATATGACATGCTGGAACTAAAAATACATTTTGCATTACTTAGCTTTTCAATATTTCTCTTTATACATCTAGATTAAAATATTAATTAGTAGAGAACATTAGTTGCACTGTGTATTTAGAAAGCTCATACAGTTCTATCTGAAGAATTATTTTTTGCAGAAGTAAAATTACCGTATATACTCGACTATAAGTCAACCTCATGTATAAGTCGAGGGCAGATTTTGGGGGCAGAATTATGGTTTTTGATATGACCCTTGGATAAGTCTAGGGTAAAACTTAAGAGACTTGCAACAAAGGATCTAAATGAGGAACCCAAGGAAAACAGTACCAAAGAACCTACAAAATTATGGGAGGCATAATTGTTTTGGCTCACACTAAAGGCTGGATGAAAGAGAGAGTAGAGGGAGGTCAGTACTTCCAGGACAGATTGCACTCTTGCCGTTCACCAAGGAATGGTTCTCTCTTTAATAAGAGTTACAGTATTTACTTTGACCCATGGCTAAGTTGACCTAGTTTTTTAGGGCCAATTTTTTGACTAAAATTTCTAGACCTATACATGAGTATATACAGTATTATAGAATGTATGTTTATACATTCTGTCTTTACAGTATGAATACTACAATTACGTTGCTGTGGTTAAGTAGCACTTCAAATTGTAGTATAGAAATATGAATGGTTAGATGCAATTAAGTCTACAGAAGTGCATAGAAATTCATTTTTACATTTACATTTTGTCAGACAACATACAGGTTTTTTGTGGCGTTTTCAGGCTATGTTGCCATGTTCTAGAGGAGTTTCTTCCTAACGTTTCGCCAGCATCTGTGGCTGGCATCTTCAGAGAATGCTTGCTTGGAAAAGAGTTGGGTATATATGTACTGTGTGACCCTGGGATATATATATACCCAACTCTTTTCCAGGCAAGCATTCTCTGAAGATGCCAGCCACAGATGATGGTGAAACGTCAGGAAGAAACTCCTCTAGAACATGGCCACGTAGCCCGAAACCTCCACAAAAAACTATGGATGCCGGCCATGAAAGCCTTCAACTCAACATAGAGGATTACATGATTATGTGCACATGAGCTAGGCCTAGTAACAATCCAAGCTACGCTCTTGCACATCTCCAGTGTGCTTGTGTGAAATTGTGCTATGTCAAGCTAATACACATTACTTCTTTTCTAATGTTTTAATTTGTAATTTTTTTCATAATAAACTACTGAATGTTTACTTTCTGTGTTTAGGGGTAGGCAACTTTTGATGGTTCAGGGGACATTTTTACCTACCCTTGGACTTTCATTGGCTGTGCTCTTGCATTTGGCCCCAGATAGGCCAAATATTTACTAAACAGTAAATAGAACAAAATAGTTAATAGTGCCTCCCTCCCATTCTTTGGGGAGTACAATTTGCCTCTCAGTATAATATTGCCTCCCTTGGGCCTTTTGGGGACTTTAAAATACCTTTTAAAGAAAAAAAAAGTGGATTATCACTTCTGCTTTCTGAAAAAAGGAGCCTGCTTTGGCCTCCAAAAGACCCAATAGAGATGGAAGTACATTTAGATGACAAATTGTGCCCCGAAAGCTTCTAGGAGTGTGCTTTGCCATGTGCAGGCCAGTTTTTAAAGGGTCAAGGTGACCTGGTAGTCCACACATGAAAAGAATAGCAAAGATAGTTGTGCAAATGAATTTCCACTTGTGTAGAGCTGGATGTCTTTATTAATGAGTCGATGGAATAATCAGTTGGTTGTGATCCTTTACTAATGCCATAACTCATTTCTGAGTATTTAGAGTTTGTGACCAGCTGCTTATGCTGTGAGCTGCTCTGTTAAAGTAAAATGTTGAGAGTGTTTGTAAAGCTTAATCACGTTTCTTCATTAGGTGCCCTGCGTTTTAAAAGAAAGATAATTGGATTGAAGGATGAATTCTACAATCGCTATATAATGAAAAGTTTCTTGTTTGAACCAGTGGTCAAAGCATTTCTCAGCAATGGTTCCCGCTATAATCTGATGAACTCTGCTATTATAGAGATGTTTGAGTTCATTAGAGTGGTGAGTACTCATTTCTACAGAGAGGATGAGTGTTGAGATTGCTTTGCATCCCAAAATGCCAACAAATCATATTACATCTGAGAACGTAAAGCTGGGGATTAGGAGTCTCAAGATGTTGCGACTACAATTCCCATCTCAGCACTGGCCATGCTAAATGGGACTGATGGGAACTGGAGTCCAGCTACATCTAAAGAAACACAGATGTATCCTGTTGGATAGGAAGTTTTTAAAATGAATCTGAGCACTCTTTTGAAAAGAAAGAAAGAAATGGAGGGCAAAACAAGGAAGAAAGTAGTCTTTTTGGACATGTTGGAATAGCAGACAGTGGCTAATCCAGGCAAGGGGAGAGGATGAACCCTGGGAATGTGGGTGGATAGGTATTTCCATCTTACTGATCATGATGAGGGTTTGAGAAATTACATGGCTTTTTAGGAGAAGAGGTTTATAATCAGTGTTTAGAATTAGAACTTGAGTAGGAGTACCACAGTGCAGTGGCCTCTTCCTAACCATGGGTGTTCCATCCGAAACAAAAACATCTTCCTGTGGCTATTTGGGAGGGTTCCACTCTTCTCTAGGAAGAAAGTGCCAGAACTTGGGAGCACCCAGCAGATGTACCTCTGAGAATGACAGGACAGAGAAAAAGTCCTCCCCAAAATATCTCAAAACACAGGCAGGCTTACATTGGGGAATATGGTTCTTAGATAAGCTGGATGCAAGCAGTATAGTACTTTGTAGGTAACTGTTTGAATGATATTCTGAAAGAGACTGCAGCCAATGGAATTTTTGCAAGAAGGGAGTTTGCTTTCTGTAGCCAGCCCCAGTTAACAGTCTTACTGCGGCTCTTTGGACCAGCTGAGTTTTCTGAGGTCTCTTCAAAGGTGTCATCATCACAATGCCACCACTGTACATGCCACTTTACATAAGCATTTTACAGTTGTTAATTTGGCAAAATCTCTGCCTTTAAGCTTAAAATCTAAAATCCATGCCTAATTCATGTAAGACACATTACAGTAATCCAGATAGGATGTAACTAAGGCATGTGTCACTGACCAGATCCAGCATCTCTTGCACAAGGATAAATGATAAATAAATGGTGTACTGCCAAAACATGAACTTCCAGGCTCAGGTGAATCCAGGAATACACCCAAGCTACAACCCCAGGATTTCAGAGGGAATGTAACCCCACCTAATGGTGCCTGAATCTCTGTGCCCTGATCTGCTTTTGTATTGATCCGGAACACCTCTGTCTTTGTCTGGATTAAATTTTAATTTGTTCACCCTCATCCATTTCTAATGACAAGCACTGTTTTAGCACCATGGCTTATGTTCACCCTGTGCTCCATTAAGACCTAAATCCCTTTTGCATGTACTGTTGTCAAGCCAAGTGTTACCTATCCTATATCTGTGCACTTCATTTTTACTGCCCAAGTGTAGTATCCAACATTTTTTCCTGTTGAAATTCGTTTTGTTTGTTTTGGCTCAGCTTTCTAATCAGTTAAGATCATTTTGAATTTTGATCCTGTCCTCTGGGGTATTAACTATCCCTCCTATTTTAGTGTCATCTGTAAATTTGGTAAGCATGCTCTATCCCATCATCCAAGTCACTGAAGAATAGCGTTGGGCCCAGGACAGTACCCTGTGGTACCTCGCTAGCCGTTTCTCTCCAAGTTCAGGTGAAGCCACTGTTGAGTACTCTTAGCGTTCGTTCAGTCAACCAATTATAAATCCACCTAACAATTGCATTGTGAAGCTCACATTTTACAAACTTGTTTTGCAAATATACCATAGGAGTTCTTGTCAAAGGCCTTACTGATATCAAGATATGATATATGTCTTCATCTACCAAGCTTATGACTTTATCCAAAAAAAAGGGGGGGGATTAGTCTGGCATGATTTGTTTCTGAGAAACTCATGCTGACTATTACTAATCACAGCACTCCTTTCTAAATGCTTATAGACTGCCTGTTTAAGCAAAAATTAAAACCAGCTATCAGCTTTTTGTCTGGGCATCTTGCTGAAGAGTAGACTTGTCTCAATTGTGAGTTTATTCTGAAAGTACATCATTGGTTCTTTTGTGCATGTATATACAAATTCCCTACTGAAATAAATGGTTTGTTTATGTATATGTGCCTCATCAGAATGAAATCATTACATCCCTTCCGTAAACTGTAAAGAGGAATTTTGAATTCATGGATGAAAAGTAATATTGTACGAGTTTCTGTGCAAACTTATACATACTTGTCTGGGAATTCAGTTGGAATTAACTTATTCAGTACATACTATTTCTTTTGCAAATGTTGCTCACTTGGATTTTATCAGAACCAACAGTCAGATTTTCAGAAAGATGTTCAGACACCTATTTTGTTGTTAATAACTTTTCAGTTTGTTGACTGTTCTATAACTACTGATAACACTTCTCAGCAACAATAGCACATAAGTGGTTAAGGAAAAACATGCTTTTCCCAGCATTTTATATCTTGACTTTCTGCATACTTCCATTTACTGCATTTTCTGTAGTGACAGCCAAGTGAAAGCACATGCCGCTTAATGGTTACATGGATGACAAGATGTCTTCTGAAAAAAATAGTGTAATTCTCATACATCTTTGAGAGCACACTTTTGGCTTCTCTATGCTATTACTTTAACAATCTTAATTGGGAAAAATAACTTTATTTTCTAGGAAGATATAAAATCCTTAACAGCTCATGTAATTGAAAATTACTGGAAAGCTCTAGAAGATGTAGACTATGTGCAGACATTCAAAGGTTTGAAATTACGTTATGAACAACAAAGGGAAAGACAAGATAATCCCAAGCTTGACAGGTTAGTGGACACAGAAATTGTTATTAGTTCTTTCAAAGGAGTTTCCTATTAAGTAGAAACTAGTGAAACAGAACTGAAAAGTATCATTTTATACTGTTCCTCAGTATAGTTTTATTCTGTTTTAGTATCAGGTGACTTGACGCTTGATTTTTAAATGAAGAGCATGAGTTAGCCTGTAACAGCCAATGTACAGTGGAAGAATCCTGTAGGGTTTTTTTTTTAAAGAAAGAAACCTATGAGGACTGTATTGAGAACATGTACCTCCATACATTTGAGCCAAAGACCTGCTCTGAATGGATGTCTATAACACAAATACGTGATTCTCAAAATCAACAAAATTGTTCTGCCTCTTCTACAAAATGCCAGATAGGTTTAAGTCATGCAAATATTGAAGTTTTCAGATTGCTTGGAAGTTTAATTGGCATTGTTGATAGTGCAAGTAAGACTTGCTAGGGAAAATGGGACTACATTTAAATTTTCACATTTCCTCTTATAGTGGAGACTACATAAAATGTAAAAAGCAATCCATGGCCAAGATTATCCTTATCAAAATTTATTCATTTACACTAGTTCTGTGGAGGGGATGGACCCCTCCTAATATGAGCATGTGCTTCATTGCTTGGCAGTAGTGCAGATATATATGCATAAGTATTATTGCACTCCTCCCTTTTGGTCTTCACTAAAGTTGACCAAGAAGTATATAATGCTGTGCAACATATCTGAAAATAAAGGCATCAGTGATAGCAATTTTGTATAGTGGTATTTTTTGAAATGCTTTGGGATAGCCCAAGTTCTGATTTTTTAAAAAAATAATAATGAAAGTACATTGTAAAACTCTATACTTTGTATTTTCCTAATTAAAATTTTTTAAAGATCCAGTTATAGAAACCAATAAACAGTCGAATTGACCTTAGTGAGTCTTACTTGTACTATCCGGGCTGTATGAGCACCTTTTGGGTGATTTGTAAAACTTTGTACAGATACAAATTACACATAGAGTATGCAGCTGGTAGCTTATAATTGTTTTTACAGTACTCTCCTGCACTAGAAAGTCATATCAGAGATGAAAGAAATAAAAAAGCATGTAACAGGGTCAGGAATACATGGCTAGAGACAGGTGCACACATAGACACTGTCTCTTATTTGACAACTGCACCTTGATGTACCATGTGAGTTCAGCTAAAACACCTTGCCTTCATATATAGTGACTGTTTTAATGTGCAGTCCAAAAACATATATCATTGAAGGTTATGTCACTGAGATGAAATATGTAATAATTTTAGCATGTTACTACTGTGTATTTATAAACTTGGAGGAAAATCCTTTTCCATAGCATGCGTTCCATCTTGAGAAACCATAGATATCGGAGAGATGCAAGGACTTTGGAGGATGAGGAGGAGATGTGGTTTAACACTGATGAAGATGATATGGAAGATGGAGAAGCAGTTGTGCCACCCTCAGACAAAAGTAAAAATGATGAAGATATTATGGATCCTATAAGTAAATTTATGGAGAGAAAAAAATGTAAGTAATTGAAATAACATGTTTCTGGCTTAAGTAAATTGATAGAACAGTCCTAACTCCTAAGATCTGCTGGGGGGGGGGACCCTTCCCCTTCCCCTTCATGTAGCATATATCTACCACAGATTTCATAGTTACACCTGGAGAAAAATCAATGGATAGAAAATGTGTTATGGCATTGCAATATGTGTTGCTTATGTTCTTAGCCAATTTATTTATAATTAAAATTAACCTGTTCCTGGTGTTATAGTTTTCAGTTAATAAGGATTTTCAAATGATAAGAAAGATCTACTCAATATAAAGGAAAATTGTAAATTTCCTTACAGCAGTTCATTTAAGAGAGCTTAGCAAGACTACAACAATGAAAGGGATACATACATGGGGAGAGATAGACATGCTATAGAACCCAGTAGTGCTCAGGAGAATTTCAGTTCAATTTCAGTTTCTCTTGAGAAGGCATGTCTTTAGCTTTGTGAGCTTAAAATCTGCTTACAGAGGTCCTTCCATATTCCCTGGGGTTAGGGGGTGAAAGTGAGGAAAGTGCAAATAAAAAAATACTATTCTTTTTACCTAACAAAACACCTCTCTAAGAATCTCCAGGTCCTCACATGCAACTCTATCATCAACATCTGCCAGAAGTTGATCATAGAATCATGCTGGAGGATTTACAAATGCCTAGAGAAGTGTTTTCTGTAGGAACATCTAGGTTCTCCAGTACAACTCTATGGTCAGCTTCCAGCAGAATTGTGCTGGAGGACTTAGGAGATTGATAGAGAGAACATATTAATCAAAACCGCAAATAGTCAAATCTGCAAAAGTCAAAGCTGTAAATGTGGAGGGCCGACTGTATTGTTCATGTCTCTTGAGAGAGCCCTTGAGGTGGGCTACTATATGTAATAGTCTGTATGAATAAACAGAGTAAATATGGTGCCCCCTCCAGGCCTTCTCAACTGAATTTTGACTGCACCACAGTTTACATGGTAACTCAGACCATCTCAAATGTTGCCTCCAGATTTGGTGAAAATTCAACCAGCAGTTTACATGTAATGCAAGAAAAGAAAAGAAACAAACTTAATTTTGTTCATAGAGATTTTCCCGTCTGAGTCCTTAACAAGTATTTAACATTTGTAGCATGCATTGTAAAAGACCATAGCTCAACAGGCACTGCCTTACAGATTAATAGGGAGCTGGGGATGTTTAGCCTGGAGAAGAGAAGGTTAAGAGGTGATATGATAGCCCTGTTTAAATATTTGAAGGGATGTCATATTGAGGAGGGAGCTAGCTTGTTTTCTGCTGCTCCAGAAAACAGGACCCAGAGCAATGGATGCAAGCTACAGGAAAAGAGATTCCACCTCAACATTAGGAGGAACGTCCTGACAGTAAGGGCTGTGCGACAGTGGAACACAGTCCCTCGGAGTGTAGTGGAGTCTCCTTCCCTGGAGGTCTTTAAACAGAGGCTGGATAGCCATCTGTTGGGGCTGCTTTAATTGTGATTTCCTGCATGGTAGGGGGTTGGACTGGATGGTCTTGTGGTCTCTTCCAGCTCTATGATTCTACACCTTGGCATTTACATGGCTGACTGCAACTGCTGTTAAACCTTACTATTCAACTCTTTTCTCTCTCTCTCTCTCTCTCCCTCTCTCTCTCTCTGTGCATATTTGTGCTACAATTGTTGCTTACAACCAATTATAGTATTCTGTGTAGCTTGCAAAATACAGTGTCAATGTAGCAGTAATATTAATATAAAGCATGCTACATAAAAAATTAGTGGATTAAAAATGTACAGATCACTTTCAGAAGTAAAGGCCTTCATTTGATGCAGAAGAGTATGTAAAGAAGGCATCAGATGAGCCTCAGTTAAGGAAGGCATGTTATAACAGATGCTGTTATTGAAAAAGTCTTTTCCACTTTAGCAAGTACATCTGGACAGGCATGTGTGTTGCACAACTAATAGAGACAGAATAACTACATATCTCTTCCTTTTTCTCAATTCCAATTTTAATTAATTAATTTTAATGTTACCTTTCTTCCCCCCCCCCCCCCCAACAAAAAGAGGCTTAGGGAAGAGTGTTTGTTTGTTTTTTAGTGTTGAACCTTTTCCATTTCACAGAAGAACTTTGTTACATCATTATTTGTTTTAAATTCTAGTTAAAGAAAGTGAAGAAAAGGAGGTCCTTCTTAAAACCAATCTCTCTGGTCGACAGAGCCCAAGTTTTAAACTTTCCTTCTCCAGTAATACAAAAGCTAACCTCACCAGCCAGTCATCTGCAAGTAATTTGCCTGGGTCTCCTGGATCTCCAGGATCTCCTGGTTCACCGGGATCTCCTGGATCAGTTTCTAAAAGCACATCTCAAATGGCAGCTATAACTACAAAGGTACTGTTTTCATCTGAATCATTATATCAAAACTACAGTATATACTAGAGACACAGTTTCTAAGTTTGCCATTCTGCAGTCTTCATTCATTTATTTCACCTGTTCTGATATGTAATAACAAAGAAACCTTCTTTGTTGTTGTCATTTTTCCTTGAATTCTCCCCGTAGGACTGGTACTCCAAGTGGCTTTAAATAATGGTAACAGTTATTTTGTATCCAGATGCACTTAACTGTGTGTGTATCAGTTTCATATGTGCTTTTTTGGTTAATCTGTTCTATCCTGTTCTTTGTTAATCACCATTTTTAAATTTTTATTTATTTATTTTTGCTCTTACAATTTAATAAGGCCAAGATTTCTTACACCCTTAACATAATGTAAATATAGGCCTGAAGCAGATGGGTGAGAAGGAGCAGGCTGGGACCATGGCGAGAGCATGGCCCCCTCCAAAGTGGGCTGCTGCCAATGGCCCCAGCCCACGCTACTGGCTCCTTTTTGCTCCAGTCCAAAGGACTGGAGTGTGAAGTCGGAGCAGCTTCAGGCCACTTTGAGGGCACACATCATGTAAACACCACACCCCTAAAGGAGTCACTTCTTTTGGCCCGTCTGTTTCGGGCCACGGTTTTTCTGTATCCAGCAGCTGTGCAACTGATTGCACACCAAGGTCTGGAGTTTACCTATTATGTAGTGGTAAGATAGCTCACTCTCATCTAGTCCCCCATGAAGACTATGCGTATATTTGTAGAACAATTGGCTGCACTAGAGGGCATTGACTTGCGCAACTACTTTTATAATAGTAGTGCCCCAACAAGATTGCAATCTGTATTTTTCAAAATATTTTTATCATAAACAACATACTTTCCTTTAGGTAAAAGTTTTATCTTAAAATACACATATTATATGTATTTTGTTATTTTTCTGAGCAGAGAGCTGCAGCATAATGTTTAGAGAAATGTGAAATTGAAAGAATTACACTCCAAGCCATACTAGGTATAGATCAAATCAATTCACATTTCAATTCATAAAGAACAATTTTTTTTAAAAAAAAAAAATCTTCTGCTTCTTCTCCCATTCCCTACTTTTTGTATCACACAGACTGAGGCAGAGTTCTGGAAAACTTAAATGCCTATATACTCTTTGACCCAGAGATGTGGGGTGGAAAATTTTCTAATGCTATATTTTTCCATGGAAATTTTTTCACTCCAGATATATGGATATAGATACATATACACTTATCCATATTTGTGCAGACTGTATTTTTGGTTAAATATCAGGGAAGTATATGGTATTATCTTTACATTTATTACAAATATCATAATAAAATAATTTCCACCTAAAGCTTTGAATAAACATGGCTATCATGATTATCAGAACTAGAACGATCAGCAGCATCCAAGATATATCTGTGTGTTCTGTAAAATTGCTAAACGAAATAACATTATTTACAGTGCTGAAAAATTTTCTATAATTTTTTCCAGTTATAATCTCTGGAAAACTTGATTGGGCCTAATAAAAGTATTGTTCATTTGTAAGTTGGCTGCTTTTTTTCTGCAGCATAATTAAGATGGATACTGTTTCTAAAAGAAGGAAATGTTTTCTAAAGCTATACAGATTATGAGGTTATGAGAAAAGAGTGTTGGCTTTTTAGGACTCGCCCAATAGCTTTTGTATTGAAGAAGAGGTGAAGTGCGGAAGAGTTATAGATGCTCATGTTTAGTTTGGAAGATAAAACAGCTAATGTTTGTCTATTTGTTTTTTCCCATTTTTAGGGAGGATTAGTGGGTCTTGTAGATTATCCTGATGATGATGATGAAGATGATGAAGAAAGCCTACCTTTGTCACAGAAAGCAAAGCTAGAATCCTCATAATGACAGCTCTGAAGAGCATTATCAGCTGCGTGATAAACTTGGTTTCCAGGGGAGTGGGAGAGTTGATAATTAAAAACTGCAATCTCTAACAGATTACTGTGTATAACACAGATCAACTTTTAAAAAATAGATTTCTGCTGATCAAGTGCCAATTTGAAGGAGCAGAAGAAGAGGAAATACTATGCTTTGTGGAAAAGACATGCCTTTGACCTCTCCAGCTTGGACCACACATTGCCCTTTTCTCAGGGAAGGAAATGGAAAATATAAAGCCAACAGGGCAGGAATTTTGGTAGTGGAATTCTGGATTGGCTGTTCAGTTGTTACAATCAGAACATGCTTTCTTGGACCATGTACAAGACTTTGAAGAAAAGGCTCTACTGCCATAGTTCTTCACTTGCTAAGAATGCCAGCAGTTTCTTTGTATAAAGAGACCTGCCTTTGAAACCATACATTCTGAACATTTTAGTCGGGCTACAACAGTTTTTTTTAAAAAAACAAAACAAAAAAACTTGGGGGAGGGCTGAACATAAGTTTCCTCTTTTTTAATCCGTTCCCTTTTGCCCTTTAAACTGCAGATTTTTGTTTGGAGGTGAGGGATTTGTCTATCCCTTGATTAAAAAAATTGAATGGAATTCTAGATGTCACTTATGTGTCATAATTTTATTTTTATTTTGCCCCGAGTGTATGCTTAGTTGTTGAGTATATATTTGGGACCATTAAAATTTTTGATGTAATATAATCTGACAGTTGTGCTGGTACTTGCTTCACTGTGTAATTCCGCTCTGCATCACAGTTCTTAATATGTTTAGGAATTTATGGGAGATGGTATAGTTTTTATTAAAAAGAGCAAATCTTGCCACAGTGTACACACAAACAAAAGCAATACTATTTTGTGACTAAATATTTTATATTAAATTTTACATCACCAACTGTCTTGAACCAATTCAGGGAAGTAGGTTTTGCTTTTCAAAAAAGATACTTTTAAGCAAACATATCGATATGAAATTAGTATTCCAAAGAGATTTTGAAATTTCATACCTAGGAACCATGTTGGTACGTTTAATTCAAATTTGAAGTGGTTATTTAAGAGAACAAATATACTGACACATTTGAATTTTGAAAATAAAAAAGAATAATTAAGATAAACATTACTGCATTAGTGGCATTTTTTAAACTTCTGACTCCCTTTGGAATACCAGTTTTACTGTTAAATCTTCTGGGGTGATTTTTTTTAAAAAATAGATTTCAGGTTATTAATTTAGTCCTGAGGAAAAAAATTTCCTCTGTTATTCTGTTGATAGGTCAAAAAGCTGTCTTCTTTGCTAATTGCAAAGTGGATTAATTTTAGTTCCTTTCAATGCAAGAACTATAAATATCCATTTGTTGGAAATTTAATTTGATGTTTGAGGAGCACATAGAGATGATACCTCCCTCATTTCAGAACTGCCCACCTGGCACTGTTTTTGGGACCGTGTGTGACAGTTCCTCTTGCCATACAGAGAAATTTACCAGTAAATCAAAGTGAATTTCATTTAGGTGAATATTTTGACCCCCAAATCAAACCACAATCTTCTTTCTGCTTAATGAAGAGCATTCAAGTTAGGGGCTCACTTCATTTATTACTTTCCTCCACAGTGGAGGAGATAGGTGTTCTAAAAGTTAAAGTCCTATTTGCTCATTTAAAAACTTACTCAAAAAAAGAGTGGAGCACATTGATCCCACATTCTCCTCCAGTTTTGTCAGTGTCATCCCTTGGAGAGCAAAAACTGGACAGGTCGGTTTCCTTGGTGCATGTGTGTGCCTCACACATTTGGAAATTCTAGGTTCTATGTCATATGAAGAATGTCTATGTCTAGGAAAAGCTCCCTGTTAAGACCCAGTGGGTGAGGCTAGTGCATTTCCCTTTGTGAGCTATAGCAAGCAGTAGGTTTAAATTATTTCACAGTATTTTCTAGTGGGCATTGACTACTGTGGGTTTTATATGTTTTGATACTATCAAATATCCTGTTATTTCACTTAAGTCTCAAAAGTGGCTTGCATTACATAAAATCCTCCCAGAGTTCAAGTTATTTACTAGTTGCTCATTTTCCTGAGTGTGTTTACTTTTGTTATAATAATAATATAATAATAATAATATTTATTTGTATACCGCCCTCTGGCAAACCAATCCGGGCGGTTAACAACAGTAAAATATAAAATATGACAATTAAAAACACAATATCAAGCATAAAAACAGCAGTTAAAACTAAAAACCCTGATATCCCTCTGTTGATCCTCAACCATCACTTAAGATGGGGCTACGGGAGGAATGAGGGAATCAGGGAACCTGGGCCGGGATGGTTAATCTGGAAAGGCCTGCCGGAAGAGATCCGTCTTGACCGCTTTTTTAAAGCTGTCTAATGATGTTATCTGACGGATCTCATCCGGCAGGTCGTTCCAGAGTTTGGGGGCAACAGCAGAGAACGCCCTCTGGAGGTTGCCGCAAGCCTAGATTTTAGAGGCTGCAGTAAGTTCCTCCCAGAGGACCGGAGAGCGCGGGGAGGATTGTACGGGAGGAGGCGGTCCCTAAGATAGCTTGGACCCAAGCCATTTAGGGCTTTAAAGGTGATAACCAACACCTTGTACTGGGCCTGGAAGCTGATAGGCAGCCAGTGGAGGGACCTCAAAACCGGAGTAATGTGGTCCCTCCTAGATGTACCTGACACAAGCCTGGCTGCCATGTTTTGAACCAGCTGTAATTTCCGAGTCAAGCACAGGGGTAGCCCCATGTAGAGTGCATTACAGAAATCAAGGCGTGAGGTTACCAGTGCGTGCACAACCGTCTCGAGATCCCTTACTTCCAGAAAAGGGCGCAGCTGGCGTATCAGCCGAAGCTGATAACAGGTACTCCTGACCGTCGCATTTACCTGATTTGTCATCAGGAGCGACGAGTCAAGGAGCACCCCCAGACTGCGAACACAGTCATTGGAGGAGAGTGTGACCCCATCCAGGACTGGAGGTTGCAACCCAATTCTTGGTTTCGGGGCCGCTACCATGAGCACCTCCGTCTTGTCTGGATTCAGTTTCAATCTGTTTTTCCTCATCCAGCCCATTACCGCCTGAAGACATTCATTGAGAGAAGAGATGCCATCGGAATTCGAGGCCGACGAACGAGATACGGAGAAATAGATTTGAGTGTCATCAGCGTACTGATAACACCCAGCACCATGACTCCGTATTATCTCACCCAGCGGCTTCATATAGATGTTAAATAACATCGGGGACAAAATAGCCCCCTGAGGAACCCCACAAGTGAGGTACCTCTTACTGGAGCTACAGTCCCCGAGTAGCACCCTCTGAGACCTGCCCGAGAGGAAGGACCGGAACCACTGCAAAGCAGTGCCCCCGATACCTAACCCCTTCAGGCGGTTTATATAGTTTCCTAATCATTCTGCACTTTTCTAATTAAAAAGCAACAACACACTCAACCTCATCTCAAGAAGAAAAATGTATAGCAGGAAAATTCACTGGGGTTTGGCTCCAAAACCTTCCCGTGGATACCAAAATCAGTGGATGTTCAAGTCACATTAAATACAATGCTATAGTAAAATGGTATTCCTTATATAAAATGGCAAAATCAAGGTTTGCTTTTTGAAATTTATATATTTTAAAAAATATTTTGAGGCCATGGATTCTTGAATCTGGATAATGAGGGCCAACTGTAATCAGTCTATCTCAGACAGTAGTAGGCAATGGACTGGCTGTCTATGCCACCATGAGAACATAAGGATGTAGCACATTGCTGTATTCCATGCTTAAGTATCATGGATACAAAAAAAATAATGTGGATATGCTGCTATGTGGCAGCTGCCTATTTTAATGTTGTTTGCTTATCATTCTTGGCATACATAAATGTTTCCAACAATTTGAGAGACTTTTCAATGTTTATATCAGGTAGGGAATGTATGGCCCTTTGCAGATAACCAACTTAAGTCTCATTAGCTTTAGCCATCACAATTGATGAGAGATTATAGGAACTGTGGTCCATCATCTGCATGTTCCCCATCTCTGACTTTGCAGTGATTCAATTTTGCCAGTCTAATGGACACCTAGTGATTTGATATCAAAATATTGTTTTCAATCTAGCACTGCAAGTGTCAAGTCCACTGTTGAGCTTTAGCAAATATCTACAGTGGCTTCTCAAAAAGATATCAGTGGAAGTTCTAGTCCCATATATTATATAATTATATAATGTATAACAATTGGTGACAGAACATATAACCATTAGGGAAATAGCCATGCTGTGCACTGTCAAACCATACACTTGATTGGGAATGGTTTTTGTCAGGTTTCAAGACAGAAACTGACATCTCTGGGAAATGCTTTTAAGACCTGAATTTGACCATGAATTCATTATTCAAAAACTCAAAAGGGGTATAAAAATTTGATTGACATCAAAATCCATTTCCATATGAGTATATTTGTTGTGGAGGTTTTAAACTCACACGTTTCAGTGGTTCTTACAATGTACAATAGATACTTCAAATCCATATTTACATGCAATCAAGTGATATTCAACCATATTGAATATGAGTATTGAGTAATGTGTGCACCTATCCTGAGAAGTTGCTGGTTCTTATGAAAGACTACTGGGGAATGGGGATGGAAATCACAATCTTGATTTTGAGAAGAGTGAACGTGTCTGGTTATATCCACAAGAAAGAATGCACATCTAACCATTCGGTTTATAGAGACAACCCACCTACAATGAAGGGAGAAGGGAAGCTTATAAGTATAACCAAGCTTTGTCCCTTTCTCATACTTCCAAAGATGGAAAACTGCAAATTCTCTTGTTGAGTGTACATTTTCTGTATCTATTTTGCAGCCTTTCCTGAAAACAGTCATTTAATCAAATGAAATCCTGTATTTTATGTCCCTGAGAAACTTGCTAAAAGTTAAAATTCATTATGAGGGAAAATAACCTTTTTGTTGTTGTTGTTGTTGTTGTTGCGTGCCTTCAAGTTGCTTCTGATTTATGGCAACCCTTTCAAGAAGTTTTCTTAGTAGATTTCTTCAGAGGGGGTTTATCATTGCCATCCTTTGAGGCTGAGAGAGAGTGACTTGCCCAAGGTCACTCAGTGTTTTTTTCTGGGGGTTTGGGGCTATCTGGCCATGTTCTAGAACATGGCCACATAGCCCGAAAACCCCACAAAAAACTATGGATGGCCATGAAACCCTTCGACTCCTCACTCAGTGGGTTTACACAGCCAAGCTGGGATTTGAATCCTACTCCAGTCCAATGCTCAAACCACTACACCAAGCTGTCTCTCAATAATTTACGATTTGCTGTATGCTAAACGGTGGTACACTTAGTTCACAAAAACTGTACTTGAGCTCTAAATGGGTTGGATCTATAGGATAGGTTTTCAGATGTTTTTCCTCTCAGAATGACTGTGACTATGTAACCACTTGATAACTGAACATTTTGTTTGGCAGGTAGTGAAGAGAAGGTGCCACTCTACCAAACGTTTTAATGTGAACTCAGTCGCTGTGCCATTCTGCCATGTGGTAAGGGAATTTGATAGC
The DNA here is from genome assembly GCF_019175285.1 of Sceloporus undulatus. Taxonomy (NCBI): domain Eukaryota; kingdom Metazoa; phylum Chordata; class Lepidosauria; order Squamata; family Phrynosomatidae; genus Sceloporus; species Sceloporus undulatus. The sequence continues at coordinate 352,011,761 of NC_056522.1, read as the reverse complement.
ATGTGTCAAATAGAAATGGGATCAATTTTTTTTATTTCAACTCTTGTTTTAAGTCCCTGAAAGCAAATTCCAAACAAATAACTACAAAACCACGATTAGATTATACCAAAATGCAAATGTGTGGCAAAATTATGGCCTGAAATCATTCTGTTTTCAAATCAGTTCCAAAATTTGTTGTGACACATTCTAGGTGTTTGCACATTAGACGTTGTAATAGTCTTCCAAACCATATTCATACTTAAGATTTATACAAAGCTCCCAGCTTTATTTAAATAAATATCAGTAAAATTACAGTCTGGTCTAAACAACTGAGAATGCTGATTTTTGTAGATATGTTAAAGTGACACCATTATATATTTCAAAATATACTGGATATCTTTGAGATTGCGAAGTACCAAAGAACAAAATGCTTTATTTTGCTTCTAAGCACTGAGAAATGGATGCCATCCTTCCTTCTCTCTTTCTCTCTTTTGTGTCTGTCACATTGTAAAGCCAGTCTGTCTCTACCTTTAAAGAACTAATCATTGTGGACTGTTGATGAACAAGCGAGTCTTTGTTGATGCTTCAAACTGTTGCTGGGAAACAGTGCGCGAAAGGCAAATCCTTCTGTTTACACTTAGTACTAAACATATTTGAAAATGTCTTCAGTTGGAAAATCCCTTCCTCCTTCCAGTTTGTTTCAGAGGTGTAAGACGCCAACAAGATGCCTGGCAAAATAGTGCCTAAAGTCTTTTGAGGCAGAACGGCTGTACAGGATCTCACATTAAAAGTTTTTCTTTTTAAATAAAACATTATTTTATTGGAATACAGACACTGTGTTTAAAAATAAGGATACCGTGCGCATGGCCTCATTTGATGGGGCATAGCTACTAAGGGTAGTTAAATTTTTAAAATATTTTTTGCTAACTTAGAATAATAGCTGGCCAAGAAGGTTAAGAGCCATCTGAGTCAACACTATAAAAGTCGACACTGATGCTGAATCCGAACTCCCCTCTGAGTAAGGATACTGGAAAATGCTTAGGACTAACTTCCTCCTGACTTTATTTTGTGTGGCATTGTAGCTATGTTTCTGAGCTGGTAGTGATTTTGATCTGACATAATTTGGCTTCTTGCTTGCCCTGCCCTTTCTCTGCCACTTTTTTTCTTTTCAGCTGGTAGATCTTATGCCAGCAGTTTGCTCTATCAGCAGATCTCTGAGATCAGTTTGCATAAAACAATTTCTGCCAGCAGAAGTCCTTGGCACCTAAGCCCAACTACTTACAGCAGATACAGTGGTACCTCGGGATACGAAATACCCAGGTTACGAATTTTTCGGGATACGAAAAAATGCCATCGGAAATAATTGTTCCGGGTTACGAATGTTTTTTCGGGTTACGAAAAAACTTCGGCGCTATTTTAAAAGGAACCGCGGCTTTTCCCCATTAGCGCCTATGGCAATTCGGCTTACGAAGGCTTTTCGGGTTACGAAAGCGGCCGCGGAACGAATTAATTTCGTAACCCAAGGCACCACTGTACATCGTTGAGTTAGGATTATGCTGCTTGGTACACATTTTAATATGAATGGCTGAATCGATTATCTAATATGGGTTTAATGTAGATCAGAGATGGAGAAAATATATGCTCATATCACCACCTTGAGGGCATGGGGACAATTTTGTCCTTCCCATCCTAGACACACACACTACTGGCTGTTTTAGGCCTAGGAGAGGACTTTTTCCCCCAAAAGAACTTGATCTGGATGTTGACTTGAGATTACTGTCATTAGGTACTGGTAGTTTTTATAAAATTAGAGAAAAATAATTCAACTAGATTGATTTTAGTTCTTTGCCCTCCCCCTGCAGAAAAGGAAGATTTTACTGTTCAACAGAACATTAAATTTATAGTTGATTTATAGTTATAGACAGAACTGACAATCTTACAGAACAATTCTACACCACTAAGAGTTCAGTAGTGTTCAATGTACCTTCAGTATGTCTGTACTGGGGGGGGGGGGGGGACGGTAGCACTTCAGGTATTGTTGGACTTCAGTTCTGATACAATCTCACTATTGCCTATGCTATCTAGGGCTGGTAGTAGTTGAACATCTGCAGAGTTCCAGTTGCTATATAGGGCTCTGTGCATATGCCTTGAAGTCATTGTCGACTTATGGTGACCACATGTATTTCATAGGGTTTTCATAGGCAAGAAATACTCAGAGGTGGTTTTGCCAGTTCCTTCTGCTGAAATATAGCCTTAAACATCTGGTATTCATTGGTGGTCTCTCATCTAAGTACTCACCAGGGCTGACTCTGCTTAGCTTCCAAGATCATATGTGATCTGGTGCCTTTGGAGTATTTAGGCCCCCTTATAAAGGGTTTGTTGTCGTTCTTGTGTGCCTTCAAGTCGTTTCTAACTTATGGTGACCCTAAGATGAACATATCAAAGGATTTTCTTGGCAAGATTTGTTCAGAGGAGGTTTGCCATTGCCTTTCCCTGAGGCCGAGAGCATGTGACTTGCCCAGGGTCACCCAGTGGTTTCATGGCCAAGGTGGGAATTGAACTCTGGTCACTAGAATCATAGTCCAACACTCAAACAAGTACACCATGTTGGTTGCCAAGACATAAATCCCAGTGAAGTAAGTAGAACTTACTATCTATATAAGTACTCTCACTGGAATTCAGCACGTCTTTCTAAGTGGACTTACTACATGTGCAGGAAATAGAACTGAGTAATTCTGCAAGGTCTGTGCTGACTTAGAGATAGCTATGATGTTACAATGAGCAGGCATCCATTACACAATGGTAGCCAGCATTACAATGCCATGGCCCTGTTATACAATGGGCACTAATGCTCATCACGGCAGCCCTGAGGTGGATCTGGACCCTGACATGGAAGCAGAGTACAACAGGAGTAACCAGTGTGCATTGGAAGCATCTGATATACACCAGAATCACTTCATGTGCACCAGAATACCCTGGCGAGTCCACATCTTTGCATCTCTCTTAACAGGATTTTATTGCATTTCTGCAACATAGCTATCGATTCATAAAGTTATGAAATGGCCCAGGTAGCACTGGACAACAACACTAACACCAGAATAATAAATAATAATAATAATAATAATTTTATTTCCATCTCGCTTTTTGCCAGGCAATCAAAGCGGCGTACAACAGGTTAAAATACATCCATATATACACAAAAACCCCCCTTAAAACAAGATTAAACAATGTAAGATTAAAAACTACATATTAAAACCAACTAAGCTAAATAAAAATAATCACGGGCAGAGTTCACTGGATGGGAAGTCTTATTTGTGGCCTTTTGGGAAACCTTTTGGGTTCCTAATCTGTGGGCACCTGATAGGTTTGCCTTAGAAAATTGATTCCCAACTTTTTCTATACCCACATTCCTAGGAAATATTTGATTGATGTCTGAAACCCCTATAAAGGTAATGTCACATTTGAAGATGAAAAAATCTAATTTCTAATTTTTGAGTCACAAATTAATCACATACAATATTGCAGGGGAACAAATAGAACTGCTAAAAGTAAACTCTTAACTCAGTGCATAAAATGCAAATCTAAATTGAGCAATTAGATTATAATTTATTCAGAAAAAAACTAAACTTCATCTTGCACCTTCTAGAGATGTGGGCACCTCAGGTTGGGAACCTCTGCCTTAGAGTTACCATAAGTTGGAAGCAACTTGAAGGCTCTCAACAACAAACAACATTGCTTCCTGTATTCTTGCTGGCTATTGCATGATTTTGTTTTTTTACTTCCATTTGAGCTGGGGTCATTTTTCAGATTTATTATATTACTCATTAAATTATGAATAGCACTGTGCCTTTCCAAATATGATGTGCATGGCAGCAAGTTCCAATTCATCCTGTTTGCCAAAGGAAACGTTCATACACTTTGACGTATTATGGGATTTTTAGCCACTAGGTGGTGCAAACATTCATATTTTGGATTGCAATGACATTCATGTTCATCTGGCCTTTTTTTCCTAAGTAAATTTCTCCCTTAATTTTATTTTACTGTGCTTCTTAATGAGGCTGCACATAAGTTCAAACAAAGCACCCATGACAAAGAGTAACCAAGGAATGTTTGTTTTGGGGGAAATGGCTTCTGAAGAGTTAGTTGACAAATTCCAAGATCTTATGAGAAGTCAACACTTAAATATCATGTAATGCTTGACAATCAAATGCTCCTAAAGATTGTTGTTATTGCTGTGTGCCTTCAAGTCATTTCTGACTTATGGTGACCCTAAGGTAAATCTATCATGGGGTTTCCTTGGCAGCATTTGTTCAGAGGAGGTTTTCCATTGCCCTCCTGTGAGGCTGAGAGGATGTGAGTTGCCAAAGTTTACCCAGTTGGTTCCCATGGCCAAGCGTTTATGTCTTATGTTCAAACCACTACACTATGCTCTCTGAAAGAGGACTTGATACAGTTTATTATGGAGGTACAGGAAAAGTGGGAGAAAATGCTATAGCACACTGACAAGCTACATGATTAAAGTTTGCTCTTTAGACATCACCGTCAGCTTTTCAAATCAAATCTTTAGTGCTAACAGCTGAACAATGAAAATCAGTAAATAGTTTTGGTGGTTCCTTTGTAGATTCAGATAAGAATGCCATTCAGCTAAAAGAAAAACTGTGACATTTTTAAAATGCCTCCTAATATTTTCTCAAAAATGTGCCACTGTTTAATAGTAAGTATACATAGGGACCCTTGGAGCAATCTCATCTACAACCCACATTACCTGGCATTGCTGGTTTAGGAACTAAACTGCAAAGAGGTAGAACTAATAAGTGTTTAATTGTGTAAAACTGCCAACAGCAAGATGTTAAGTTAAACTGCTCCTTTTCTAGAATGCAAAGTAATACATGTTAACAGAGAAGTAAATCCCATTGCACTCAAAGAGAATTACTTTTAGGTAAATGTATGAGAGAGCCAGAATGCTGTAATGGTCTAAATGTTGGACTAGGACCCTGGAGACCAGGGTTTGATTCACCGCTTGGCCATAGAATCCACTGGGTGACCTTGGGCAGATCACACTCTCTCAGCCTCAGAGGAAGGCAAAGGCAAATGATCTCTAAACAAGTCTTGCCAAGAAAACCCCCATCTTAGGATCACCTTTGGGCCACCTTAACTCGGAAATGACTTGAAGTCTCACACAATAATAATAATAATAATAATAATAATAAAATTTTATTTATATCCCGCCCCTTTGAGGTCAATCAGGGCTGCTAACAATAATAAATAATAATAATAAAATACAATATATATCAAAATCTACTTCCCTCCCCCCCTTAAAAAGTTATTAAATCAATTATAATTAAAACCAACAAATTAAAACAACATAACACATACACACCATTACAAAACAGACAAAAACAAAACAGCAAACTGTGGCAGCATTCCACTCAAATTTCCAGAGAGGACCTTAGGGACTCTCATGAGAAGAGGGTTCCTGAGGCTGGGATTATCTATCCAGGAAAGGCCTGCCGGAAGAGATCCGTCTTGACAGCCTTTTTAAAGCTGCCTAAAGATGTCAGTTGATGGATCTCGTCCGGCAGGTCGTTCCTACAACAATAAAATATATGTAGAAAAGCCAACGTGTTGTAGTACCGTTATTTTTACAAGTGCACCTAAAAGCATGAAGTTAAGAACTACCTGAAAATGTTTAGTTCAAAGATATAACTGTGTTAGTCTGTAGAATCAGTAGGTAGCACGATCGTGTAGCACCTTTGAGATTAACTGAAATAGGGAAGAAAATGCACGATCACTGTGAAAATTTTGTGCATACCTACTATAACTGCTTCAATAATTGCTGCCATAGGAACACAAAAGTAGAAAGGAGTATCTGAGATGCTGAGATCCTTGCTGGCTCATCTTAGATTGTAGCAAAACAATAAACCCGATAACAATAGAGAACAGTAGAGATTCCTATCTCCAGTAATGCTGACACAGTGAAGTGTGTACAGAGCCAGGGCTGTGAGAACAGGAAGGAATTTCTTACTTGGTTGTTGTAGTCTTTAAGTGAGGGGTGAATGGGACCCTCCTATGGTCTCTGTAACAAACTGGCTACCTATTCAGACACAGGTTTTTCCTTCAGGTCAAGTGAAAGTCTCTCTCTCACACACATACACATTACATGTAGAAATCCTATTTAATATTGATTGGCCAAACACTATGATTCTTTGTTCAAGATTCCACATAGTTTTCAGTCATTTAATTGTGCCCTAAGCAATATCCTGAATTCAGAGACTTGGCTGCATTTATCCAGAATATCATACAAAAGGAGCTTTTAGCATCCTTAAGACTAACTGGGCAAAAGTAGTTGTAGGATTAGCTTTTGTAGACCTGGTCTTGTCTTGAATGTTATTTTATTTTGATATCCCTTATTTGCTGAGGTCCAGTGTGTGGGTGTGTATGGTTGTGTGCCTCCTGACCTAAGGCTAAACTATCACAGGGTTTTCTGGGGCTGAGAGTGTGTGACTCACCCAAGGTATCCCGGTGGGTTTTCATTATTAAGTGGGGAATTGAACCCTGATTGCCAGAGTCTTTGGTCCAAAATACATTGGCTCAATGGAACAGAAATGGTGATTATTAAAACAACTCTATCAATGGACAGCAAGTATGGAAGAGAAGGAGAGTTAGTCAAGTGTATTAGTGTAGTGTTTTGTGTGTGAGAACAGAGGTCCAAAACACACTGCAGAAATAATCCAGTTTCAGATTGCTTTAACTGTCCTGGCTGAATGCTAGAGAATTCTGGGAATTGTAGTTTTGTGAGACATTTATCCTTCTCAGTCGAGAGCTCTGGTGCCACAGCAAACTACAATTCCCAGGATTCCCTAGTACTGAGCCAGGGCAGTTAAAGGCTCAAACTGGATTATTTCTGCGGTGTGTTTTGGATCTCTGTCCAGCACTACTACACATGACCGTCTCTCTCTCTCTCTGTTCCATACTTGCTGTCTGCTAATAGAGTTGTTTTAATAATCACTATTTCTGATCTATTTTAAAGAGTTCACCAAACTTAGAATTTTATCGCACCCATTTTTTCCCCCATTACAGGCACGGGAAGAGGATGTTCATGTGCACACGCAACCAGCCAAAAACAGATTTTATTGCACACCAAAGCATCCTCCAAAAGGCCTTGTTCTGTCCCCGTTCAGTGCTGAGGGGCGCCATTTTCTTTGGTCGGAAAACTTCCAGCCAGAACATTTAACGCCCCTCAGCACTGAATAGGGCCGGCTTGGCACCAGGGGATGGAACGGGGCCTTTTGAAGGACGCTTTGGCATGCAATAAAATTCGTTTTTGGCTGGTCACGTGTGCACATGAGCATCCTCTTCCCGTACCCGTAATGGGGGGGGGGAATGGGTGCAATAAAGTTCTTAGTCTGCAATTTGTAAACTATTAATAAAAACTGGACCTAAAAAAACAAAGGGTTGTTGTTCTTAACAGACTTCAACCTAAGGCAACCCTCTGTATGAGAGACATCCAAGTCACCCTTTTTAAAACTGCCCAGCTCAGCTCTTCCAGATTCATGGCAATGATTTATGTTTGAATCTATCCATCTGGTATGTGGTCTTCCTTTTTTCCTATTGCTCTTAACTTTACCAAGCATTATCATCTTTTCTACTAAGTCATGTTTTCTCATGATATGGCCAGAGCACAACAGTCTCAGTTTATTCATCTTGGCTTTTAAGGCGAATGTAGCCTTGATTTGCTTTAGGTATTTGCAGAACTCTTCTCCAGCACCACATCTCAAATAAATTTATTTTCATCCTATCAGCCCTTCTCACTGTTGAGCTGTGACTCATAATATCATGATATATTTCTTTCTCCTGTATAATTTTAACATCTTTGCCTGATAAAGAAGCCAGTGGAGTTTCAAAAATGTGCAACGTGTATTTTGTGCATTTTGGTTGGCCTCACAAAGGTACTGCTGTTTTATGGATTTTAGATGTTATTATACTTTACTATCAAGTGAGTTTAGGGTTGTACTATTTGGTTGCAGTCCTATTCATACTATTTGGTAAATTCCTTTTTAATTCAGTAGGACTTATTCCCAGTAAAGATATACAAGATTGGGTTACATACCATGAAGTGCTTTTTGTGGAGGTTACTTTTGAGTAAATATGATTAGGTTTGCTACCTTCATATAAATTGGCAGTTAATATTAGAGCTATCCTGGAACTCATTTATGTGTCAGATGTCTTGACATAAATTTTCTGGAGCTGGAAGCACATGAAAATGTTGGCAAATGAGGTTTGAGTGATTAGATAGTTGCAGACTCCTTAGAGACAGACACCTACAATCATAAAATGTCAAGTTAATTTCAATTAGTTGCACAACAGAAAAAAAATCAACCATATGCAGAATAGTTTTGAGAGGTTTGTTCTTGAGAAATCACTTCTCAAACCTACAGTACATACCTAGGAAGAAGCTGAACAAACTGATTTCTGGGGCATCGATCCCTTTTCAAACATTTCAGCAAAGTGCTTGAGGCTTGAATTTATGTCGGTCTGAGAATCTAATCCCTGTCTAATGATATATAATTGTATAGGACCTATACAATAAGATATAGCATAGTAAACCAAATGCTTCTGTGCTCTTCCTTCAGTTATTTGAAATTTTGTACCTGTTTTTTTTAAAAGTTATATAACTGAACAAAGATTAAATGAGTGAATTTAAAGGACAGCTAACAGAAGTATTTCTTGTCTTTGAGTTCTGAATTCCTCAAACAGAGGATACTTGATATCCTTGAGAACAGGGGAAGGCAACAACCCCTGCCACTTCACTGCTGAATTTTGGCAACAGCCAAGAAAAAAGTGTGCAATTTTCCTTTAAGACAAAGGCTCATGTATCCCATGTGCCTTGTTTTCAAGTACAAGTGCACCCTGGAAAGCCTCCAGAAGCATTATTCTGCTTAAAACAAGATGTAGATTCCTTGCACCATCTTGCTTTTAATTTAAAGAAATAATTGTTTTCCTGATGCTGTCGTTTCAAATGTGGAGGCAGAAATGGGGGAAATGGATAGATTGTAAACCTTCAGTGGGTTCAGGCAAACAGTTTGTGTCCCTGTCATTCCAGAGAAACTATTTCAGCTGTCAAAACTGAACACAGCGCTCAAATTACAACCTGCTGAGGCCTTCTCCCTCTTCTGGGTGGTCCTACTGGTTTTTGTCTTTGGAAAATAATAGCCAACTCCCATTAAGGTGTTCCTTAGATATCTGGTTGGCAGAATGAAGGACCAGAGATGATCCAGTTTACAGTGGGACCTTGCTATCCGCTGGGGTTTGGTTCCAGGACCTCCCCTGGATACCAAAATCCATGGATGTTCAAGTCCTATTAAATACAATGCTGTAGTGAAATTGCATCCCTTATATAAAATGGCAAAATCAAAGTTTGCTCTTTGGAATTTAAATATTTTTTAATATTTTCAAGCGGTGGATGGTTGAATCTGTGGATGAAGAATCTCTGGATACAGAGGGCCAAATGTATTTATTTATTTAAATATCTCTATCCTGCCTTGCATCACAGGATCTCATGGAAATGTACAGATAAAATCAACTTAAAACAAGTGAGAACAATTTAAACGTAGAACAAGAAATTGTTAATTTGAGAAGTTAAGCTTTAAATAAGTAAGAAAACAATTTAAATTCTATATAGACCTGGGCAAACAAACAACAACAAATCATGTTTTAACCTGGTGCTGGGACATGCTCACCAACATTTCACAAATAAAAACTAGGACGTTTGGTTAAGATTGCAAAAATCATTATGTTTGTAATATGAATGTATGTTGGGGTGAATCAGTAATGGGTGTGGAATGAATATGTTATGGTATGTTTCTTATTTTACTACAATGTGTTTAGTGGTAAAGATATTGAAAAAGAGATTGCAAAAATTATTCCTGTAAAAGAATACACAAGCTTAGGAGAGGTTGCAGCAGCCAAATATCTCACAAAACTACAGTCTCAGGAATTCCAAAGTATTGAACCCTGGCAGTCAAAGTCAAACCGCATTATTTCTGCAGTGCAGATGCAGCCAAAGTAATCTCTAAACGTTCTTATGGAAGTTGAGAGGAAACTGGGACAGTCACTAACAAGTCGCTTGCTTAACTTGGCAGAAGGGTGAGAAATTGCAGGGCTCCAGTTTTCATAGCAAAACAATTGTGTCTAGTGAAGGGCCCCGGAAAGCAGGGAAGGGGAATTCAGCCCCCCCCCCACACCCACTTTTGAGCCACAGGATGTTTTTCTTCTGTGCTAATGGCCTTTACTAACATGACTGCCGCATCAGGCTCGCTCATTGTGTTTCAACATGAACTCATGCCAAAAACGTCCAGCACACAAAGGGACCCTTTAGATATATATGGGATTTAAACCCAGAGTCCTGGGAATAATTTGGAAAGGGTGGCATGATGTCGATTTCGACTCCTGCAGAAAGGGCAGCTGAAAGCAACAGGATGATGTGATGGGGTCCTTCTGCTCTTCACTGTTTTTATACTTGTAGTTAACTTCTCAAGATGATCAAGTTAGGTTTTTTTGAAAGGTACAGTACAAATAGCTTGTTTCCACAATATCTATCTTGGTGACCAAAAAAAAAAAAAAACATATATCATCTCTCTCTCTCTCTCTCTCTCTCTCTCTATATATATATATATATATATACACACACACACACATACATTGGGGCCTCCGCATACGCGGACTTTTTATAAGCGGCTTTGAGCGTACGCGCTCAAGCCGCTGGGCGCACGCGGGGCGGAAGGGGAGGCACATCCCATTCAGTTGAATGGACGTGCGTGCCTGTTGCGCCGCGCGCGTGCCCGTTGCACCCCGTGCACCTCCGCGCCACCATGCACGAGCCCCATTGTTTACAATGAGGTTCGAGCATAGGCGGAAATCACCATACGCGGCAGGATCCAGAACGGATCCCCCGCATATGGCGAGGTTCCACTGTGTGTGTGTGTGTGTGTGTGTGTGTGTGTGTATTATATATAAAACTGGACTGTTAAAATCAAATGGGAATTAGACTTGCATGTGACGGAAGTAGACTCCAGGCTGCAAAAGCTTATGTCATGATGAATTTGTTCTGCTTTAAGGGTTCTGCAAGACTGTTGGTTTTCCCTGCAGAAGAGTAACACAAGCTACTCCTATTACATACTCCAGTGGTCAATCATGTCTGCCTCACTTTGGCTGCATCCCTTGCATCGGCACTGCAGAAGTAATGCAGTTTGACACCACTTTAACTGTGATGACTCAATGCTATGGAATTCTGGAATTTGTAATTTTGTGAGATATTTAGCTGCCTCTGTCAGAGAGCCCTGGTGCCACCACAAACTACAAATCCCAGGATTCCTTAACACTGAGTCATGGCAATTGAAGAGGTATAAAACTGCATTATTTCTGCAGTGTGGATACGGTCTTTGGTTCAGTACTAAAACATCAGTACTTTGAAATTCATGTAAGGAAGGTTCAAAATCCAAATTAAAGGAATCATCTTATAGAAACAAGTACAAACTCCTCAACTTATACTTAACTTTGAGCAGAGATGGAGAATTCCCTGTGCTCCCAATGTTTATTATGACCTACCATTGGCCAGTCTGCCTAGGGCTTATAGGAAATGGAGTTCATCAGTTAAAGTAAAATCAATCTGGACTGTTTCTGCAGTGCGGATGCAGCCTTTGTCTTTTTTCCCATCCCTCCTTTGCCTGTAAGAAGTGGAAGACAAACCCAGGAGTAGAGGTTAGAAGGGAAACGCAAGGCAGGGCCGTGGTAGGACAGGCTGGAGTATGTCACCTTTAGGAGACCCCAAAGATAAGAATCACAGAAAATCAAAATTATTCTCATACACGTGAATTTTAAATAATACTATAATATTAGTATTAGTATTCCTCTGAAGATGCCAGCCACAGATGCTAGCGAAATGTCAACAATAAACTCTTCTAGAATATGGTCAGATAGCCCAAAAAACTCACAAAAAATTATAATACTATACGTAGTTAAAAGCCCTTTATACTTTGGGCCCATGAACTGTAAATGTGTTTAGCTTGTGCTTAACATCTATCACTGGAAAGGAAGTGGAAGCTCAATAACATGGTGCACATCTCTCCTCCTTTCAACTAGCAACCCTCACAGCCGACTTCTACGCAGATCTACTTGGTGACACCTCAAAAGGAGGAAAGTCTTTGGGCCTCTAGGTGACCAGGCACAGTCCTGGGCACACTCTCGCTGAAGGAGGTCTGTAAAAATGTTCAGCATCAATGCAGTTGACATCTTTTGTTGTTGTTGTTGTTGTTAACTGCACACAAGTAGACTTTGAATCATAGCCAATGTCCAGGGTGTCGCCTGGTATGTATGTGGGAGCCAAAAGGGCACATCCCCTTATTCCATGTGCCACCCATGAGAACATCATGTGGCAGGGAGGGTGTGTGTGCTGGACCAAGTGTCACCCCATCTCTGGGGTGTTATCTGGTGTGTTGCACATCTCCCTTTATGCCCCTAATGATGCCACTTGTCATAGTGACCCTGCAGATGAGACAGCTCCAAGTTCTAGGCTGCACCAATAGAAGTATATTGTCTAGAAGTAATAGTGCCACTCTATTTCACTTTGGTCACCCGGAACACTGTGTCCAGTTCTGGATACCACAGAGTGACCAAAATAGTGAAAGGCCTAGAAACTATGCCCTCTGGGAAGCGATTGAGAGAGCTGGATATGTTTAGCCTGGAGAAGACAAGGTTAAGATAGCCCTGTTTAAATACTTGAAGGGATGTCATATTGAGGAGGGTGCAAACTTGTTTTCTGCTGCTCCAGAGACTAGAACCTGGAACAATGGATGCAAGCTACAGGAAAAGAGATTCCACCTCAACATTAGGAAGAACTTCCTGACAGTAAGGGCTGTCCGACAGTGGAACACACTCCTTCCTTGGAGTATAGTGGAGTCTCCTCCCCTGGAGGTCTTTAAGGAGAGGCTGGATGGCCATCTGTCAGGGGTGCTTTGATTGTGAGTTCCTGCATGGCAGGTGGTTGGACTGGATGGCCCTTGAGGTCTCTTCCAGCTCTATGATTCCCTGTCTTCTATCTCTCTGCTCATGTCCTGCAGACTCAGGTCTATGGTCTCCTTGATTAAGTCTAGCCATCTGGCTTATGGTCTTCCTCTCTTTCTACTGCCTTCCACCTTTCCTATCATTGTCTTTCCTAATTATTCATTTCTCCTCATGACGTGGCCAGAGTACAACAGCCTCACTTTTGTCATCCTGACTTCCAGGGAGCGTTCAAGCTCAATCTGATCAAGGGCCCACTTATTTGTCTTTTCGGCCATCCATGGTATCCTCAGCACACTTCTCCAACATTACATCTCAAATGAGTTGATTTTCTTCTTATCTTGTTTCTTAATTGTCCATCTCTCACATCCAGGCAATACAGTGGACAATACTATAGTGTTCAGAGTTATGTCTTTACATTTTCTAATCTTATCCCGTTCTGGATAACAATCACCATGCCAAAATACGATCTAAAGAACATCCCAACAGAATTTAAAGCTAATGAGAGGAATAGATTCATACTACTAAGTGTAGTAGACTGAGAACCAGAAGAACTATGGACAGAAGTCAGGAACATAGTCAAAGAGGGATGAAGAATGACTGTTGCTGTTCTTGTGTGCCTTCAAGCTGTTACTGACTTATGGCAACACAAAGGCAAACCGGTCATGGGGTTTTCTGGGCAAGTTTCTTCAGAGAGGTTTTTGCCATTGCTATCATTTGAGGCTGAGAGAGTGTGACTTGCCCAAGGTTGCCCAGTGGGTTTCCACATCTGAGCCGGGATTTGAACCCTGACCTCCAGAGTTATAGACCAATGCTCAAAGCACTACACCACACTGGCTCCTAGGAAGATGATTGTTGTAGTTGTGTGCCTCCAAATCATTTTTGACTTCTGGTGACCCTAAGATGAATCTATCCTTGCCAAGCTTTGTTCAAATGAGGTTTGCCATTGCCATCCTCTGAGGCTGAGAGTGTGTGACTTGCGCAAGGTCAAAGTAGTTTTTCACGACTGAGAATGGAATCACACCCTAATCATTAGGGTCATATGTGCAAACCACTATAGTACCAGTAACCAAAAAGGAGGTGGAAAAACAATGGATGACAAAGGAAATATTTCAAGCAATTAAAGCAAGAAGAGAAGGAAAGGGAAACAGAAACATAATCAGAACCATGAACACTCCCATCCATCAGTTAACACCATTGTTACTATTGCTGTATGCCTTCAAGTGGTTTCCAGCTTATGGAGGCCCTATGGCAAACCTGTCATAGGGTTTTCTTAGAAACTTTCTTCAGAGGAGGTTTGTCATTGCCTTCCCCTGAGGCTGAGAGAGTATGACTTTACCCAAGGGTTACCCAGTGAGTTTCATGAATTGAACCCCAGTCTCCAGAGTCCAACACTCAAACTACTACACCACATTGGCGCTCAGATGACATGACTGTTGTTGTGTGCCTTTAAGTCCTTTCCAACCTATGGCGACCCTAAGGTAAACCTATCCCGGGGTTTTCATGGTAAGATTTGTTCAGAGGAGATTTGCCATTGCCTTTCCACGAGACTGAGAGAGTGTGACTTTACCCAAGGTCACCCAGTGTGTTTCATTTCATGGCTGAGCTGGGATCCAAACCCCAGTCTCCAAAGTCCTAGTCCAATACTGGTCTCACACCTTTCCACAGCCCAATTGCACCAGAGGGCCAGGTTCTTTGGCCAGTTCTCATTTGTTCCCAGGACTCTCATTTAAAATTAGCTATGTCTATTAAAGGGGTCTCTCGCCTCTTTTTTTTTACAACCCTCCTCTCTCTTTCCCTCTAAAAATAAATTAATAATAATAATAATAGTATTTATTTATTTATTTATTTATTACCCACCACTACCCATGGATTGAGAAAAGGAAAAGTTCTTTATTGCTACAGAAAGTAATTATGTCACATACTCAGTGCTAGGGAATCCTGGGCTCAGTGCTAGGGAATCCTGGGATTTGTAGTTTGTGGTGGTATCAGAACTCCCTGAAAGAGAAGGCTAAATGTCTCACAAAACCACCATTCCCAGAATTCCCTAGCATTGAGTATAAAATGGAATTAGTTCTGATGTGTGGATGCAGCCAATTGGGACCTTCCAGACCCAGTTTGGGTGTGCCATGCAAAGTCTTGTGGTGGTGTCGCCTTCTTTGGAGGTTTTAAAACAGAGGCTGGATGACCATCTGTCGGGGATGCTTTGATTGGGAGTTCCTGCATGGCAGAAGGGGGTGTTGGACTGGATGGCCTTTGGGGGTCCCTTCCAACTCTATGATTCTATGTAAATCTATGTATTGTTCTGTTGTTGAATGGCAAGGCCTCAGGGTGTCTATTTAAGTAATGATCCATTGTCTGCTGGGAAACGCCCCTGACCCTGGCTGGTTTTCATTTGCATGTCTTAATTTTGGTGTTGTTTTTCACGACTGCTAGCCAAGCTTTGCTTTCCTCTCAAGGTTTCTTCTTTCCTGTGGCAGCTGCCCAGGTCTTTGTGGCTTTCAGTGTCTTCCCTGTGCCTTCTGCCCTCAGGCTTTCAGTGCTTTCATACAGCACAGTGGTTCTCAACCTTTGGGCCTCCAGATTTTTTTGGACTTCAGTTCCCAGAAGTCCTAGTCAGTGATGCTCAGGAATTCTGGGGACTGAAGTCTCCAGAAAAAAAATCCAGAGGAGCAAAGGTTGTGAGCCACTGATTTATAGCATTTTATGCCCAGGGTGGCTTATCACCTGTTCTGCTCTGGACAGCCAGCAGTGCAGTGTGGGATAGAAATGCACTTGCTATTGCCCTGAGTGAAACTTTGGGAAACTGAGGGGGCTCCCTAGTTGTTCCTGTGAAGCAAAAGGAGGCTTTTGTGAAGAGGGATCCCCAGATAAACATGTAAAGCAAGAAGAGGGCTGGAGCTTCTGTGTGTGTGTTTGTGTGTGTGTGGGTCCCTCCTTGCTCCCGCCTTTAGGGGAGGAGAGAACAAGAGAGGCACCTCGTCGTCGCATTGTTCCCTTGGCCAAGCAGCCTCGTCCTGGGCTCCCATGGGCTCCCTGCCTTTGTCTCCAGGCTGAGAGCCCCTTCCCCAGTTTGGCCTGGCCAAAGCCCCCCCAAAACGCAGAGGAGCAGGCTTCCCCCTTTTCCTCTTCAGCAGCAGCACCATGGATGTGACCATTTCTGAACTCATGGAGCTCTTTCTCCAGAGCCCTTTGGTGACCTGGGTGAGTTTGCTTCCCATCAGTTTGCTTTTTTTTTGGGGGGGGGGGGATAGAAAGTAGGGAAGGTGGGCTTCTTTCCCTCCCTCCTCGCTCTTTCCTTGCTGGACTTGGTTGTTGTTGTTGTTGTGTGCGCCTTATGGCTTGGGTTTGTTTGTTTTTCCTGGCAAGTTTCTAGGGTTTTGGTTTGCTGGGCAATTTCTAGAGGGTCTTCCTGCTAAGTTTCATAGGGGTTTCTTAGCAGTTTCCAGGGGGGTTTCTTGGCACGTTTCCTCGGGTCTGTTCCTTGGCATGTTCTTGGTAATTTTCATAGGGTTTCCTTGGTACACATCATGGGTTATTTGGGGTGGCAAGTTTCATGGGTTTTCTTGGTAACTTTCATGGTTTTGCTTTTTTTTGTAACTTTCATAGGGTTTTCTTGGCACATTTCATGGGGATTTTTGGTAACTTTCATAGGGTTTTCTTGATAAATTTCATGGGGTTTTCTTTTCAACTTTCATGAGTTTTTTTGGGTAACTTTCATTTTTTGGGGGGTGGGGTTAAGTTTCATTGAGTTATCTTTGTAGGTTTCATGGGGTTTTCTTAGCCAGTTTCATAGAGTTCTCTTGATAACTTTCATAGGGTCCTCTTTTAAGTTTCAAGGGCTTTTCTTGGCTCATTTTGTGTGGTTTTCATGGCAAGTGTGTTAAAAATTCTCTTTTTCTTTTTTGCCATCCCTGTCCCCTGAGGCTGAGAGAGTGTGACTTGCTCAGGGTCACCCAGGGGATTTCCATGGCTGGGCCAGGATTCGAACCCTGATCTTCCAGAGTCCTAGTCCAACGCTGAAACCACAACACCACACACTGGCCTTTCCCCTGAGGGAGGCCCTGAGGAAAACTTGGCTATTGTGCATTTGGGTTGGCCCCATAAAGGTCTCCCTGTTTGGTGGATTTGGGATGTTCTTGTACTTTGGCCAACACAGCTATCCCTGGATATGTTTTGAGGGAAACTTAGTTGGTTCTCCTGAGGAAAGAGATGCCAACTAGCCGGGTCTTTGGGCCCAAGGGGTCACCTTTTTCGTACTTTTCAGCCTCTGAATAAGTTCATGGAGTTTCAAAATGTGTGAGGGGTGTTGTTCACACACACAAACACACGCTCACAGGGTGTGTACCTGTGTAATTTTGAGCGAAAGTCACTTGTGACAAGTAGCGCTTTTCTGAAGCAGTAACTTGTGACAAGCAAAATCCACAAAACAGAGGTATGGAGCCAAGCAAATGCAAAAAAATTCATGTTGCAATACATGTTACATAGAATCATAGAATCATGTTTGAAGTCTTTGTTTCTATTTGGTTGGCCCCATAAACCTCTTTGGTGGATTTTGGATGTTGTTGTACTTTGCTACATGGCCAATGCGGGATATGTTTTCTTGTGCCAAGCAAGTGTTGTTGTGCGCCTTCAAGTCCTTTCTTAGGGCGACCCTAAGGAGACTCTATCATAGGGTTTGCTTGGCAAGTTTCTTCAGAAGGGCGTTGCCATGGCCATCCTCTGAGGCTGAGAGAGTGTGACTTGCCCACAGTCACCCAATGTGGTAGAGGGGTTGTGTAGCTGAGCTGGGATTCAAACCCTGCTCCCCAGTGTCCTAGTCCAATGCTCAAACCATGCTGGTACAGGGTTGGCAAAGCACCATGTGTTTTTAAATCGAAGAATACCCTGGAGCTGCGTTGTGCACACATATCCATTGTGTACTGTGGAAAGGAGACATCCGTTCTGAGAGTCATTCATGTCCTGGAAGAAAGGCTGCCTTCTCTTTTGAAGGGATGGGGCATCTGGAGCCCAGCTCAAGGTGTCAGAAGTGGCATAAAGAAGAGCAAAGGAAATGTTATCTTTCAAACTGGGAGAGTTGTGTGTGCACAGAGGCCACTGTGCACACACAGTGTCTTTGCATGTGACACTTGCTGTGTGTATAAGGCTGCAGAAGGGGGAGAAAGGCAGTCCTCCATGTTGTGTGCTGGGTTACCAGGGTTACACTGCACACACATGTTGCTTAGTGCTCAGACAGACCTATCCTTACAAAGCCTGGGCTGTGGCTTCCCTTCCCTCTCTCCTTGTGTGCTTTGTACTGACACAGGGTGTCCTGCGCTCCTCACTGCAAAGGAGGACAAGGCACTACAAAATGTGGGGCATTAAAAATGAATGGAGGACATGTTCAAATAAAAGCTAACAATACATTAATATACTATCGGCTCTCCACATTTGCAGGTTTGACTTTTGCAGTTTTGATTATTTGCAGATTTGCTTAATGCATTCTCCCTAGGCTAGTTCCTCCAAGAGAGATTCTACTGGAAATCGAGTTGCTCTGGAAGATATAGCGATCACTACAGAAAACTCTTTTCTAGGCATTTGTAGCATGATTCTGTAGTCAGCTTTTGGCCGATATTGACCACAGAGTTGTGGTGGAGGACCTAGAGATTCCCAGAGAGGTGGTCCCCCAGGTTAAAAGTAGTGGAGTTTTTTATTTGCAGGTTTTCCACTTTCATGGGGATCCTGTACCCCTAACCACACTAAACATGAAAGGAACACTGTAAATATAAATTCATGCTTCTCAGAGTTGCTCAAAATGGAGGACATTTCGAAATTCCTCCTGGACAGAAGGTTGAAATGTAGGAAATGTCCTGGAAAAGGAGGACATCTAGTCACTCTGCACCCACATGGTAAAGGAGACATGCGTATGTGTGTGCATGCTATTGTCACATATGTGGTGATTGTCCTATGATAATTGTGTAGGAAATTTGTGGCAGTGTGCCGTGATACAATTCCCAGTACAAATTTTTATTGTGGGATTTGAGGTTTTTGACAAAACAGTAATAAGGCTGTATTATGTTTGCTACTTACCTTTTCTGACTTTAGAAGATGCCAGCCACAGATGCTGGCAAAACGTCCGGAATAAAATCTTCTAGAACACTTAGCCTGAAAAACCCACAAAAAACTATGAAGCAGTTTTGTTGCCAGTCGGTTTAGTCTACCTATAACCTTAGATCGGCTTTTTGGCTACAACTCCCACCCATCCCTGACTGTTGTCCATGGTGGACTGCCAGAAAAGTTTCTGAGCTTGCTATGTGGATCCAGTGTTGTTTTAAAACAAAATAAATTTTGTGACAACAACATTGCCCACAATGGGACGGGGGGAGCTAGGAGGTGAATTAATGGATAATTGCTTAGGAAGGATGCCAGTTTTCTTCTATGATTTAATCAGGGAAAATATCATCTGCTGGGTTACACTCCCAGCCTGATATTATCCATGTGTTTGACTTTCCCAGATGAAATCTGTGGGGCTGGAAAGTGCTTAGCCTAGATTGGACTCTACATAATCCTGGACTGGGCCTGTATAACTGTAGAGGGTTGAAATGAAATTACATGAAAGAATGTAGTACACCTTTCAGTCCTGTATCCAATTACCTGATAGATTGACCTAGATAAGGTTTCTACATGCAGTAAAAGGAGCTAGTTGAAAGAACTACAGTCTGTTCTCCATTTCCACGGATTCTTTATGGATCCAAGCAGCCACACCTTGAAAATATTTTTTAAAATATAAATTCTAAAAAGGAAACTGTGGTGCGTTACAGACTGCCCTAAAGCGGGTGGTCTGCCGCTGCCGTCATTAGCTATGCCAAGAAGCCCCAGTGGCCAGACCGCGAGGCTTCCTGGTGCAGCTAAAAAGGAGCGACGAAATGGCACTCCTTTTTGGCCCCCGGAAGTGGCCACGTCCAGATGCTGTGCGTCCGAGACGTAAATATGGCGGCCCCCGTGTGGACGGGGGGCCTCCATTTAGTACGTGCTCCACACGTCCTAGGAACGGGGCCGGTTAGGAAGGTGAAACCCTTCCTAACCCTAGCACGCCCCTTTTTAACCCTAGGACGCGCATAGCGCGTAGTAAATGGCGGTGTGTAACGCGCCTTTGATTTTGTCATTTTATATAAAGAGCACCATTTTGCTAACCTGTTGTATATAATGGGACTTGAGCATACTTGGGGGGCCCTGGAACCAAATCCCAGTGGATACCAAGGGCCCATTGTATCTTGCTTTTTTGCCAATTCCCCCTACATAAACCCCCTAGAAACAGGAAATGTGGGAGAGGCCATGGTTAAAACGTTCCTCCCTGTCATATTGTTTCTTACACAGAGAAAATTCCAAAGTCCACATGATGCTAATAACTTTATTAGTCCAATCCAAAAGGCACAAAATTCTCTGTGCAAGGGTTCAAAACAGACACATTTCTTCCTCAAAGATGCTTAAAAAAAACCATGCAGTGGAAATGTGATGATGTTAGTCTTGGGTCATTTGCATGTTGTCTTCAGAGAGGACTGGCTGCACACTATCAAAGCATTGCCAGATTTTCAAAATAGTAATAGACATTTACGATGTGCAAGGTTGAAAATCAGGAAGTATTTATTAGCAAGTTTGTGTTCTACCTAAATACCAAATAAAGGTATTGCATTCAGTATGTAGAGAGATCGTAGCACCTTTGAGACTAATTGAAAGAAAGAAATTGGCAGCATGAGCTTTCGTAGGCTTAAGTCTACTTCCTCAGATGCATTCTGCCAACTTCTTTCTTTCAGTTAGTCTCGAAGGTGCTACAAGATCTCTCTACGTACCAATTTTACAGACTAACATGGTTATATCTTTGTATTTTGCTCAGCCAACTTAGTTGCATGTTTCTCTGTAGAGTTAACGTGTTGTGCACACACATAAATTACACAATGCACACATTTCTTTCTTTATGACGGGACCACACACACATATATACAAAAGGGCCTTTTTTGGCATCTTGTTCATTCTGTATAAAAGGAAAAACTATACAGCCTGCAAATAGGGGACATCCTTTATAAGCAGGTATACCTGTCAGCCTGATTAGAGATGGTTTTCTAACCCTTTGCCTGGCAACCCTATGCACACCTCAATACCATAAACATCTTGGAAAAAATCATTTTATTAAATAAAAGCAATAAGAGCTATACTATCTTTCCCTAATGAAGTAACATGTGTGCTCTGGATGCTTGCACAGATCTTTTTTTTAATTGACCTCATAAAAGATACTGCCACAGTATAGACTTTGGAATATGCTTATGGCTGGTACTGGTTCACCTGCATTTTTATGACTTACATGGAACAGCATTCAAAAGTAAGTCTATGGTCCACTGCAGAAATAATCCAGTTTGAGACCACTTTAGCATGGAAAATTGAAATAACTTAACTCATGCAAGAAATCTTGATTTAGCTCCAGGATAGATTTATAGCAGACATTGTGATGGGTATTTCTTAAAATCAATTGTTATTTCGTCTAGTTTATTAGTAAAACTGCAGGTTTCTGGGGTGAAGATGAAAAGGGTTGTTTATGGTTTCAGTTCATTTTCTAAAATAAATCTTTTCTCTCTGGCAGGTGAAAACATTTGGACCATTAGGGAATGAAAATGAGGACAAACTCGCCATGTATATGGATCTAGTCGATGGTGTCTTCTTGAACAAGATAATGTTGCAAATGTGAGTTACAGTTAAAGGGATGAGTGGGGAAGGATTTGGTGTTTTGTTATGCTGCTAGACTTGATGGAATGAAAGAATTTGTATTGGAAATCAATACCATTGATTGGCCACCCTAGTTTCCAGCATGGATGACATTTGTCATTTCCTTCTTTGAAAATGTAATCATTGTTCAAATCTGCCCTTTAATTCTTACAGATATGTTGCTTTCTCTTATGCTGCTTTAAAACATATGTGAAAATGTATTTGAGCCAAATGAAAAAGAATGTGTTTCAGGGTGGTTCCTTTAGAGTACAGAGGAGCCAAGCTGGGGAAAACAACTGTAAACGATATTACAGTGGTTGATATAATGGAGCATCATAGACCCATAAACTCCAAAATGTGCTTAGGTGTTGAAAATAGGATGAGCTGGCTTAAAAAAAAAGAATAACCTTGTTGTTGTTTGAAATTTGAGTTTGCACTACAATATGTCATGAAAACTGTAGATCTTTAATGTATTGTATATGGCGCAGATTATATTATATGTAAACATTAGCCTGCATCTGACAAATCTAGTTCTGTTGCATTGTTTTAAAGTCTTCCCAAGTATAGAGCCCCCTTGATTAGAAGTTACCCTAAAATGGTAATAGAGAGAGGAAGGAAACAATAGCATTTTATTCCAGTTGTAAGCCATCTTTTTTTTAATAAAAAAGTGCAGTTAAGCATGACATTAACCACATCCCTTCCTGTTGCAGAATTTGTGACATGTTAAAACAACCTGTTTCATGTAAGCTTTGTGCTTGGTTTGAAACAGAACCATTTCAAAGAGATCCTCTAAATGGAACATATTCATGTGCAAGCTTTGAAAAACCAATGAATTCATAAAGCTGTCTTTATTCTTCTGTTACTCTCATACAAAACCAATATAAAATGTTCACAGATTTCCAGAGATAAAAAAATTAAGCTAATGAGATGCGAACTTAAATGTTGTGACTATTGGGGGGAGGTATCTCAACAGAGCTGGTTTTCTTTTTCTTTTTATAGGTGCTTCTTTCCTTATAAGCAGCCCTGGCAACATGCCCAGCTATGCCTCAGGATCAATGAAACTAAAGCCTTTCTCCAGAAGGGTTGTGTCTGTTTAACATGAAACCAGAACAGTAGCGTTTGTGTATACCCGGCCTAGCCTTGCTGCAAAGGTGGTCATGGCTACTGCTATGACTTTCCCCTTTCCTGGCTAGCCATTTTGATTCTGCAAAGCACTTAACTGCACTGCCTTTAAATCTCAGAAAGCTTTTTTCTAACCCCTGCAACTCCACACAAATTGTTTCCCCCCCTGCCTCATGGAGCTTTCAAAAGAGAAGAATGAAAGTGTGTTTCCAATGCAGACTCATCTGTTCTTCATGCCTGGCATTAAACTGTCCTTTACATCTTTGGCTCAATACTTTCTTGTGCTGGTGCTTGCCAGATCTGATAGCATAGCTTGCAACTTGTTCAGTTACTCTGGGTTCTCTTGGCAACCTGCGTTACTTCCTGTTTTGAACATCAGTGCAGTAAATAAGCAACCCCCTTTTCATAAACTGATTGGATCTTTAAAATACAAAAATACATTGTTCTTATACAAAATTCTTTGTCAGTGTCCCCTTTTGTAGAATTGAGGAATGTAAACCATACACCCAGATACCATTTTGTTGAGTGAGGAATGGGCTTTTATGCTTTCCAATGATGGCAGCTAATTTCCAGATGCAGCAAAGCTGTGTGTCCAAAAGCAGACTGCCAGTGGGGCAGTGAGCTGCCATGGGTCTCTTTCTGGGAGAAAAGTGGTATAGAAATGAAATAAATAAAATAAAAATAAATAAATACGATTATCACTGTTATTTATTTCCTTAAGAGTTGGCTTGACTTTGAAACTAGCTTTAAAACCTATCTCTAGCACTGAGCAAATGATGCTTTCTTACCTATAAAAAGGGAGTGATAGTATCCTTTTTGTTCATACCATATGGTTGTACTAAACTTTCCTTTAAGTTGTTGGGTTGCTTGGGATTTAAGGTTGTACTTACGTTTAAAAGAAGCTCAGTAAGTGGGTTGTGAGATAAACATAAGCCTGTTAAGTTTAGATTCTTGGTCAGTATAGGAATCCTTATACTGAGTCAGAGTACAGGCCCATCTTGTTCATTTTGTTGACATTGACTGGCAGTAGTAGCTATGGTTTCAGCCAGGGTTTCCCCCACTATCAGAATACTGAAGCTGGGGATTTCTGCCTGCTGAACATGTGTTTGCCAGTGAGCTATGAGCCCCTTGCCTCAGCCCAATAGTTAGCGAGCTACTTGTGTAAAAATGGTAGTCTGACAGATTTTTTTTCCCCTGGAGTAGTCATAGTTTTAAAACAGGAACAGGCAACTTGTGAAACTTCTAGATATTGTTGGACCACATTTTTAAACAATCCTAGTCAGCACATGCGAGGGTGAGCGATGATGGCAGTCCTCTAACATCTGAAGAGCTAGAAGTTGTCCTTCCCTCCTTTACAAGATCCACTCATCTTTTGGGATGCCCTTGCCTAGTAGGCAAGGAATGGGACTAGTGAGCCAGCTTTGGCTCTTCAGATGGTGATGTACTACAACTTTTGTAATCCCAGTTCACTGGCTGTGCTGGCTGGGCATTAAAAGGTAACATCTGGATATCCAAATTTGGGGAAGGCATCTCTAGGGATTTGTGACAGGGCATGGTAGTAGCTGTCATGACTTTAGATTACTTCGATTGAACTTTTTCCCCTAATCTAACAGCAAATTTAAATGTTGTTATATGAATTGGTTAACCCTGTCTTACAGTGACTTTATTATAGAGTTTTCTTGTCAGTAGCAGTTTACCATTGCCTTCCTTTAAGGCTGAGCGTATGTGACTTGTCCAGGGTCACTTAATCGATTTCCATGGCTGAGCAGGGATTCAAACTCTGGTCTCTCTATACTTACCATTAGTTAATAGAGTTATTTTTAGCTGACTCTTCTGATTTTTCAGAATCACATTTCCTGTAAAAGAACATAACCGTTTGCAGGTGTGTAGATTGTGGCAGGTGATGCAATATATGAGTCTAGTAATAACCCTGATCATGATTTCGAGCTCTTGCTGTGGGTTACCCATAGCTGATAGTTGTACAGTAATCTGGCTCTCTTTAATAACTTTTGGGTTTTAAATTTGTGTATGGACACTTACTTGTGTATGTATGGTTTGTTTTAATTTTTACTTGGCTGATTATAGTAGTGGTTTTATGCCTTGTTTTTTGTTTGTTGTGGTGATTTACACAGACACTTGAATCCTTGTACTTGATGAGGATATTTATTAATAAGGAAAAATAGTACATTTTATAAACTTAGCTTCCAAATAAAGCTACATTGGTCTCACAGAAAGTAAACAGGTGAATAGACAGTGCCTGATAACTCCCATGAGTTAACATTAAAAACTTTCCCTAATTATGGATATTTTTCAGATTTTCAGACTAGGCAAAACCACAAAAACACACGAAAGAATGCAGCATTTAAGTTGACCGATTTGAATAATAAGCAAGCTATAACTCATATAAAGCCATAGGAATTGGTAAGCACCACATTCTTAGTGCTGCATAAATATTATTCTTTTTAACCAACAAAAAGCCATCTCCTTCTGTTGGCTACCTCTGACTCTTCCTTCATTATGCTTTCACTTGTTGGCAACAATTATTTACTGGGAAGTCACTGCTCTGGCCTAATTGTTCACCTTTTCTGGTCTCATTGGTCCATTCTACTTGATAACAATCTATCCTGTGCATTTGAAGCACATGTGTGTTGCCTTGTGCTTTATCAGCACTTCCTTCAGACTCCTCTGAAAAATTTATACCCATGCTATAAACCCCCCAAACCTCTCCCTTCTCCTTTCCCTCCCCAATAGTTTAGTCCAGTAAACAAGGTTCTCAAGTTACTAATGATAGTTTTGTCCTTCTTGCTTTTATGCCTTTGAATACCAAGGAATTCAGTGAGAAATCCTTTTCCTCAAAGCTTGTGTCTATCATCTTGAAATGTTTATTATCAAACTTGAAAAGGAAGCAGTGATGCAAGAACTAAGGTGACACTGGATCAAAATGACTGGAAAATTATAGGTACAGTGCTCCCTCCACGTTTGCTGCGGTTAGGGGTGAAGGACCCCCGTGAATGTGGAAAAACTACAAATAAAAATACTATTCTTTTTACCTGAAAGAACACCTCTCTATCTCTAGGTCCTGCAGTGTAACTCTGTGGTCAACATCTGCCAGAAGTTCATAGATGATGATGATGATGGTAGTAGTAGTAGTAATAATAATAATAATAATAATAATAACAACAACAAATATTTAATTATATCCTGCCTCTTCCGCTTTGAGGATCGAGGTGGGTGACAGCAAAGTGAATACAATATACAACAATAAACAACAAGCCCCACAAGACCCGGACCCAACCCTCTCTCCCAACTATAAAATTAAACAGTAAAAGATGTTGAAAAAGTACCTAACAATACATCAAAGTTAAAAAACAAATCACAAATAATAAAAATAATAAAAAGAGGGGGATTCAATAGGTTCTGGACATTATCAATCGGGGAAGGCCTGCCGGAAGAGAAAGGTTTTTGTCAGCTTTTTAAAAGCCTCAAGTGAGGATAATTGGCAAATCTCTTCTGGCAGGTCATTCCAAGTTTTTGGAGCGGTGACAGAGAAGGACCTCCGGGAGGTCACCACCAGTCTGGTCTTTCTAGATTGTAAGAGGGTTTTCCCAGAGGATTGGAAGGATTGTATGGGAGGAGGCATTCCTTCAAGTAGACTGGAACCCAGGCCATGTAGGGCTTTATAGGTAATAACCAACACCTTGTACTGTGCCCAGAAGCTAATAGGCAGCCAATGTAGTGATTTTAAAATAGGTGTAATATGGTCGAACTTGGATTTTCCGGCGACCAGTCTGGCTTTTGTATCAACTGGAGCCTCCAGATGTGGCACAAAGGTTGCCCCATGTAGAGCGCATTGCAGAAATCAAGGCGAGAGGTTACTAGAGCATGTACGACCATTTCTAGGTCCCACTGCTCCAGGTAGGGGCGCACTTGGCATATCAGCCAAAGCTGATAACAGGCACTCCTGGCTGTCGCATCAATCTGAGAAGACAGTTGAAGTGACGAATCCAGGAGCATGTCCAAGCTGCAGACGCAGTCTTTCAGGGGAAGTGTAACCCCATCTAGAACTGGCACACTTATCTCCATACCCGGATTGAGGTTACCTATCACGAATACCTCAGTTTTATTTGGATTCAGCTTAAGTCTATTTTCCCTCATCCAATCCATTACTGACTTCAGGCAGTCATTCAGGGGGGAGATGCCCTCCTTGGTCACTGAAACAGTCCAAGACATAGAGAAATAAATGTGGGTGTCATCAGCGTACTGATAACAACTCACCCCATGTCTCCAATCATAGAGTTGGAAGAGACCTCAAGGGCCTGATCACAGAATCATGCTGGAGGATCAAAAATGCCTATAGAAGTGTTCTCTCTAGGAAGTTCTAGGTTCTCCAGCATAACATTACAGTCAACTTCTGGCAGAGTTGTGCTGGAGGACCTAGAGATTCCTAGAGAGAACATATTAATCAAAACTGCAAATAATCAAATCTGCAAAAGTGGGAGACCAACTGTATTTGCACATGGAGAAGTTAATTATATAAGAAAGGGACATAATGGATCAGAATAAAGGTCTATCTAGTCCAGCATTCTTTTGAGAACGTCCATCCAAATGCTGTAAGAAGGCCATAAGCAGGGCACATATTCTACACCACCCTTCTGCTTATGTCCCCTGGAAAGTGGTGTAGACAAGCATACTGGGGTCACCGTAAGTGAACAGTCAACATAAAAGAGTGCGCACACACTGCCTTTAGTACTGAGGATAACGTGTAGAGCACAAAAATGGTAGCTTTCCCATCCTTTTCTCTCATGCATGCTTATCGACATACTTAATGGTAGTGTTGTAAGTGGGAGCACTGCCAAGGAACTCAAGTTCCAGCAGTTTTGGAGGGATGTTGATACTGGGGACCCACTGAGGGCAGTCCCCCCCCTCCCTGAAGCTGGATCCTGGTCTGCATCACAAATATATAATTAACCTGGAATGGATTCATCACCAAAGCCACTAGCCTAAATGTTCTGCCAAATTATGGTGGGTCAGCTCCTTAGTCATAATAGCTGAGTATTTCTGAGTTAAGGGTTTATTGGAGACTTTGTAGCATCCTGGTTTTCAGTACTGTTTAATGTAATGGTTCTTTTGGGTACTGTAAGCCATTGGTTTTCAACTTTGGTCCTCTGTGTGTTTTTGATTTCAGCTCTCAGAAGCTAGCATGGCCAATGGTCAGACATTCAGGGAGATTAAGCCTAAAACATTTGGAGGGTTAAAAATTGAAAACCACTAGTTTGGAGGCTGTACAGTTTAAACATTTGTCTTCAGCTCTCCATGTTACCTGGAAACTAATACTGTCTCTTGCAGAGGAAATGTATGGATATGATTTGCTGATATCAGAAAAAAAGGTATGAGAACAGTTTTATCAAGCTTTAACATACTATAATTATTTCAGTGTTAAACTCTATCCACTGAATAGCATGCAGTGTTTGCCTGTGATTGAGGCTGGATCTGCACTGCAGAAATATTCCAGTTTGCCCCCACTATAACGGTCCCCACTCAGTGCTATGGAATTCTGGGAATTATAGTTTTGTTGGGACATTTGGCCTTCTCTGTCAGAGACCTCTGGTGCCCCCAACAGACTAAAGTACTGTTCCCAGAATTCCATACCATTGAGCCATGGCAGTTAAAGTGGGGTCAAGCTGAATTATTTTTACAGTGCGGTGGCAGCCTTGGAAAGAGGCAAAAGGAATGTAAGAACAAGGATAAATTTCTGTTACTCTGTCCCTTACTTTCAGTGTATTTTGGACAGGATAACTTTGCTGAGACAGACAAGGGATGGCTATCTCTCCATCATTCTCAGTTTGTGCTTTTCCCATCCAGTTGTTGTCAAGGAGAGCATGTCGGTCCTTTCGTTTGAGCTCACAAGGCAAGTGAGATGCATAGTCAGGCACTTGAGACTAAACCAAAGAGCAGCTGGCAAATTGATGCATGTAAAGCTATCTGCTCCTATCCTTTCCATGTTTGATTGACAGGTCTATTTTGTTAGCATTTGCCCTTAATATTTTATAAAAAGCTTCCTCAGATGGCATGCTGAAAAACCAAAGCTCCTTTGTTGTTTCAGAAAAAGGTCTGTTGAACTCTCCTCAAATAACTAGTTATATTGTTTGTCTTTAGGAACCTTATTAGTCTCACCAGGCCAGTAAAATACCCAAGCTAGGATTGGCTGGTTTAAATCTTGGTTTAAACCAAATGATTTCTTTAAAAAACAACAACAACAGAACTGTAGTTTTAAAATTTTGATTATTCATATTTTTAAAAAGCTCTGATGATTGATACTATTTTCCAACCTTCTTACTGGAATGACAATAATTGTCTCAATTTAAACTTTCTAACTTCAACAGTTTATATCTGAACTGCATTTTGCTGCTTCATTTTCTGATTTAGTCCTATATTTGTGTACTGTAGTCCTATACGTTAATGGGGGGGGGGGACCAAAAGAAAACCACCTCAAACCCAACAACACCATTGGTTTTTTTTAAAAGTTTAAATGACATCAAGCAAACAAAAAGTAACAGGGTTTATTCATTTGTTTTTAAATCTGTTTTCCCTCCAGCCTTGAATTCCATGCATTAAAGAATCATTAGATGATTGCTAGTTCTTCATGAACAATAGTGAAAGCAAAAAAGGTAGGGTTAGATATGCAAAACTCTTCTTGCTTTTACTTGCAACTGCTCCCTCTGGAATTGTCACATGCTGTAGTAGTAGGGTTGCCATAAGTGAGGACCTCCAAACCGGGACAAATGTAGGACAAATGCAGGACAACATTTTCAAATGTAAGACACATTTTATAAAAATGGAGGACACGCAAAAAATTGAGGCTTTTTTTGAAATGTAAATCTAAATGCATGTTTCTTAGGCATGATCAAAATGGAGGACATTTTGACATTATTCGTAGACAGATCACGGAAATGTACTTCCCTTTCTGGCCACCCCCCTCTCCCCATTCCAAACAGCACATTTGAGCATTGAACATGGCTTTATTTTAACATTGCCTCTTGCATATTTCAGAGGCTTATTCCACAACCAAACCCTTTGGTCAAGGGACTTTGGTTTTCCTTCATTTTGACTTGTTTTGTCTGTATTCCTCCCCACTAAATAAAGGAGACATGAAATGGAGTTAATGGGTACAAGTTGTTAAACAAAAAAAGTCTTGTGAGACTCTGTAGGCAAGAGGTGCACCATCTTAAGAACTGCATTAAGCACACTTAGGCTGCTGCCACACTGCTTTCAATCTCATCACTCCATCCTATGGAATCCTGGGATTTGTAGTTTGTTGTGGTGCCAAGGCTGGGCTTTGAAATCTCAAGCATAAGAGAGGCAAAAGGCTTGGGCTGCATCTACACTGGAGAAATCATCTGGTTTGAGACCACTTTAACTGCCTCGGCTGAATGCTATGGAATTCTGGGAATGGTGGTTTGTTCCAGCACCACAGCAGAATGGCAGTTAACCCCTGGAAAGCTCTCTGACCAAGGTGACCAATGCCCTCACCCCAAAATGTAGGGCACCCAAGCAAAAATATGTAGGACATGGCCAAAAATAAAAGCTAAAAAACACCCATGTAATTATAAATCCATGCTTCTTAGCCATGATCCAAATGGAGGACATTTTGAAATGTGACAGAAGAGGACATGTCCTGGAAAAGGAGGAGGATGCCTGGTCACCTTGTCTCTGGTCCAAAATGCACTGCAGAAATAAAACAATGCTGGACTGAAATGCCCAGAGTTCCTCACCAAAGCTGCATCCACACTGAGGAAATAATCCAGTTTGAGAGTGACTTAACTGTCCTGGGTTAGTGCTGGGGAATGCTGGGAATTGTAGTACATTGTGGCCCCAGAGCTATCTATCTCAGACAGGGAGTCCCATAACCCTCCAAACGTAGTTGAACTGCAGTGCCCAGAATGCCTCACCGGTTGCATCTACACTGAGGAAATGGTCCAGTTTGAGACTGCTCAGTGCTGGGGAATCCTGGGAATTGTAGTCTATTGTGGCCTCAGAGCCATCACTGACAGAGAAGTCTCAATGTCTCCCAAACACTAGCATTCCCAGGATTCCCTAGCACTGAGTTAAAGTGGGTTATTATTCCTGCAGTGTGTGTGAGAGATATAAAAGCTAGGGACTGGATTCATTTGGAGGATCTGTGTGTCCAAAACACACTGCTTGGACTGCCAGGGCTCAGTGCTATGGAATCCTGGGAATTGTAGTTTATTGTGGCACCAGAACTCTCTGACAGAGAAGGCCAAATGCCTCACACAGACCCCAGAATTCCAGAGCATTGAGCTTTGGCAGTTAAAGGGGTCTCAAAGTAAGGGGGGGGGGGGGGGGGGAGAGAAAAGCCAGGGAGAGTGAATGAGAAGCTCACCTCGGCTGGAGGAGGAGGAGGAGGAGGGAGGGAGCCAAGGGAAGTGGCCAGGACCATCAGCCTCCTCTCTTCCACTGAAGACTGCTGGCAAGAGGCTCTGCCCCCGCCTCCTCTGTGGACCATTCAGCTTCCTTTTGTCAAGAAACTACAATTCCCAGAATCCCATAGCACTGAGCCATGGATGTTTAAGGGGGGGTCAAACTATTTCTGCAGCCTTTTGCTATCCCAAAGCCCTTCCTATTTACAAGCAAGGCAAAATCTCTTCCTTCCAAGCCATTGAAAACCAACCCAAGGGGAGGAGGGCTGACTGCTTCTTTCCCATTGGTCAGCTTCAGGAGAAATTTGCATATTACAAGGAAAGGCGTTTAGGGCCTCAAAAACGATCCTGTGATCAAGAATTACAAGAATACTGACCTGGTAGACATTTAAAAGATGAGGCATTTAGGCTCCCAGTGAAACAGGAACGATTGATGGCCTTTTTTTTTCTTTGCTCACTGTAACCTGGAAGGTCAGGCCTTTTGCAAGACATGTATACCAAGTGGGCTGGCAATAGCTCTGAGTGGCAGATGTTTTGAAGACCTGCTCTCTAGGCTAAGCTAGGCAGGGAGGCGGGGAGAGTGGGACGCAGCCATGGGGAGGGGTGGGGCTGCCTCCAGGGCCTTGCTGGGGGGAGGTCCCAGGGGAGGGGCTAAACTGGGGCGGGACTGTGTGGCCCCGCCCCAAACTGGGAAAGTCCCGCCCCCAGGCGGGATATGGCAAGCCTATGTAGTAGTGAATTTGAGAAACTATCACAAGTTAAACATGTTGTTAAGTATATAAACTGAGAGCCAGCATGACGTTGTGGTTTGAGTGCTGGACTACAACCCTGGAGACTTGGGTTTGATTCCCAGCTCAGCTATGAAACTCACTGGGTGACCTTGGGCTTAGCCTCAGGGAAGGCAATGGCCAATCTCTTCTGAAATCTTGCCAAGAAAACCCCATGATAGGTTCACCTTAGACTAAAATGACTTGAAGGCACACAACAACATCAACAAAGTATATAAACCATTCACAAATGTATGGCACAGCCTTGCATATAGAATAGTGAACACACTAGTTAGGCCAAGCAGAACTCTTCAACCTAGCATCTTTAACATCCAGAGAGATAAAGTACTGCAGTTTGCTTCCTGAGCTTTTAGTTGAGAACTGAGTGGGCTTTCGCTCCACCACTCTTCTGCCAAACTGTGAGAAACAGGAGAGACCTTGGTATAGCTGTTCTGATTATGAGAGCTTCTTTTGTTTAGTTCTTCGGGGCAGCAAATAAAGCCTACTTTGGTCGCGTTCCCACTTGCCTATAAAGCAGATCATGAAGTGAATTAAGAGGTGTCGTTCCCACTGATGCCTGAATTAGTTCCTCAATGCCCTAGAATAGTTTCCACTGCGATTTGATTCAAAATCAAATTATATCGTATAATTTGAATTAGATGCCTATAAACCGGTTTAAAAAAATAGTAGGTTATAACGTGGGTTATTTTTCAAAGCGGGGTGTGATTCGCGGTATCTGAATGAGAACGAAAGGGTGTCTGATTTGGGAACCTGGAGATGGGAGGAGCAGCGCTCAAGGGGCTGGCCTGGGGATGTCACCCTTTTGTTCTCTTTCTGCATTGCCAGCGCCATTTTCTTCAATTCGCATAGACTTTCCCCCAGTGGACTGCAACCTCCCCTCTGCTATTCATTCATAGACCGATGTGTGAGGAGACCCATTGAACACCATTTTAAACTATTCTTTTTTCACCTCTGCCTACCTGAGCGCCTGAGCAGCAGATGGGCTTTGCAGGACTTCCCTGCTTGATCGCCCCCCAGACAGCCCAGGGAGCAATGGGGAAGGCAAAGGGATTTTTGGGAAAGGAGGCTCCTTTCAGAGGAACTATGGGATGGGCTTTGCAGGACATCCCTGCTTGATCACCCCCCAGACAGCCCAGGGAGCAATGGGGAAGGCAAAGCGATTTTGGGGAATGGAGAGCCTGGACGTCCAGGGATCTGAGGGGGGGGGATCGAGCCATATCTTCTCTCTTCCCCAAAGATTCTCTCCCCAATAATGAAGCCTGCTGCCTTCTCCTCCTTGATCTGATTTGCCAAGCCTCCTTCTAGTCTGGGGAGACACAACAGAAGAGCGTTGGATGCAGCCAGTTTTCATTGGCTGCCCTAAAAATAAAAAATAAAAACCTAGACTTGTGACGTCTGAAGCCTACGCACTTGATTGACAGCTTGTGGACACAAATGGGAACGGTAGCAAGTTAATCCGCTTTAAAATAAAGCAATTTAAAATAAATGGGAACGAAAACAGGGTCTAAATGAATCAAGGTAATTTGCCCCTTTTGGTAATGGAAACGATGGAATTGCGCCAATATAATCCGTTTTATCTGCCAAGTGGGAACGCACCCTTCATAGCTTTTCCCATAGGGCCAGTAACATGCCTGGAATGCCTCAGGGAAGGATATCCCACCAAGTTATCAAAGGCCTTGTGGAAGATTGAGGTTTTCTAGGCCATGAAACAACTGCAGTATCTATTATTTCCCATTCAAGTCCTATTTTGCTCCAATGGCTTATGTATGTCTTGATAATGTATGGATCTTTTGGAGAGATTTGGTTAGATCCAGCCCAGATCTAAAACAGCTACTTACTGGATTGGATAGCCATGGATAGGTTATTCAAAGACTGAATATGCCAGAAGCTTTGTATGTCATCTGTTGTGTGTCATAGGCAAATGGTGCTTGTTTATTTTCTGCAGGAGACAGCAATATTCATGGGCAACTGGAGAGAAATGACTAAACTTCACAGCCTCTAAATAATGCTGAAACCAGGGTGTTGCAAGGCCGACAGCTGCCCATCACCAGATGACAAACAGCTTGTCTTTAGATGCCAGGGATCATTAGTGCAGTGCAGAGGGCCAAACCTCAAATCACCTGTTCTTGGGCTTGGCACAGTATGGCTCTGTGAAATGCTTAGTATATTGCCTGTCAAATTAGAAATGGAAAGGTTTTCTGTTTTGAAAGCTCTTTGGAATCTTAGAATCATAGAATTGGAAGAGGCCTCAAGAGCTATCCAGTGCAACCCCCAGCCATGTAGGAAGACACATTCAAAGCAACCCCTGAGATAAAAATCTCATAAGAAAGACTCCATCATGCTCTGAGGGAGTGTGTTCCACTGTGAAACAGCTCTTACTGTCAGGATGTTCTTCATAAAGTTGAGGTGGAATCTCTTTTCCTGTAGGTTGCATCCATTGCTCCATGTCCTAGACTGTGGAGCAGCAGAAAACAAGCTTGCTCCATCCTCAACATGACATCCTTTTAAATATTTACACAGGGCTATCATATTACCTCTTAACCTTCTTTTCTTCAGGCTAAACACCCCCAGATCCCGAAGTTGCTCCTCATAGGGCATGGTTTTCAGACAAACGAATCTGGTGTTTGCCACTATAAAGGTCAGCGATGGTGGACAAAGTTTCCAACCATTACTGATATTCACCCATCCCCATATATCTAGCTTCAGTGAAGTGTTAGATGTGATCTAACGTCCATGCTAGTATATACATGGTATAAGTAGGAGCTCACAGTTCTAGCCATTACTCTGTTCGAATAAGTGTGTACCCTGTTAATTTTTATTTATAGAAAATATTTCTGTCCTGCCCCTCAAAAACTAGATTCTTGAGATAAATTTGAACATGCCCCAGGCTGCCAAACATGTCCTAAGATGCCAGAACATGCCTCAGAATGTTATTTGATATGTCAGTGTTTTTGGCAAATGTGCCAGGAGTTCCTCTGCAGATGAATCAATATGGAAAGAACTCCCTGAAATAATGTTTGCACCTGCTTGAAAGCTAACCTAAGCTCTTTGAACAAAAGGCATTACTTTACCTATTTGGCATTTCAGTTAATCTCTGCATTTTTAGCATAAAAGTTAGACATAAGCTTGTTTTTCCATTATGTTCTTTCCAGTACTTTGCCATGTGATATAATTACAGGCAATACAAAATCAGCCATCGGAAGTCATTTGTCTTTCATTCGAAGCTGGTGCCAAACATTTTAAATCTGCACATTTTCTTTTTGTTACCCCTGCTTCCCCTCTCTCTGACTCAGGGCAGTGAGCTAACAGGTCCTGGCTCTGGTCAGCAGCCAGAACTGCCCTTTGATGCACAAACAATCTCAAAATGGGTCGAAATTTTAAAAATGAATTATCTGTTTATTTAGCTTTTCTCAGGTTTAGTCCCTTAACTTTCAGCTTTCAGAATTCCAAAAGTGTACTGTCATGACACAGAGGATTTCTAAAGAGAGTGTCAAAAGGTCACTTTTTTGTACTACACCTCCCAGCATGGCCAGGAAGCATTCTGTCTGGGAGGTTCTGAGAGTTATAGTCCAAATACATGGTATTTCTAACCCCTGCATCCAACCCTGAAGGTTTAGATTGGGCTGTGCTTGTAGCTGAGAGTTCAGGCTTTTTATCTCCCAGATAGCCTTTTAACAAAATAATAATAACAGTTTATTTTTATATTTCCCGCCTCTCTGAAGATCGAGGCGGGATTACAACATTAAATAATACAAGATAATACAAATAATACAAATACTAATATAATCAGTAAAACAGTGATCATAGTTGAGAGTGGAATATTGTCATATGTTTTTATACAGAGTCTGATGGGTAAGCCCGCCAGAAGAGATCTGATCTCTTCCGGTAGGCTATTCCATAATTTTAGAATTGCTGCTGTGGGAAGTTGTCATTAACCTAGCATTATGGTGTTCCAGTAAATACTTCCCGGTTGTTCTGAGAGTGCGGGGCGGATTGTGTAGGGAGAGGCATTCCCTCAGGTAACTCGGGCCCAAGCCATGCAGGGCTTTAAAGGTGATAACCAACACCTTGTATTGCACCCAGAAGCTGATTGGCAGCCAGTGACATATATCCTAAAGTTGAAAGAAATGTGAATAGACTAAAATTGTCTATAGAGTACACGACATTCTTTGTGAACTTACCAGAGCATATGTTTTCATGTCATACTTTGTTCATATGTCATGCATTATAAAATTGTTCTGTCCCTCAAGTATCTGATCACTGTCAAAGATAATAACTGGGATTCCTTTTGCACCATAGACTGTTAAAAATGGAGTGGTTTGTGGGATGACATAAGGGATTCTGTGAGTCAGATTTAAACCTCTGGAGGTTGGATTTCAACCCTACAGGGAATAGCAGAAGTGGGAAGAGAACATATTGTATAAAAATAGGAGTATAATAAACCGCTGCACATTCAGTTGTATTCATAGATTAGCAGATGCTATGGGGACACTGTGGCTTAGTTGTTAAGACACCATTTCTGACATTTGTGAGGTCAGAAGGATGAAAGTTCAAGGTCCAAGTGCCATATGATGGGGTGAGCTCCCATCATTAGTCCCAGCTTCTGCCAACCTAGCAGTTCAAAGCATGCAAAATGCAAGTAGATAAATAGGTACCACTTCAGTGGGAAGGTAACAGCGTTTGGTGCAGTCATGCTGGCCACATGGCCACCAGAGTCATCTTCGGGCACCCTGCAACAGTCAGTTACGACTAAACATTAATGCCAAGGGGAAACCTTTATCTTTATTGGTTATTTTTTTCATGGTATAATGGCAGAGCAAAATGTCCTGATTGTTTCTCCCAGTTTAAAGCAATGGGGAATCTTTTTCCTGATTAGCTGCCCTCATCTCTTTATCTGGATACCACGGTTGCTTACACTCCTTTGACCCAGCGATGGCTGACCAAAGGAAGCTGCATCTTCTCCCATCCCAGGCAGTATTTCCATGCAAGCCAGAGGGTATCCATGAGTTAGTTTGTTTGCAAAGCCATCTCCACCTTTCATTCAGAAACAGAATTTATTTGAGGTGCTTTAAAAAGGAAACTTAAATGGAACACAATTTCCACATCACTATGATAAAGAGAATTTGGATTGTTGAAGTAATTCATTGTGTATGTAACTGCCTTGTTAATATTACTTGTTCCTTGTTGTTTAAAGAGTGATGCATTGAGATTGTGTTTGCTGTCATTAATTGCCATCATGTTGGCTTTGAGATATGATACCCCAATACTTGAGAGTTCTCCAAGACCACCTATTATTTATAGCCCTACTAAGGCCTAAATACCCAAAGCACCAGATCCTATATGACCTTGGAAGCTAAGCAGGGTTAGCTATGGTTAGTACTTGGATGGGAGGCCACCAATGAATACCTGTAGGTTATATTTCAGAAGAAAGAACTGGCACAACCACCACTGATTGGGATGGGACCACAGCAACCAGATGCTGCAGTCCCAAGGCCAGATGCTGCTGCTGTCTCAAATGGGCCACCAGTGCTATTTTTTTTTTTTTTTTTTTTTGGGCACTCCTTTTGCTGGTGGCCCTGGCACAGCTTTGGCCCGATCCAGGGGTGTGTGTTATCTGTACGTCACACCCCTAGATTGGCCCAAAGCCAATACTTTTGACTCATGTGTTTTGGGCCTTAGGTAACAAAGCTTCTGACAAAGAATCTTTTTACAAATAAGTATTTTTATGGGACCCCAGCTCCCCCTTTTTCCCCTGGTTCTCTGTCTAGTTGGAAGGATTATTTTCAGCATTGACATTTGGAGAATAGTGAAGGAAGGCTGAAGAAAGACAGGCTTTTCAGTGTTGAGTTTCTGCATCGTGTCTATAGTAAACAATTCAGAACAAAACATGAGCTGTGAAAGAGTGGGTTTCTGTTCTAGGCGATCCTTCTATAGTATGCTTACCTATAAGAAGCAGCTGCCTCCAGTATCATTTCCTGAGCATGTTTGAAGAGCAAGTCAGGAAGAAAAGGGAAGAGCCTTCCTCACTTCACTTCAACATGTTGAAAAACCATAGATCTATAAGTTTCACCACTAAAATGGAAATAATAAGAAACATGGAGGCTGGGGGGGGGGGAATCATCCCTGGACAACAGTTTCATATGGTCTCTAGAAGATTCAAACTGTTTTTATTTATTTATGGAGGACCTACCTGACCTGATCATTTTACATTAGTTTTGAGTAAAAGTTTGCTGAAACATGTTGAACTGCTCTTTTTCTTTTCCCCCCTCTCCCTGCCTTGTGTGTGCCTGTGTGCCTGTGTGTGTGGGGTGGAGAAACCTATTTCTGTTCTTTCCATGTTATTTCTGCTTCTGGTACCAAAGTTTGTGTTAAATAGATCCCTGGAACACATCTGTTTCATTAACTGAGTTGTACTCATTACAATAAAAAAAATGCATCATTATAAAAAATAATATTGATGCTCCTTGTAACCCTTCTCCTCATAATGAATTACCAATCATCTTTTTATTTACTACACATTACTGTATTTTTAAGTTCTGATTATACCTGTGAAACTCCCTCTTTCTCCAGAGTTTCAAGTGGAATATGATGATTCTAATCATCTTGGCCAGTCCTGGCTGAGGTCTGGCATGTGTGCAAAGGATGAGTTTTTGGCCAGGGTGATAAACTGGATTTGGCTTGGTCTATGATTCATTCATTCACTTCTCACAAACTTTGAACATCATAATTTAACTGTACCAGGAAAAATAACCTTTGGATTACAAAGTCTACAGATACAAAGCATGGATTATATTGTTTGCTGAAGCCCCATGCACTTGCATAATATAACAAGAATTCATGAATTGTAATCATTTCTGTTCATGAATCCCTTGCTGGTTGTTCTAGTGCAAATTTGGCCTCAGTTGATTTAAATTTTATTGTGGGTTCTATCTAAAACAGCTACTTCCTTTATGATCTGCAAAGGGCTGTTCATGACTGGAAAGATGGATAGAAGCTCATTCACAGAGAACAGACTGCTTTGTTATGATGGGCAAATTATTACTAATCTGCCTTTAAAAAACAACAACCTGTTTTCCTGTATTCATGTGTTCATGTCTGTATTTGCCAGCATTTCTTCTAATGATTCTGTTAAAAGTGTTCAGAGTAGCCTAAAATGCTTATCTGAAAATACAGAAAGGGGGGAACCACATCCGTTTCTCATTTAATTCCCTATTAACACCTTAAAGGCATTTCCTCAACAGTTGAATCTAGCCACATTTTAAACACTTGTTGAATCATGATATGAAACAGAAGACTGGAAAATATGTTGACAGATTTTTAAAAATGAATTTGAACATTTCCCCCCCATTTTGTTTCTCTCCGTGTTGGCCATGTGCAGTAACACCAATTAGCTTCCTTTTTAAAATTTGGCAACATAACCCAGCCATGTCCATAACTTTAAATTCCACTGGATTTAGTTTCTTTTGGCAGGATGGTGGCTTGATTTCTTTATACAGACAACTGCTTTTTCAGTGAAAGAAGAACAGGTTGGGTCTTGCTACTCATCACATGCTGTGCAGTCCTTTTACTTATTCATTTTGTGTCTTTAAGTGCTAATAAAATTTCCAAATGAGAGTGGCATGTGGTGGATTCTGTGTGTTTATAGATACATACTAATTAGTGCATGCATATGAAGGAGTGATCAGTGACCTAATAAGAATAACAACAAAACAAAACCGACCACTTTTCCTTCCATTTTTCCTGAAAGAAATTACCCATAAGTCTTCATTTCAATTTGTATTCTTCTGATACTGTATAATTTAGTGACACAGAAGTTCAGAGTATTCCATTCAGGGAACTATAGGATAGCTTGGAGAAGAGAAGACTGAGAGGTGATATGATAGTTAATATTTAATTACCTGAAGACATGTCATGTAGAAGATGAACCAAGCTTGTTTTCTGCTTCTCCAGAGACTAGAACATAAACCAATGGATTCAAACCATGGTAAAAGAAAATAAGTTCTATCCAAACCTCAGGAAGAACTCCTTGACTGTAAGAACTGTTCAACAGTGGAATGGACTTCCATGGAGGATGGTGGAGGTGTACGATGATCATCTTTCAGGAGTGGTCCCTTCTAAGATTCTACAAATCCAAGTCCACAAAAGTCACTACCTTTCTCCCAATGCATGGCTGTCTGTTGGCTGGCCCAGAAGGCCTTAGTGCTTTCAGACAATAGCTGCATCCACACTGGAGAAATAATCTGGTTTGATACCACTTTAACTGCCATGGCTCCATGCTATCAAATTCCCAGAATTCAATAGCACGGAGTCATGGCAATTAAAGCAGTGTCAATTCAGATTATTTCTCCAGTGCAGATGCAGCCCATGTTAGTCATTCTTTCATTTTAGGTTCTCCATTCTCCAAGTGCAGGATGCAAGGTGGGTTAGTTATAACAAATATATAAAATATATATATTTTAAAGGCTGGGGGAGAGGAACAGTATGAAAACAATTAACCAACAGTTAAATAAACTGTTTTAAACCCAAGCACATAATTAAAACACTTTAAAATCTTTTAAGAAAATAACAGGAAAGGGCTTTTGCTTTTTGGTATTATTATTTTTTCTTTTATAAAAATTATGTTTTAAATGTGTTTTGAACTGTTTTAACTTTGTGTTTTTAATGTAGTTTTCTTTTTCTTTTTTTTGTAAACTTTTCTTTAAATAGTCTTTATTAGTTTTATATAATAAAATCATTCCATATAGAATTACAAATGAAATCATGTTTTTGTTCTCTTATCTTAATAGATTTTCCTCAGTCTTCCTTGAGTTCTTGGAATTTTAAAGAGTTCTTTTTTCTTGTGCTATAAAAGAAACGATCTGTTTTGTTATGTATTATACTGTATACATTATAACAAATACAAAAATGAGCTCTAACTCCAATATACATTCACATAATTTGTAAACGTTTTATTAATGGTGTTTTAGCTGCAGTTTGTTTTAATTTGTTGTGAGCTGCTGGGAGAAAGGGGGATATACATTAAATAAAAAGGGACAAATGGGACACCTCCATTAAAAAAAGCCCTTCTGCTGCAGCCATTTAGTGGGCAAAAACCAGTCTGAATAGAAAGGCCTTTGCCTGCCAACAGAATGAGAACAGAACAGAGTGGGCAACTTCCCAGAGTCCATAGGTGATGCCTGTTGAACCTCGGAGGGTTGCACCTAACTCTAACCCTGCACTCACCCTTTTTCAATTGAGAAAGGTCCTGTAGAATCAGTGGGCTTTAGAGGTCGTGTTTGTGTTGGAGAAGAAGGGCAGGTCTGAAGACTAGGCTTCACCCCGCTCTTTACAAGTTCAGTAGCAAACTTCCTCTCCACCTTCTTCTCTTGATCAAACTTGTCAGTCTCTTTTGCCAGGAGTTAATACTGCTGGAGTACTGTACCTGAATGAAAGGAGAGGTTGTATGCTTTACAATGATGAAAATGTACAGCCCAGAGTCTCATTCTGTTGCGTTGAGGCCAAACCTTGTCTTTTGTGATGGAGCCAATTTAACAGGCTGACAACCCAGAATTAAAAGCCTTTGGGGTAGTAATCTTTCCCAGACATCTTTGAATGCCTCAAGCATTTGTTTTTGCCATCACCTGCTGTAATTTAAAAAATTATAATTATGCATCTGATCTCTGACTTGTGGATAAATTGGATTAAGTGCCTTGTAATGAAAGCTTTTCTTTTGTTGCTGAGCAGCTGAGTGAGCATGCTGCTTAAGGTCTGCATACTTAACCCATGCTGCTGGGGCATTGGGTTTGAAGTCAGGGCAGCAGGCAGATTCCACTAGTCATCAGACCTGGGCAGCTGTTTCAGGGCACTACTGATACATGTGTTGCAGGATTTCCTCCTCCAGCCATCATGGAAACCAAAACTTGTACATGCCACACCCTCCAGCATTTCTCAGATGAAAGCCAGAACACATGTGGCTAAGCAACATCAGAGTGTGGTCAAGATGGCAAAATTTATAAAAGAAAAAGAGCAGACAAACTAGGAGAGATTGAAGGTGTTTACTTTTGCCTGAGTCTATAGGAAAGAGCAAGATGCTTTCCTGTCCTGACTTCTTCTGTTGAGTTAATGGTGTATAAGCTATTTTTCCACTTTGAACTCAGGTTGCTGCATTTGAAGTGAACTGAGGACAAAGGTAGAAGGAGGAGAAACTGTGACCTTTTAAAAGCAGCTGAAAAAGTGGGATGACAGATGATTAATTGTGGCTGTCCCTGCCAAATTGGAATAGTTTGACACCATATGCTACTTTTTGGACTAAACTCCCAGAATCCCTTAGTGACCATGTTGGCTAGGGAATTCTATGCGCTGTGATCCAAAAAAGTAACCAGTCCTAGCTGTGATGGAAGCTGAATATCTGTGGATACTTTTGTATACTCTTTACCATATATACTCATCTATAAGTCTAAAACGTATACCCAAAAACTGACCCCTGAATCCCAGGTTGACTTATTTACGGGTCACTATGGAAATGTGATAGCAGCTCTTTCAGATTTCCCCATTTCCCCATGTGGTGTGGGGAGGAGTTTATTTCTCTCTGAAGCCAAGCAGAAAGAGTCTTGTTTGTGTAAATGTCCATCTCCTACCTGAGCATATGGCTGAAAAGAAAGCTGAAACGATGAAACAAAAACCCTCGGTTGAGAGTCTCTCTTGCCATACACACAGATACACATACTGAAGGATCCTCCGGGTTTTACTCTCGACCTATCC
This sequence comes from Sceloporus undulatus, assembly GCF_019175285.1. NCBI lineage: Eukaryota > Metazoa > Chordata > Lepidosauria > Squamata > Phrynosomatidae > Sceloporus > Sceloporus undulatus. Next base: position 351,968,899 of record NC_056522.1, on the reverse strand, counting down.
TCGGGTCATGGTGAAATCCATAATTTTGGCCCCAAAACCTGACCTTGACTTATACATGAGGTCGATTTATAGTTGAGTATATACAGTAATTTTGGAACTGTTAGTATAGATAGAAAATGCATTGTGTAAATCAGCTCTGCACAGATTTGATGTGAGTTTTGCAGCCTCAACCTTGGTATATTGCTTGGGGCCAGAAACTGCTATATACAAAATTTAAGATAAGTGGTTTTACTTTTACTAAACATCTTACACAATTGAGGTAATAGGCAAATGAGAGTTGGTTGGCTCGCTTGCTTTAAGGTACAAACATTGTACCTTGATTTAATGAAGATATATTTAAGCTGAGACAAGAGTCTGTCTTTCGATCATCAAGAAATTGTTACTACAGGTTGAGTCTCTTTTATCCAAAATGCTTGGGACTGGATGTGTTTTGGATATTGGACTTTTTTCAGATTTTGGAATATTTGTAATAAGATATTTTGGAGATGGAATATACTGTATATACTCATGGATAAGTCTAGAAATTTAGGTCACAAAATGGACCCCAAAAACCTGATTCGACTTATCCACGGGTCAATGTAAGTAGTGTATCTTAACTCTTAGTCAAAAGAAGGAACCATCCCCTGGTGAAAAGCAGGAATATAGTATGTGAAGCACCAACCCCCTCTATTCTCTCATCCATCCAGCCTTAAGAGTAAGCACAAACAGTTATGTTTGGTGGACTTTTGTAAGTTCTTTGACATTGTTTTGCTTTGCTTCATCCTTTAGATCCTTTGCTATATGCCTCTAAAGTTTACCCTTGACCTATCCATGGGTCTTAGAAAATCCTTATTTTTGGCCCTGAAACTTGCCCTCGACTTATACATGAGGTCGACTTATAGTCAAATATATATGGTACACAATAAGATATCTTGGGGATGGGACCCAAGACTGAACATGAAATTCATTTATGCTTCATACACACCTTATATTGTGAGCCCGCGCCGTACGCAGGCTCATTAATTTATAGGCTGCTTTCAGTTTATAGGCAATACAAACAATGGCACGCGCGCCAAGCCCCATTCTGTCCAATGGGGCTTGAGCATACACGTTTTTTGCTTTACATGGGGGAGGGGGTCTGGAATGGATTCCCTGTGTCAAGTGAGGGCCGACTGTAATCATAACCTGAAGGCAATTTTATACATATTTTTAATGATTTTGTACATGGAAAAAAAGTTTGTGTACATTGAACCATTAGAAAGCAAAGGTATCACTATCTCAGTCATCCATGTTTACAGTTATGGATATTGGTGTATTTTGGAATTCCACATAAGAGGTACTCAACCTGTACACTAGTAGATATGGTGAGTAGTGTGCTGTATAGCACAGCCTAAACTGTAAAGGTACCAGATTCTGTCTGAATTTGGAAGCTAAATAGGGTCAGCTTTAATTTGTTCTTGGTGGTAGACTATCAACGACTTCCAGGTGCTGTAGGCTATTTCAGAGGAGGAAAAACTGGCAAAATGACTTCTGAGTATTCCTTGCCTAAGAAAACACTTTAAACTTTTAATGGGTTCACCATAAGTAGACAGGCAACTTGAAGGCACATACACATTTGTGCTGTATAGCCCCCAAAATCTGTGCCTGGACTACATAAATAGTTTAAATAATTTTGAGGTGGTTGAGTGAATAGCACTGTGTCATACTGTAGGAAAGGTGTGTGACACATTTTTATTCACCTTAAAAGTGGAACACTAGCACTTTTTATAAGGTTAGCAGGGATTTACTTGATCAAACATTGGAAAAGTAACATCCCATCACCACATGAAGTCTGAACTTATTTTCTCTATTTTAATTCACATACCCCTTTCACATAATGAGCCTGACATGGGCATAAGCCTTAATAACTTAATGCAAGTTATTAAGATGTATGAGAAATTGCATTTCAGAGAGTTCCTATTATAGAAAACCTTATTGGTAAGAACATTAGCACAGTAGTGAAGTGGCAAGTGTATTATTTTGAGCCAGATAATTTAATGTCCTTTGTATATTTTTGTGTCTGTATGGGAGTGACTGGGTATAATACAGTTATCCCTCTGTTTTTGCAGAGGATCCGTTCCAGACCTCCCTGTGAAAAAGAAACTCACTGATATTCAAGCCCTATTGGCTTGAATGGTGGCACATGCCTGTGAGCATGTGGGGGTGTGCACGGTGGGCACATGCCCCATTTAGTCTCCCTCTATTTGCCCCCCATGGATATGTGTGGGACGTGGATTTCAAATCCATGAAAACAGAGGGGTGACTGTATTTAGAAATGATAGTACTGCCCCTGGTCTGAAGGAGGAGCATATAGAAATACATACATGTGCACACAGACATGCACACACCACCTTTCTCATGACTTGGACCATAATGTAGGTTTCCACATAGGTGGCTAGCCCAAAATGGTGGGCTATCCATCCACATATTGGAGCTCCCATGCATCGCCCTGCCCTCAAAGTAGCCAATGGCAGCATGTGGATGTTGCCACTCATTGACTAATATTGGCTTGAGCTCCCACGCTCTTTACCATCCATGTGGGGGGGGGGGACCAAATCCCTGAGGATGGGCCCATGGTACAGCTAAAAATGTACTCCTGACCTTGGGCTGACTCCACCAGATATGTGTCCAGTCTGCCAGGATCTGGCCCAATCCAGGCCCCAGGATTTTGACCTGCCAGGACAATGTGAGACCAAGGGCAACATGGGTCTTTTGGCTTGTATGGATAACCCCCAAGAAAGCAATATTGGAAACTGGCTGGTAATTCTCTGGTATAGTGGGGTTCAGAGATTTTTGTCCACTAAAAATTTCACTATTCTAAGCCGGTCAAAAACCTGCCTTACTGTAATAATAATAATAATAATAATAATAATAATAATTCTTGCTTCATCTAATTAACCATTTAAATCAGCCATTTCTCCTCTTTCTGCATTTATGAGCCAGGAAGGGCACAGATCCAATATGCATGTAGTGGCTCTCACCTTTCCAAGGATCCTGTCCATACTCAGACTTCACCTCATTCTGTATAGCTTCTACATGATGACGAATGGGCCAAGTGGCTAGACATCCTGATTAAGGAGCAAAGGCATTGATGGCTCAAGAAACAAACTAAAGGCACTATCATGGGAGCTCCACCAAGGTTTTATTGGGTGCTATGCTAATTCTAAATTATGAGAAGAAATTAAGGGGGGATGATAGCTAAGTTTATCAGTTGATACCACAGAGACGTCAGGATAAGTGAACAAGAGGCAAGGCTTTTGGTTACTTAAACTATTTAACTGTATCACTGCTGCTTTCTCTTAGACATTTTTAGTTCTTTTCTGTGTGGAGTTGCTTCATTTCTAACAGCATCATGACCTTGTGATAGAGAAGTATGTAGAGTTTAGAAATGTAAAAGCAATGGCAGCAAAAGGACAGGAAAGGAGACTTGTGAGTGTGAGTGCTTAGGAAAAACAGTGTTTGAATAATAACTGAATTCCTAAATTTCTTGACCTTTTCTAAAACCTTATCTTCCTCTTGCAGAGATCCACGGCCAACAAACCAGCGTGTCAATGATCATGTTAACAATGATGTCAACCTCCGGATTCAAAACCTCACTATCTTGATCAGAAATATCAAGACCTATTATCAGGTATGTGTAATTTACTTGTTACATATTTGTGATATTTAAGTACAATTGACCCTCTGTATCCACAGATTCTTTATCCATGAATTTACACATCCACAGCTTGAAAATATTTGAATGTGGAAATATATACATTCCAAAAAACAAATCTTGATTTTGCCATCTTACTGTCCATTGTATTTAATGGCACTTGAGCATCCATGGATTTTGGTGCCCATGGGAGGTCTGGAATCAAACCCCAGCGGATACCAAGGGCCCGCTGTATATTTCTTAATAAGACATAAGAGGAAGAACTGGTACTGGAAATTAAGAGGAAGTTGTATTTCAAGACAAGTTTTCAGTCAGTAGTGTGGTTCTACTAGCATGTTAGGTGTGGGTATACATTTAAGGAGTAAATGCATTTATCACTAATCCCACATAACTTCCCATGTACCATCTGTTTGAATTCTTCAGTAGAGTTAGAAATGGAATGAAAGTTAGAATGAGCTTGTAAAGTAACCTACCTCTAAACGATGTTTTTGTATGTACAAAATTATTGCTAGAAAATTGACATATTGGCAGACTAAAGCGGAATAATTCCATTTCTACAGGCATGGGCAACTATGGAAGGCTAGAGGGACACAATAGCTCTCTTCCCCAGACATTGGAGGGCTGAACTCCTGCAAAAAAATAATAATCATTTTTGCCCCCAAATGCACTTTAGGGGAACACAATAAGCGGGGCTCTTCCTGGGCCATTTTAGGCCTGAGAGAGGCCTTTGTTAACAACAGAATGTGAGCAGGAGTTGCTTCCTCATCACTTCCTTTGCGAAACAAATAGGCCTCTCCTAAATTGACTCGGGAATTGCATAAAATATGGTTCAAATAGGCCCCACACATCTAGAAAACATTTTGGAGTATTTAAAGGCATTTTGGAAAATCATAGAGTTGGAAGAGACCACAAGGGCCATCCAGTCCAATCCCCTGCCATGCAGGAATGCACAATCAAAGCACCCCTGACGGATGACCATTCCAGCCTCTGTTTAAAAATGGTGGGTGGGGGGAGTTGCAAAAATAGTTTTTAAGCATGGTGGAAATACCCTTTACACACCCTAGAGTGCTTTTAAGCACGGTGGAAATACCCTTTACACAACCTAGAGTGCATTTGGGGGGATTTTTGAGGGAAAAAATATATTTGATTTTTTTTACTCTTGGAGAGCCTGGGAACCACAAAAACAGCCCTGGGCTGCACTTTGTTCAACTTTACATTAACTAGCATCTTTCATTGATCAAAAAGTTGTGTTATTCTCCTGTGACTTGTAACCAGTTTGAAGTGGATCATTAGCAGTGCATGGACTTAGTTCAAAAATTGGGAAATGTACAGAAAAAGGCAACCAAAATGATCAACAGGCAGAAGCAGCTGCCCTACAAGGAAATGTTGTTTTGTTTGTTACGGACAGAGTAAGTAAGGATAAGCTGTTCAGTCTCTCTCACACTGAGACTCATAGGAGATTATCACACAGGAGAAAGGAGGGTACAAATTGGAACGCTCCCGTTGATATCTGGTCCTTTTCACATTGCGCTTATCTCATCCTCCTCCTGTAAGTCAAGTGGAATGTCTCCTTCACTTTGTATTAATGTAAACTTCCATTAATACAAAGTGACAGAACCATTGCTCTTCACTCATAATCTTTGTGTGATTACGCAATAAGGATGTCTTAATGGTGGGATAATAACACAATAAGCGTGAAGTCATATGATAATCTTCATGTGATCATACGATAACCATGGGAGCCATCCACTTCTCTCCCCTCTTTTTCCCCATGTGATAATCTCCATAGTCATCCACTGGAGCTAAATGGTGGGATAAAAGGACAGATGAAAGGAAGTGCTTCTTCATAAATGGCATAATTAAACTGTGAATTTCACCACAAGATGTAATTATGGTTGCCAGTTTTGGATGGTTTTAAATGTTGATTGGATCAAATTATGGAGCATGGGGTAATAAGTGGCTATCAGCAAGGATGGCTGTGTATCACCCACATTATCAGATGTTTGTTGTAGAGAGCAAGAAGGTTGCATTTTGACTCATGTCCTAACTGCAAGCTTCCTATGGACAACTGTCACTGTGTGAACAGAATGCTGGGTTTGATGCATCCTTAGTACGATCCAACATAGGTTTTTAAAAATGTTCTTACATTTTTATCAAGTCTTCAGTTTTATAGAGATAAGTTACTCATCTACCCATATAACACACTAAGGAATCCACGTGCTTACATTTTAAGAGACATTGCAGTGCCTATGTAACAAAGATATTTTGACGGAAAGAAAAAAGATATTGTGATGAACATCATTTTAGATTTGGGCTGATTTTTGGCAGGATATTATTTTCTTGTGTGTGTAGGGTGTTGTAGCAGGTTTTTAAGATATGTGGAGGTGGGATGGGGGGAACAAAACTGCCATGTTTGCAGCAGTTTTGGGCTGTTCGTGAAAAATTGTCTGGATTTTTCAATTTTGAATTGTATTTGGGGGCTTGAGGTGCCACACTTTGAAACTCCAAAGGTCTCATAAAGCCTGTGGTTGTCTTTGCCTACCTCTGCTGTAAATGAAAAGAGTTTTGGTAGCTTAAAAGTAAAACTATCATTCTTAGCCAATGTGAGGCACTGGTCCTTATCTGTCAGAATGCGGAAATTGCAAAATTATTTCTTGGTTGGATACTTAAATTATCCCACAATGTATAGTCATATAACTAATTTTGTTTTGTTTTTTAAAAAATCAGATTGCCTAGTACTAATTTCATTTTGATGGGCTCTGGCACACAGACTTGACCTTGTGGGAAACTCCTGGTTTCTGTATTGTCTGAAAGAAAATCTTGTGGAAAACATGGACTGACCTGTGGCATTTTAACATTGCTTCTGTGACAGTTAATGAGGTGTGCTCCTTACTAATTTGCAACAGGTCTCTGGGTTACCTGATTGAACAGTATTTCAGGGGAATAAGATACAAATTGTGCAGAAGCTTGACCCTAATGTACTGCCTGCTCTTACTTGCCAACAATACTAAATATATTAATAGTTTTGTCCTTTTGTTTTAAGGCCTTCTGTACTCTTGTGTAAATTCATCTGACAACCTAATGCATGATAGTGAATATAAGACAACTGGATTCAAAATTTCAGGCACAGTATTTACCTAGTCACCATGGAAAGCTGTCCTGAGATCATTAAGCATGTGATCTGTTTGAACTTCAGCCAAATCATCAAAAATTTTATTTCGTAGCCCAAGCTGCCAAAAATGACATGCCATTTTAAAAATATGGGCATTTAAAAAAGATAAATGCTAGTGATATCTGTCTTTCCCCTACTATTCAAGGGAGCATTGATTAGGGAAATGGGTGCTTGCAAAACTTGAAGGTGTCAGAACTGTTTTCATCTCTTTAATATAAGTGTTATTATTAATCCCATGTGTAATAGTTAGTAATATAATAAGAAAAAAGGAATTAATGTAGCATATAGAAGAATTCAATTGCAAATATACTGCTTGAAAAATGATTGAAGAATCACTAAGACAGTGAAAGCAAACAATGAAACATTTTTAAAAATCTGTGGTATGTAATGTATTGAGGGGTTAACTTTTGAGCATCCTCAACAATAAAGCTTGAATGTTCCATCAGTGCAATAATTAGAGCAGCTTCCCGTGTGAAGCGCTTCCATTGTGTAGCATCTGGGACCTAAGACTTTATTGTTCAACTGCAGTTTACAAATGTTGTAAATGTTCCCATAGCATAACAGAGGTTGATCGGCTGATGTTCTTCTTGGATGATCCTGGCTGGTTGGACTCTTAATTTAATATAAATTAATTCTGGCTATTCACAATTGTGCTCTAGAAAAGTCAGGCATATTTTATTGTTTCTTATGTTGAGAAGACAGGAATGGCTACATGAGATGCATCTATTCCAGGACCACACAAGCTTTGTATTCCCTAAGTTACACAGAAGAGTAGAATTATTCCAGCACTCTACGTATGTACTTGCTTTTGTGCTAAATAATAGTGTCCACCTTCATTGCATGGTAGGTTAAATACTTAACTGCAGAGGATCATGTACAAGTTGAGTTAATACAGTCAGAGTAGTTCATGATGCAAATGGATTATGTTTTACCATTTTTGTTAAATGAGAGACTTTGAATTGTATCCCAAAGTTATTCATAGTTGATTCCCTGGTACCATTGGCATGTAGAAATCACAGTAGAGAAATAACTTAGGGCCAAAACACATGGCCCTGAAGGGGTGTCTTCAAGCCACCCCAGAGAAAACCAGGTTGGGGCTGTGTCAACCCCTTTGCTGCTGCTTTTCGCCAGGTCCAGGGCAAGTGGCATCTAAATGCCATGCCCCCGAGTCATTCGGAAATTGGCCGGCATGTAATCACCGACACAGCTTCCGGGCGACTCAGGGGTGTGCCGTGTCTAAACGCTATGCCCCCAAACGGCTATAAGCCAGCTGTAAGCTTTACCAGGCCCTCTGTTTCGGCCCTTAATATTTGTCAGCTAACTGCTGACCATTCAACTATTACCTACTTGCTTTTGATTGAAATAACTGCAGAGCCAAATAGCTTGGCAGTTGCTGAAGGAAAGAGAGAGACTCTAAATCAAGCTGGTTAACCTGTTCCAACATGTCACCAGTTCCAGGCTGTTGAATTTATTTTTACAGTTTCATAAATCTAGTGGTTATTGTAAATGCAAATAATAAAAATCAGTATTTCATAATGTTAGAAGGCCTAAAAGCAAGACTGAGCATGTTTTCAGTTTTTTACTTTTCCTGTCTATCTCCAATTGTTTAATTGTGTTGTTACATTGTCAAGCTGGTGCTTTTATACCTGAGATAGGCTGTATTCTTTCAGAGGGTTAAAAAGGGCATTATTCACAGCAAAAAGCATTTTACCTATCACTGTAAAAAGAAAACCATTCATGAATAATTCAAACTTTGTGTTCTATTTGTGGCAGGTCCAAATACAATTCTGTGCTGTCTTTAAAACAGTGTCATCTGGTACTTTTTTGCATAATTATTTTGAAACCTCTTCACAAGACTTTAGTGTGTTGTTGTTGTTGCTTAATAAATAAAGCAACACAAAGCTTTGGGAATGATGCATTTTAAACAATCTCTATGATTGCAGGAGGTAAGTCAGGGTACCTGGCTAGAATGTTGTTGTTGTTGTTGTTGTTGTTGTTGTTGTTATGCTTTATTTATATAGCACTGTATATTTGCACAGAGCTGTACATACAAACAATAAAATAGATAAGAGTAAACCTGTCCATGGTGTACAATCTAAGAAATAATAGCATAATACGTATAAATAATACATAACAATACAGGAAAGTATTTGTTGCATGTTCAAATAAAACATGCAACAAATTAAAAACGTCAAATAGCAAATGGGATTGATTCGAATTGTAGCCTGCAGATGGGAGGGAACATTCCCAAGGAACAATGGAAGCACAGTTTTCTGCTTCCACAAAGGAAGTGTGAACAGTAGAATACTACATATTAATGATAACGTTTTCCCTTAATTCTGATCACTGCTAGATTGCTATTTTTGCAAAATTGTGTCTTGGAATAAGCAACTGTGGAATATTTAACTCTGTTATTCTTTGTCAATATGAAATTGCAGAGTAGATAGTTTTTAAACATCCCCTTTATATTATAATCGTTGCATTTGTGCTTCTTAAGGGAACATAATTAGTAAATGTTAGATCAGAGGTAGGCAACCTTTTTGAGCCGGGGGCCGGGTTGCTGTCCCTCAGACAACTGGGGGGCCGAAGCCAAAAAATAAATAATTAAATAATTTTTTTAAAAAAATTGAAATAAATAAATAAACTGGGACAAATGTAGGACAAAATTTTCAAATGGAAGGCACTTTTTTAAAAAAATGGAGGACACACAAAAAAATTTGCTGATTTTTAAAAAAATGTTAATATAAATGCATGTTTTGGAGGCTTCTATAGACAATTGCCCCCCTTGCCCGCCTCCTCCTGATAGGCCAAAGGCCCCACGCCCTCACGTGAGAGGCCAAAGGCTCCGGCAGCAATCGGCGGCAGGACCGGGCGGGGGCCGGTCCCAAGGCCTTGCCAGGCCGCATCCGGCCTGCGGGCCGCAGGTTGCCTACCCCTGTGTTAGATTGTTTTTAAATCTTCAAACTAAATATGAATGCATTCCATAATGTGTGTATTCAGCTTAATGTGTGTGTGTATGTGTTTGTGTTTGGTCTTTTTGTTGTTGTTTTTCAAATTGAATTGGGCCCTGAAGCCACACTGCCATTTAAGTTTTGCCCTTGACCTCTTGTGAATTTATGACATAATTCAAATCTCTGGATTCTGAATCTGAGAATATATGTATGGAACCTTGATGTCATCTTAAGACCCATATCATTCAAGATCTTTTAGAAGAGAAGAATTGTGACCTGGCTTGCGTTACAGAGACCTGGCTGGGGGCCAATAGCAATGCAGTGTGGGCACAGACTCTCCCAGCTGGGTACACAGTTAAGGAGCAGACCAGGACTCGTGGGCGGGGGGGGGGGGTGTTGCCATAGTCTATAAAAACACTTTTACCTTAACCAGGAACCCTATCCGGAAAACAGACTATATCGAATGTATTTACCTGACCCTGAAGGCTAGGGACAGTCTGGGGATCCTGTTGGTCTACCGTCCACCCCGTGGGCTGACAGACTCCCTGGCTGAGCTGACACAGCTGGTCTCGGAACTGGTGTTGGAGTCCCCTAGACTTTTAGTTCTGGGGGACCTCAACATCTCTTTCGAAGCCAGCTCACAAAATCTGACAGGTGCAGCTCGGGAGTTCATGGCTTCCATAACGGGCATGGGCCTGTCCCAGTTAGTCTCGGGTCCAACGCATTGCGCAGGTAATAAGCTTGATGTCGTCTTTAGTACGGACTGGGATAATCCGTGGGCAGAGGTATGTAGTACTTCTGCCTTGTCATGGACGGACCATTTCCTAGTTGAGGTTCGACTTAAGACAACTATCCAAATCCCCCCGGGGGTGGAGGACCTATTAGGATGGTCCACCCTTGAAGGCTGATGGAACCCAAAAAGTTCCAAGAAGCTTTAGAGGAGTTTATGGTTGGTTCTGATGGCGATTCTGTTGATGCCCTAACATCTGGGATAATGATCTCTCCAGGGCTATACACAGTATCACTCCTAAGCGTCCTTTCCAGCCCGCTTCTAATAAGAAACCCTGGTATACGGAAGATCTTCGGGAAATGAAGCGGGCTGCGCAACGACTAGAGCGCAGCTGGCGGAGACACCAGCGCTTATCTGACAAGACACTCCATGAGGCTCCTTTGAAGTCTTATGGAGTGGCAATAGGTGCAGCAAAGAACGCCTTCTATGCTGCACGTATTGCATTTGCAGAGTCGCGTCCAGCAGAGCTGTTCAGGGTGGTGAGGGAGCTTACCCAGCTTCCTCCCACTCTGAACCCTATTTTAGAACCAACTAAGGCCTGCTGTGATGATTTTAACAATTTTTTCACAGATAAAATTTCGCGGATAAGGGCTGATCTCGACGCTGGCACTTCAACAGAGACAATAGAAGAGGTGCTTCCGTGGACTCTGTTAAACTGGATCACTTTGAGTTTGTTGATACCGATGAAGTGGACAAGCTTCTTGGAAATGTTAGGAAGACGACATGCTCTCTTGATCCCTGTCCCTCCTGGCTGACCGCCCAGGGTGGTGATGCTGTAACATCATTTTTGCAATGCATAATTAATGCATCATTCAGGGAGGGTAAATTTCCATCTAGTTTAAAATTAGCAACAGTTAAACCGTTGTTCAAAAAACCCTCCCTGGACCCCCTGGTGAGAAATAACTATAGACTGGTCTCATTATTGCCATTTTTAGGTAAGGTGATCAAGAGGGCGGTTGCCTTCCAACTCCAAGCAGTCTTGGATGAAACAGGCTTCAGATCGGGATATGGAGTTGAGACTGCCATGGTCGCCTTAGTCGATGATCTCCACCTGGGCATCGACAGGGGAAGTGTGACCTTGCTGGTGCTCTTGGACATCTCAGCAGCTTTCGATACCATTGACCACGGTATCCTTCTGGAACGCCTGAGGGAGTTGGGTATCGGGGGCACTGTGCTCCAGTGGTTCCGTTCCTACCTCTTGGGAAGATTCCAGATGGTGCAGTTGGGGGACATGTGCTCCTCTAAGAGGGAACTAACATCTGGGGTCCCTCAGGGAGCTATTTTGTCCCCCACTTTGTTTAACATTTACATGAAACCGCTGGGAGAGATCATCCGGAGACACGGGGCGCAGTGTTATCAGTACGCTGATGACACCCAAATATGCTTCTCTGTGCCTCCGACTGCTGCAGTGACTAAGGATGGCGTCTCTCCTCTGAATGCCTGCCTGGAGTCGGTAATGGGCTGGATGAGGGAAAACAAATTCAGCCTGATTCCAGAGAAAACGGAAGTAGTGGTGATAGGTTCCCCAGGCACGGGGAAGGAAGTTTATCCACCTGTCCTGAATGGGGTCACACTTCCCCTGAAGGACGAAGTACGCAGTCTAGGAGTACTTCTGGATTCGTCTCTGCAGTTGACATCTCAAGTAGATGTGACGGTCAGAAGTGCTTGCTATCAACTTCGGTTGATACGCCAACTGCGACCCTACCTTGGCCAAAGGGACCTTGAAATGGTGGTACATGCTCTGGTAACCTCTCGCTTAGATTTCTGTAATGCACTCTACATGGGGCTACCCTTGTGCCAAGCCCGGAAGCTTCAGTTATTACAAAACATGGCAGCCAGACTGGTCACCGGTGCATCCAGGTTTGACCACATAATACCATTTCTGAAAAATCTTTACTGGCTGCCCATTCGCTTCTGAGCGCAATACAAGGTGTTGGTTATTACCTATAAAGCCCTACATGGCTTGGGCCCGAGTTACTTGAGGGACCGCATCTCCCCACACAATTCGCCCCGAACACTCAGAACATCAGGGAAGAATCTGTTGGAGATTCCATCTTCCAAATATGTCTCCACATCCCAGATGGCCTTTTCAGTGACGGCCCCGCAGATTTGGAACAGTCTCCCCAAGGAGCTCCGTCTCATGACCCCCCTAGAAACATTTAAAAAGAGGCTTAAAAGCTTTCTTTTTTGCCAAGACCCCCCCCCCCCCCCCGAGGAATGAAGTTGAGCGCTCTTGATGCCATCGATTCTCTGCCTTACCCTATGAATGACTGTATTTCTATAATTGTATTACTTGTTTTTATCTATTTTTATGAGATGTTTTTAATAGTTTATAGTCTGTAAACCATTTTGATCTAGAGAAAAACGGTATACAAATAAAATTTATTATTATTATTAATATTATTATTATTAAGAAGCCTTAGTTCAGTGGCAGAGCACATAACCTTATGTGCAAAAGATATATTTCCTGTCATAGCTCCAGCTAGGTTATTTTGTCTGCTTTGCTTTGATTCTTCAATAAACAGGGACATGTCAGAGAATTCTCTGTCCCCTTCTTCAGCCCAGGAGGAAAAAAAGCACTTGACAGACTCTGGACAGGAAGATGGAGCGCAACTTTCAAAGAACCAAGTGTCTTCTGATACCTCAGCCTCTAATCTTTCCCAAGCTGCATTTTTGACATCCATAAGCCACCAGGATGGGCAGAGCAGTCAATGTCTAAGGGAGGGAGTGCCAAGGGAATACCCCCTTCTCCAGCCTTAGTCACTCCACCTGCATCTTGCTTAGAATCATAGAATAATAGAGTTGGAAGAGACCGCAAGGGCCATCCAGTCCAACCCCCTGCCATGCAGGGAATCCAAATCAAAGCATCCCCGACAGATGGCCATCCAGCCTCCGTTTGAAGACCTCCAAGGAGGGAGATTCCACTACACTCTGAGGGAGTGTGTTCCACTGTCGAACAGCCCTTACTGTCAGGATGTTCCTCCTAATGTTGAGGTGGAATCTCTTTTGCTGTAGCTTGCATCCATTAATCCAGATCCTAGTCTCTGGAGCAGCAGAAAACAAGCTTGCACCTTCCTCAATATGACATCCCTTCAAATATTTAAACAGGGCTATCATAACACCTCTTAACCTTCTCTTCTCCAGGCTAAACATCCCCAGCTCCCTAATTCGTTCCTCATAGGACATGGTTTCCAGACCCTTCACCATTTTAGTCGCTCTCCTTTGGACATGCTCCAGTTTCTCCATATCCTTTTTAAATTGTGGTGCCCAGAACTGAACACAATATTCCAGGTGGGGTCTGAACAGAGCAGAATATAGTGGCACTATTACTTCCCTTGATCTAGACACTATACTTTTATTGATGCAGCCTAAAATTGCATTGGCCTTTTTTAGCTGCTGCATCACACTGTTGACTCATGTTCAACTTGTGGTCTACTTGGATTCCCAGATCCCTTTCACATGTAGTTTCATTAAGCCAGGTGTCGCCCATCCTATATCTGTGCTCTTGAAATGTATATTGGCATTTTTGTATGGTTTAAAATGTCATTAGAGCTAACTTTTTTCATGCAAGTGACGTGAATATGTCTTAACAAGGTTGTTACTATTAGAACTACTCAGGTAATATGTGTGAAGTATTTATATACTTTGAAGAGTAATATAAATGCTAACTAGTATCATTACCAGGTATTTTCATTTGTGCCCCATCTGATATCCCATCTGATCCTAGAAGCTAAGTAGGGTCATCCTTGATTAGTACTTGGATGGGAGACTGTCAATGAATACCAGGTGAGGTAGTCTGCTTTCAGAGAAAGTACTTGGCAATCTTCCTCTGAGTATTCCTTGCCTAAGAAAACCCTATGAAATTAGCGACTTGAAAGCAAACACACACATTTTCTTTGTAATCAAACACGCAGCTTGATATGGGGACATGTACATTAAGCTATTAAATTCAGTCATGCTTTTAATCTGGTTTATAATAAATTTATTCAGCAGACCAAAAATGGTTGGTTTCTTTGGTGTTGCCACTGACTGTGAGTCATGCTGAACACAGGGTAATAAAAGCTAATTACAGTGAAGTGCAAAAACAAAGTAAAAAACCCCAAAGAACCTTTATTCATTTGTTGTTGAAGCGAATGTGGGTTAATGCATAAAAGATAGTCATGGTGGCATCTGGGTATAGCCTCCAGTCTGTAGTTACCAAGAGACCTGCCCTACAGAGCTTATTTTGACACTCATTGGGTTAGAGGAAGTAAAAGGTCAGTGTGGGGTTAATGCTTGGCTTATTTGGAGCAGCTGTGTTATGGTAGGGCTTAAAAGGCTATGTTCCCAGGGGAAGCACAAGAATCCATAATCAGAAAATGGAAGCAGGTGAATTTCTTTCTATTACAGCAATCCGTTGCCTTATCAAAGCATATTGCATGTTCTAGATCTAACATTTTAATATTTTAAGCAGTTCTTAATAATTATACCCAAAGGATAATGGTTAAAGTTATACATCCAGCAGATGTATAAAATTGGGGCTAGCAACTGGATTTAGAGCCATGGCTTAAACTAGGCTTGGGGATCCTCCTGGCCACAACCCATGATGCCTGATAAGACCCAGAAGAAGTGTTGCCACTTTCAAGAAGCTTCCCAGTCTGTTCTAAATGTGGTCACCAAATTGAATTAACAGTTAATTGGGATGAAAAAGGAAGGTCGTATTTTGTGTTCAAAGCATGGACAGTGGTGTTTTATACTTCATATGAAAGATTTGTGATTTGTAACTACGGTTTATCTGAACAGCCCATGCAGATGTCTTTGGCTTTTTGAAACAGAAGGTGAAGGTGATATGAGACGAAGACAAAGGATTAGCAGTTTCTAGAAGAGATGGTTGTTGCTTGTCAAGCCATATTCTAAATTTTATTTTTTAAATTTCAGAGATGTGAAATTTTATGTCTTATTTCAAATAGTAAACTTAGGTGTGTGTGTCCAAATTTTGCCTTGGTTAAATTAGCAAGAAGGAAATGTCGAAATTCCTTATACAGTATTTAGTTAATGGAATATATGATTCCTGCATGGAAGGGGATTGGACTGCATGGCCTTTGTATTCTCTTCCAGCTCTATGATTCTGATTTAATTTGTCTAAATACCCTGAAGTCACCAGATCCCATCTGATCCCAGAAGCTAAGCAGAGTCAGGCCTGGTTAGTACTAGAAAACGACAACACAAGGTAATACCAGGTGCTGCAGGCTATATTCGGAGGAAGATCGAGTATTCCTTGCCTTTGAAATTCATGCAGAATGTAACTTTCTGGTGATTAAGCAAATTAATTTAAAAGTAATTTTAAAAGTTTAAAATTTAAAGCACACTTTTCATAAGACAATTTCATTTTAATAAAGCGCACGTGAGATAACCCAGTGGTTCTCAAACTGTGGGGTGACCCCTGGGGAGCATTGTTGTTGTCACTGTATTTTTTTGGGGGGAGAGGGTAGGATTTGTTGTGGGGTTTACTGCCGTGTGTGCTAAAATAACGTGACTAACTTGGTACTATGGACCTTGAGTTGGATGGATGGTGGGACTCCATTTGCTGTTCTGCCTCAGGTTCCACTTCTGGTTGTTATTTTGAGAAGGAATACAGAGAAATTTAATTAAAAAATTTTTTGGGGGGGACTATTGAGGGGCTTTAAGGATCACAAACATGAGGCCTGCAGATCATACAATGCCGATCCCTGTTGTAACTACACATTTAACAACTATTATTTTGTCTTTCTGACTTTCTCTTTGTTGCTTGGAAGCCTGATTGTGCAAGGTGTCCATTGAGCTCAACATGTTTAGTTGTTTTGCTGCCAAGTGAGACAAACTGCTATACTTTGTTGCTGAACACTTTGCATATTTGATCTGCCATGTTTTGTGTACCTATACTAAGTAATTCCTGCTTTTGCTGTCACTTTCTGCTTTGGCTCTTTTACTTGACAAACCTGTTGAAGATTTTAGTAGTATCTGAATAGCTGTCACAACAGAACATTTGTTCTAGTAACTGATTAAAAGCTGTCTTCCTTGACTACTCCACTGGAGTAGTCAAATCTGTTCGTTTTCATTCGGTTAAATGTATGCTTGGCAAGCCACCATATTATTGAGGAAAATCATTTGCATTTCACAGTGCTGGTTTTTAAAGGTTGCCTGCTCCCTGCAGAAATTAAAAAGGTGCTGAATTTCATCCTTGTCAGATTTCAGCTTTGAATCCTAGCTTGTACTTGGGAAAGACAGTTTCTCATTCTGAGCCCAAAATTCACAGAGTCCATATCCCAACAATATTGTCATGGCCTAGCCTGAAAATAGCAAAACAAAATTTTATGCATCCCAGAGAGGTCCATAAAGTATGCTAGGCCTTCCCAGGTGTGCACAGATGCTTCTTATACAGTGTATTATAATCATCATTTTGTGTGCCTCCATGTTGACTCTGACTTTGGACAACCCTTACAGAACTTCATCACAGGATTTTCTAGGCAAGATTTGTTCAAAAGATTTGCTGTTGCCATCCTCTTGAACCTGAGAGAGTGTGATTTACACTAACATGATTGATATTCTCATATTTCTCCCAGATTGTGACTGTGTGTGCATGTCTGGATGTTTCTGGATTAGCTTTAGCCCCCGCTTTCTCCTCTGTATTGAGCATTAAGGTTGGCCTTTTATTTGTCAAGATACGTAAAGGCACAATACTGTATCGGAGTTGATATAATGAATGAATGCAATGTAAGGCCTATATTTGCAGTTTTGGTTTTTGTAGATTTGTTTATTATGTTCTCTCTAGGAATTTCTAGTTTCTCCAGCACAGCTCTGTTGAAAATTGACCATAGAGTCAAGCTGGTGGATCTAGAAAATTCTTCTCTAGGCATTTTTAGGTCCGCCTGTGTGATTCTGTTGTCATCCTCCACCAGGTGTTGAATATAGAGTTGCACTTGAAGACCTAGAGTTTCCTAGAGATGTGTTCTTTCGGGTTAAAAAAATAGTATTTTTTATTTGCAGTTTTTCCACTTTCATGGGGGTCCTGTGCCCCTAATCCCAGCAAATGTGAGAGGTCCACTATGCTGCTTATATAATAAACTCAATGAGCCAATCCGAAGCAACAGATGTACTGGTGATACACATAATACAGAGAGGAATAACATTTTCAGAAATAGTAGAGGGGCTCATTCTTGTATGTGTATTCATAACAGTTCACTAAACAGAAAGTTGTTATCTGCTGTTTTATTACAGCTCCCCAAAAAACTACAGTAAAGCCACAATACAGCAGCTTGTCACTTAGTTCCATCTTTGGAAAACCTATCTTTTTTGGAAGGCTTATCCAAAGCAGGTCTGTTTCAATTGTACTCACAAAATGTATGGCATGTTTGCTCTAAAGGTAAAGTAGGTAAAAGTACAGGATGCAGTGTGCATGTACTTCAAATAAGCCGCCTGCACTTGTTCTCATTAAGGAGGGCTTCTTTGAGTACTATATGTTACATGTGTATGGGAGACATCCTGTGTGTGGTTGACAAGGGAATCCTCTTCTACCACATGTAAACCTTTCCTGCCATTCATCATTGCCCTTCATGCAATGAAATTCAGAACTCACTGGACCTCGAAATAGCTTGATAGTCATTTCCAATGAGACTATGTGGTTGGGTGGTTTGATTAGGTTATGTCTGCATGAACATAACAGGTACATTTCCTAAGCAGCTGACTGCCAGCAAAACCATGTCTGATGCTTTGCCCATAAGACAATGCTGGTCCTCTAATGTGTCTCTTTCTCATTGATGAAGAGCATATTGACCATATAGAAGAATTTTCTGATTCCTGGTAGACAAATTAAACAAGTGTTAAAGTTCCTAATCACAATCATTGTCCATTTATTTTGTTTTGTTTTTGCTGTTTTTTCCTATCTTTACATGTCACCTTTCTGCAAAGCAGTGTTGATAAAAATGAATGCTTTTTTTAATTAAAGCATTAGATTTTAACGTTTTTATTCTTATTTAAATTGGAATCCAATTTTCCAATTAATTTTCTTTTTAAAAGAGCTTCGTTCAAAGATAGGATCATGTGTACTAATTATACAGATACAACCTGATCAGTCTTGTTCTTCAAATATCTGGCAGAGTTTGCATTTGGAATGGGAAGAACTAATTCCTGTAGTTTTGTAAAGAGCTAATTCCTGTATATCTCTTGTTTCCAGAAAGGCACCCATTAAGTTGACTAGTTCATAAAATGGTCTGAAAGAACAGGTTTGACAAGGTAAAGTGACACCTTGGCCATGGATATTCTTACACAGTGAGGCAGACAAACTTTATTAAAGTGATGTGAAAATTTGGAAGAAAACAGTACTCTTTTCAAACAGGAGTTTATCAGCTTTAATTTTGTAGTGTTTCTTGCCACTTTTGTATACTTTGTGCAGTGGCAAACTTTATGAATTTGAAAGTTCCTGACTTTTGTCATATTTAAAATTTGTGCTTTTTCTGTACCTTCATGTGTTTGCATGTCTATACCTCCACCAGTATAAGACAGTTTTGGTTTCTCTTTGAAAGAACAGTATGTGAGGTGCTTCAAGAAAGAATTGCAATCAAACATGATTATTTAATTTTAGAGGCGATACCCAACTCTGTCCAATTAAAGAAGCCTTAAATGGCTTGCGTAACAAATAAACATTATTTCAGGAGCTAATAATACATTATTAAGAAAACAACATAACCCTTAACCAGTGGGTGGTTTTCTGTACTGGTTTCCTCTTTTATTCCTTAATTTCTTGTCTTCCCTTCTTTTCTCTGCTGCATCTGGCATTGTGTATATCTTCTTCAGTCCTGTATCATCATAAAATTCTATAAGAAATTTAAAAAAATTCTGCTAAAAATAAAAAGGTGCCATTGCATAAAAGAGGCAAACCTTTTATTTATTTTAAAAACTGCTTAGAAATATCATTGTATGTTCAGCAAAACTAGGAGGTCTGATAGTACTACAACACTTTGAAGTCTGGCCCAGCAGGAGTATTGCGTAGTTAATCTTTTATAAATGTTAATGATTATATAGAGACATGGCTGACCCTTCTGCATTTGTGACTGACAATGGGATAAAAAAATCTTTGAAGTCTGAGCTGGACTTGTTGAGGGCAAAACCTCATGTCACTGCTTTATTGTTCTGAATGCAGGAAAGGCTGTATCACTACAAGTAAGGCTGTAGCACAGAGCTTTATGAAAAAGAGGAGATACTAAATCTCTGTAGGTTAAGTAATATTAACATAATACCTTATAAAGGCACAATAGATTACTTTAAATGGTGACAATCTGTTTTGCTCATTACTCTCACATTTCTAAAGTTTTTGTGGCTGGTGATGACATGTGAAAGCAAAATCGGGACCAAGGATCAGCATTGCCTGAGAATTTTAGTAAAGTACAGACGGCCCTCCTTATACACGAATATTTTATCCACGGAGTCAAGCATCCACGGCTTGAAAATATTCAAAATAAGTATAAATTGCATTTAGCAAACCTTGATTTTCCATTTTATATAAGGGACATCATTTTGCTCTGCCATTATATTTAATGGGACTTGAGCATCTACGGATTTTGTTATCCACAGGGGATCCTGGAACCAAACCCCTGCGGATAACAAAGTCCCACTGTACTTGATAATGTCCTCCTTATTTGCTATCTGAGTGAGCAGAGTCAGTAGCAGGGAAGATCAGTAGCTTACCATATATACTTGATTATAAGTCGACCTCATGTATAAGTTGAGGTCAACTTTTGGGGCCATATTTGTGGGTGTTGGTATGATCCATGGATAAGTTGAGGATCAGAGCAGCCCGGCTCAGAACAGGCTGTAGGGCAATCGGTTGCCCTTCCCAGCATCTCCTCAGCTGCACTTTCTCCCAGGGAGGGAGCCTAGCTGGGGAGAGATTGTGGGGCCATTGATGGCCCTTCCCAGCCTCTCCCCAGCTGGGTTGTCCATTGCAGAGGCAGCCAGGTTGGGGAGAGGCTTGGATCCCGCTGGGGAGAGGCGAGAGGCTTGGGTCATATTGACCCGTGTATAATCAACCCAGGTTTTTTGGATCAATTTTTTGACCTAAATTTCTTGACCTATACACAACTATATATGGTACTTCCATTACTTACTCTTATTCTGGATGGGGGTGCAAGTTGGGCAAGAAGAAAATAAGTGAATGGGAAGCAGTGAAGAGGAGGGCTCATTCAAGGAAAGGTCCCCAAACTATGAAGTCACCATCAACTTCCATATCAAAGGGTCTGTGCATTAAAAACACACGAAACCGATTTATATGAATAACATATCAGATGTTTTTGCTTCAGCGACATTAGTTGGAATGAAAATAATGTCCAGTATCCAGTAACAGTTACAGAATTCACAGGAACTAGACATTGCATTTAAGGCAAGAATAGTATTGCCTTCTAGATTAACATACCAAGATATTAAGTCTGTAAATCTAAATGTGTTCTATTATATTGTTCAGTATTGGTTCAGATGGTTCTATAGGAAATATCATTTATTTTTGAAAGACTGTGTCTCTTAAAATGAAAATGTCTCTCAACAGATTGTTCCAGCCTCTTACTGATGGTATCAGTGTGTGTGGATATATTCTACCTGGGAAATGTTACTTTATTGACTACAGCTTCCCAAATG
Organism: Sceloporus undulatus; assembly: GCF_019175285.1. Classification (NCBI taxonomy): domain Eukaryota; kingdom Metazoa; phylum Chordata; class Lepidosauria; order Squamata; family Phrynosomatidae; genus Sceloporus; species Sceloporus undulatus. Next base: position 351,947,669 of record NC_056522.1, on the reverse strand, counting down.
CCATAGCCAACTGTGCTAACTGCCTGGATTCTGTGAGCCATAACCCCAAAAATAATTCAGAAAGTTCTAGTGTGCATATGGTTACCCCTCTTTTTGTAGTTATACGATAGGACTCCAAGAAGTTTATAGTCTGTTTTAGAAGATTTTGTTTTTGCAAATCCTATAGCATGTCAGTTTTCAGTTTTATGTTTTTTTCTTAATAATGTATTATTGGCTATTGAAATAATTTTTATTTGTTGTGCAAGCCATTTAAGGCTTCTTTCATTGGATAGAGTTGGATATCACCTCTAAAATTAAAGAATCATGTTGTAATTGTACTGTGTAATAATCAGTTCGTTTGATTAGACAGATGACACTTACGCTGTCCATTAAAAAATCTCAGGTAACCATTGAAAAGCTGCCATAATGAAGCAGTAAGATAAAATACTTGTATTTAACTCATGGGATTTGAATGAGTGGGAGTTGCATAAGCAGTCCAAAATTATAGATGAGCCTGATTAACTTTGTTGAAACAAGAAGCTATTTATAAGGCTGTTAGTTAACAAATTATTTCTGATCTGAAATGGAGTACTTTTCCTTTCATTTGGGCCTTTGAAATTATGGTACTCAATGTGTGTTGAACAGATGGATTTAATTTACTGATGTGTGAGATTTTAAGTGACAGCCCTTTAACACACTTCATTTTATTAGTGAAAACTAGGGACTACCAGTGGGCTGTTGAGAAGTAAAACCTAATAAAAATCTAAGGTAATTTGTCTGGAGAGTAATAGAAACATGAAGGGTTGCTCACACATGATTTAGAGTGAGAACTGGGGATAAATCAATAGTCTGACCATTAATATTTCCAAACAATGACTGAATTAATAAGATACACTGTTGGCAGCAAAAGGCATCTGCTACTGCAACAAGATTTTTCTTTGCAGAATGGCAGTTATCACATTCAATGAGATTTGTCCATGAAATTTGGGGAAATTGCTAGGTAGATGTTACAGTATAGAGCCAACATGGCATAGTGTTTTGAGCACTGGACTAGGACTTTAGAGACCCCAGTTCAAATCCCTGCTCAGCCATGGAAATGCACTGGGTGACTTTGGGCAAGTCACATTATCTCAGCCTCAGATGAAGGCAAGGGCAAACTTCTATGAATAAATCTTGCCAAGAAAGACAATGTGATAGGTTCCCCTTAGGGTCTCCATAAATTAGAAACAACTTGAAGGAACACTACAACAAGATTGTTGTTGTTAACTGCCCTTGAGTCAACCTCGACTCTGCAGATGACGACCCTGCAGATGAGATATCTCCAAGATTCCCTGTCCTCCACTGATCTGCACACTACCACTGCCCTCCAGGCTCATGGCCTCCCTGATCAAGTCTAACCACCTGGTGTGTGGTCTTCCTCTCTTTCTACTGCCCTCCACCTTTCGCAACATCGTCTTTTCTAATGAATCATGTCTTTTCATGATGTGAACAAAGTATGACCGCCTCAATTTAGTCATCCAGGCCTGATCTATTCAAGGAAATATTTGTTTGTCTTCTTGAATGAGTTTTCTTTCTAGCTGCATTCTTCACTGTCCATCTCTCATATCTGTACACAGTGATGGATGTTACAGTGAAATTTGGGGTGTGAACATGGTTTTGGCTTTGAATTTGTGTTTGCATGTGGAAATATAAAGCACTAGCATTTAGTACATTTCAGAATAGAATCCCTTGATTTTACATTCAGATTTTTAATTGTGGAAAACCTGTGACATTGACTTCTAACTATGCCTTTATCAGACTATGTACAGTACATATATGTATGCAGTAGATACTTTAGTAGATACTTCATACTTTGTCCGAGAGTCTCATCCTGATGTGCTGCTTTAGTTATGTGTAAGATTTCAAGGAGCATAGAGAAAACAAATCACTGTTGCAATTATTGTGTGTGCTTCCCCCTTTCAATTGTAATGCCTTTAATAGAAAGTTTGAGATGTTCAAAGCTGTTCACACTGAATCTCTATGTATCTGGTTAAATAAGCAATTTCATCCCTACATTGTACAATGGGGTTGATAGCGGTCAAGGAGAGTCTATGGTTAATATGGAAAAGAACCTATTTCCAAACCCTCCCATGTTCATGTACGAGACAGGAAAGACCCAGCAGCAACTTTGAAGAGCCTCTGCCACTCAGTATATGCTAGGGATGGGAAACCCTTGGTGTATAAGCTATATGTAGTCCTCAGGTACTCTTGACTGACCCATGAACCTGGAAGGAGCCCTGTCTGTTTTTGTCTGTCGCCTGTCTAATCAGTTAGGCATGGGGATGTGGGACTGTTCTGTTACTGATAAAAGTGTTGCCATCCAAATTGTTATTGAACAGTTGTTCAATTGTTATGGGATCTAGTGTATATAGCAAGCCAAGCAAGGATCCAAAGTAAGACAAACAAGTGATGTCTGATCCCTGATATATGGAATTTAAATGTTAATTTGGAATCTAAAATTAAATTTTCTCCATATCAGTTTATTTTTCTCTTAATATACTAGCCCATATAAATTCAAAAGTGTGTGTGTGCATGTAAACAAACAAACCAAGTCACATGGTCCCATATATACAACACAGAGAGAAAGAAAAATAATTAATTATGTCTGTGTAGAGGATAATGAAAGACTGTTTGGCAGTGTCATCTGGGCAATTAACAAATGGAACTAACCTAACAAAGGCATTGAATTACAGAGGACAACACCCTGTGAATTATTTAGTTTGCAACCTTTTTATGTCAACACAAGTAACATAATTTTTATGTTCTCTAGAGTTCGAAAGATGCATATTTAAAACTTTATACAAAATGCTGACATACTGTGTAATGCAGACTGTATATATGTTATACAGATATAAAAAGATAAGTTGGAGATACTTGATGTCTGTAATTAAGGTCATCTGAAGCTGAAATACAAATACATGTTTGTAAGTTTAGATCAGTGTTGCTTTTTGAATCTTGATATCTTTCTGAGACCAAGTAGACTTGAAAGTGGGTAGTGTGTTTAACTGCAACATTTGAGTATATAAAATATCACGAGGTTTGGTAGCTTCGGTAGTCTTAAAGACTGAGTGCCCAAACTGCAACCCAAAACCCACTTATTTATCACAAAGTGCCACGTCCCTCTGGCTTACTAGTAACAACTTCTGGCAAACTCTGTGCTGGGGCAATGGCATGTGTGCCCACAGAGAGGGCTCTAAGTGCCACCTCTGGCACTCATGCCATAGGTTTGCCATCACTGTCTTAGACTTATTTCTGAAAGTCTATAGGCAGTTGTTAAATATATTAACCAGTTACATCTAAGGAGAAGGTAACTACTAGCATGCGAAAGAGGGGAAAAAAGGATGGCCTTATAAAAATGTAGTATGTGGGTTTAAAAACACCAAACATGAATGTAATATGTAACAAAATTGTGTCCTATTTCCATTTATTAATAAGAACATAATCAATACATTCTGAAAATCCAGACAAATGTGATAAATAATAATTTGTAACTAAATTACATAATTTCCCTAAAGGCACCAGATCCAGTCTGATCTTGGAAGCTAAGCAGGGTCAGCCCTGGTTAGTACTTGAATGGGAGACTGCCAATGAATACCAAGTGCTGTAGGCAATATTTTAGAGGGTTACCTTTTAAAGGCCTCCCTCCCCCCTTTTTTTCCCTTGTATGAGTGCCTCCCAGTCTGTACTAATTGCTGGCTGATGAAAGTGGGTAGCTGCTGCTAACTGCCTGATCTATCCTCATTCAATGATTGATATGTCAGAAAGAAAACATAGCAAGAAGGAGGAGGAATATTAATGCTTTATTAAACTATAGACTCTTTTGACTTTTCCTCTTACATTTTCAGTTTTTTTGACAATGTGTGAAAGAGAGAATGAGAGAAAGAATGAGGGCACCATTAGCACAACATGCCATTACAGTATAGTGCTTTTAAAATGGTCTCCCATGGGATAATAACAGAATAGGGACAATGCCATGCGATAAGCACCAACTTAAGGCATTGTTATCCCGACACAACTTGCGTTTACCAGCCTTGTGCAATAAGGCTCTGGCTCATTTGAAATATGGTGCTGGAGAAGAGTTCTGTGGATACCACGGACTGCTAAAAAGACAAATTAATGATTCTGAGAGTAAATCAAGCCTGAACTCTCACTAGAAGCCAAGATGGTAAAACTGAGGGTGTTGTGCTTTGGACATATTGTGAGATTAAATGACTCATTGATAAAGATGATAATGCTGGGTAAAATGAAAATCATACTACAGGTAGATTAATTCAATCAAAGAAGCCACAGCCTTGACCAGAAGAGAGCAATTGATGTCTGGAGCTCTAGGAGGTCTCTCATTCATGTCAAATTATCAGGTGTTGCTACTCCATCATTTTCTGCTAATGACCCTGACACTTTAGGAGGTAAGGCCATGTTTATGTAGTCCTTTTTTGTACGACAACAGAGAAAGGAGCTATGCTGCCACTCCTCATAATTTTTCTTCCACTATCTTTCTCCTTTCCTTTTTCTTGGGTGGGTGCAAATTTCCTTCCATACTATAACACCGTTTTGCACAGTGTAGGCAGAAAACCTGTAGTCCCTTTTCATGCGGGCCTGTCATTACTGTTAACAACCCCAATTATTTTTAAGTAAAGGATTTCCTGTTCTTGCAAATAGTTCTTTGCAGACGTCTTAGCATGAATAGATGCTGAATTCAGTGAGCCAGTTACATCTAAGTTCCCTGTATTTGGTGTACAGTAGAGATTTTGCAACTGATCGTGGATAATAAAGTCTGTACAATTCCTCATGATAACTTCATTATGTGCCAGTGTAATGCTTCGTATGTACACATTCTTGACAGGAATTAAATAGGTGGAATGTAACAACATTAAAGAGTCAGTGTGGCATAGTGGTTTGCGTGTTGGAGTATGACTCTAGAGACCAGGGTTCATAGAATCGTAGAGTTGGAAGAGACTGCAAGGGCCATCCATTCCAACCCCCTGCAATGCAGGAAATCTAAATCGCTTGGCCATGAAACCCACTGAGTGACTTTGGGCAAGTCACATGCTCCCAGCCTCAGTGGAAAGCAATGGCAAACCTCCTCTGAACAAATCTTGCCAAGAAAACCCTGTGAAAAAGTCACCCTAAATAAAAACGACTTGGAGGCACAAAACAAAAACAACAGCATTGAACATTGATTTTCCATACCTTGGCTCAGTCATTAACCAGAATAGACACTTGTCAAGTACAGCAGGATACCAACATTCACAAACTCAGGCTCAGTAGTAAAAACTCAGAAACCTTTATTAAGAAAACTATACATCCTGACCCAGTTTCATTGTCAGAACTGATCAGCAAACATTACAACCACCTAATTAAACTGCACATAATTCAAAGTTCAGGTGGGCATAATTCCCATTACTACATTATGGCAAAACAAAAGCATATGCAACTCCTGAGAAGACTGTAGTCAAGAAATCAGAAGACTAGGATTTGGGAGGGCAGCCATGAAGGAACTTGACAAGATCCTGAAGTGTTAAAGTATATAATTGACTACCAAAGTTAGGATTGTCCATGCCATTATATTTCCTGTTTATATGTATGGATGTGAAAGCTGGGCAGTGAAGAAAGTTGATAGGAAGAAAATCAACTCATTTGAAATGTGGTGCTGGAGAAGAGTTCTGTGGATATTGCAGTTTGCTAAAAAGATCAATAAATGGGTCCCAGAGCAAATCACGCCTTAATGCTCCCTAGAAGACAAGATGACTAAACACTTGTACTTTGGACATATTGTGAGAAGACATGACTTACTACAAAAGCTAATAAAGCTTGGTAAGGTAGAAGGCAGTAAGAAAAGTACAGATTTACTTTACAGGTGTTAATATAAATTAATTTTGTGTGTGTGTTACATGTGTATTTCCTTATCTGTTAGTTCTTTTATTCTTGTTGCTTGAAGTGTCAGATTCCTCTCAGCCCTGAAGCTCACTGTGTGGTCTTGAGTGAGTCACCGTTGTTCAGCCTAACTTACCTTGCAGGGCTTTATGAGGATAAATTCATACGTCTCTTTTCTTTATATCTTTTATCTTTGATTATTGTTTATTCTTCATCTCTTCATTCTGCTGGATCTTTAGCACTTGTATTTTTTTTTTTTTCTTGAACTGATCTGAAGCAGCAAACTGGCTTAGTAAAATTAATGTTATGTTTTCCTATTCTTTCTCCTTTTGAATTCTAAGATTCTTTCCATGGGAAATATGTGTTGTAATCCTTCCTGTCCTACTGATGGTAATTTTTTTTCATGCTTTCATTCTTTTTCTGTTGTTGCTTATTTATATATGTAGTTATTTATATATGTAGTTATTGTCAGATAATTGACTTAATTGATTCTATTCTTGTACTAAAATTGTAAAAATTGCTTCAGGACACTTTGGTTCAAGCAGGCTACAACTTGGCTGTTTTGATTTTTAAAATTGGTATTCTTTCTCTCCCCCTCCCCAGAATATTGACATTCCTTTTCTCCCTCCTGCTCCAGTTTTTCATCAACCTTGGATTACAGTTGTATTGGCTTTTTATGTATTTTATACACTGTTTAATTTGGGATGCTTCGTAAAGAATATACTGTAGCCTACAGTTCTCAGGGAGATGGACTAGCTGATATATTTCAACAGAAACCAGAAACAATAGGAGAGGTATCCAGAGCTTTTGTGGACCCTATTAAGCTGGATCACTTTGAATTTGTAAATACTGAGGAAGTGGACAAGCCTCTTGGATGCGTAAAGAAGACAACGTGCACTCTCAATCCCTGCCCTTCTTGGTCGACCGCTCATGGAGGAGATGCCGTAACTACATTGTTACGATTAATAATCAATGCATCCTTCCGGGAGGGCAAATTTCCATCCAAATTGAAATTAGCAGTGGTCAAACCGCTACTGAAAACACCTTCCCTGGATCCCCTGGTGAGAAACAATTATAGACCGGTCTCCTTGCTGCCATTCTTGGGCAAGGTGATTGAGACAGCGGTTGCCTTCCAACTCCAAGCTATCTTGGATGAAACTGATTATCTGAACCCATTTCAAACCGGCTTCAGGGCGGGATACAGAATTGAGACTCCCATGGTCGCCTTAGTCGATGATCTCCATTTGGACATCGACAGGGGAAGTGTGACCTTGCTGGTACTCTTGGACATCTCAGTAGCTTTCGATACCACTGACCACGGTATCCTTCTGGAACGCCTGAGGAAATTGGGTATCGGAGGCACTGCGCTTCAGTGGTTCTGATCCTACCTCTTCCATAACAGATGGTGAAGCTGGGGGACACTTGCTCCTCTAAGAGGGAACTGACATCTGGTGTCCCTCAAGGAGCCATTTTGTCCCCCATGCTATTTAACATTTACATGAAACCGCTGTGAGAGATCATCTGGAGATATCGGGCGCAGTGTTACCAGTACGCTGATGACACCCAAATATGTTTCTCTATGGCGCGTTACAGACCACCCAAAATGGGCGGTCTCGCACCGCTGCCTGTTGCTGCATCCAGGAACCGCAGCAGCCAAACCACGTGGTTCCCGGGCGCAGCAAGAAAGAAGCGCCAAAATGGCGCTTCTTCCTGCGCCCTGGAAGAGGCGCCGCGAGGCACGCACTCGCAGCACCACTTCCGGTGCGCGATGTCCGAATGCTGCGCATCTGTGACGTCAAAATGGCGACACTGCCATTTTGATTACTTGTTATGCACGAGGGACAAGGCGCGTCAGGAAGCACTGCCCCTCGCGCGTAACGATGATGCCCCATAGGGTCCGTCCGGAACGCGCCTATGTCTCTGACTGATACAGGGACCAAGGATAGCATCTCTCCTCTGAATGCCTGCCTGGAGTCGGTAATGGGCTGGATGAAGGAAAACAAACTCAGACTGAATCCAGAGAAAACGGAAGTACTCGTGATAGGTTCCTCAGGTCTAAGGAAGGAAATTTGCCAACCTGTCCTGGATGGGGTCACACTTCCCCTGAAGGACGAAGTTTGCAGTCTAGGAGTACTTCCGGACTCGTTCTTCCAATTGACATCTCAGGTAGATGTGACGGCCAGAAATGCTTGCTATCAACTTCGGTTGATACGCCAACTGCGACCCTACCTAGACCAAAGGGACCTTGACGTGGTGGTACATGCTCTGGTAATCTCTCGTCTAGATTTCTGTAGTGTGCTTTACATGGGGCTACCCTTATACCAAGCTCGGAAGCTTCAGTTAGTACAAAATATGTCAGCCAGATTGGTCACCAGTTCATCAAGGTTTGACCGTATTACACCTATTCTAAAAGATCTTCACTGGCTCCCTATTCGCTTCCGGGCACCGTACAATCCACCCCGCACTCTTAGAACATCGGGTAAGAACTTATTGGAAATAGCAACCTCCAAATACACTATTACTTCCCAAAGAGCATTCTCAACAATGGCTCTGAGACTTTGGAACAGTCTTCCTGAGGAGATCCATTTGATGGCCTTGTTAGAAACATTTAGAAAAGCAGTTAAAACTGAGCTTTTTAGTCGAGCATACCCCCCTGATATGAATACCCCCCCCCCCGGATATGAATGATATGCTCTTGTCTATGTATGATCCCTGCCTTGCTTGTGATGCTATTGTTATTGTCTGTCATTGATTTTTATCATTTTTAGCGGTTTTTAATTGAATTTTTAGATACATACTTTGTGATTTTACTTAGTCTATAACCCCGCTTCGATCCACTGGGAGAGGCAGGGAAACATAAATAAATTTATTATTATTATTATAAACTTTCATGGACACCAGATGCAACTGATGAGGTGGAAAGGAGTCCATGAAAGCTTATGCTAAAATGTATTAGGAGTGCTTTTTGCTATATTCTATACATTCTCTAATAATTCTATTACCTACTTAAATCTTTGTAAAGAATATACAGTAGTCTGCAGGTCTCAGGGAGATAGACTAGACTGAAATATATCAGCTAGTCTCAAAGGCATCTATCTCTCGCCTTCTGCTCTCTGCAGTTCACTATACCTTCCTGAAGACCATCTTTACAGGGCTTTTGTAACCGTGAGGGCTGCCTGTGTTAACATGAATTTGTACTATAAGGAGGAAAATGCCAAAGATCAAGTGGAGGGCTTGACCATCAGGAAATTAATTCCAAATTAGGAATACTCTTCCAGTTCCTTTCTCTAAAATATAGCCTATAGCTCCTAGTGTTCGTTGTTGGCCTCCCATCCAAGTATTAGCCAGAGCTCACCTTGCTAGCTTCCAAGATCAGATAGGATCTGGCACCATTAGGGTATTTAGGCCCCTTTATTTCCACATACATTGCTGTGTACACAGAAACTATAGAAGGAAGTATTGTGTTTTTAACCAAAAACCACCTTTATAGGCTGAATGACATTTTTCGTGACACCACTGCTTATCCTGTAGCTCCCTGATTGAAAAATGGGACATGGGTTTGTTGTTGTTGCATGCCTTTCAGTTGTTTCTGACTTATGGCAACCCTGAGGTGAATGGGTTTTTTCTTGGCAAGATTTGTTTAGAGTTTTCTTGACAAGATTTGTTCAGAGGTTGTTTGCCTTTGCCTTCCTCTGAGGCTGAGTGCAGCTTGACCAAGGTAACCAAGTGAGTTTCCATGTCCATGCCAGGGATTTAAACTCTGATCTTCTGGGGCTGTAGTCCAGTACTCAAAGCCTAGTGCTCCCTGACATAGTTTGACAACAGTTCCTCTGGAGCAGGAACAGGAAACAAGCTCCCTTTGTTTTCCACATGATAGCCATTCAGATATTTGAAGCTGGCTGTCCTACAATCTCTCAATCTTTTATCCAAGCTAATCATACCCTCTTCCCTCAACTGTTCCTCATAGGGCTTGTATTACGACAGTCTGGCTGGATAAAGTTGTGAGAGCAAGGAAGTACCCCTCATCCCATACTCAACAGTTTTCCTTCGTAAGGTGACTGAAGTGGCCTTGGTGACAATGTTGGAGTCCATTTGACTGCTTGTACCAAGAACTTCAACATCCACACAGAGACCATTCTGTCAGGACTTCATTCTTGCCATGGGTCTGTCCCAAATAATATTTGGTGCCATCCATGCTGCAGCACACACACTGGACCTAAGTTTCTGTACTTGGTGGGATAGTGATGATCTGGGTATGGAAGAACTGTCTACAGTTCCATTGCAGTGGACTGATCACTATCTGGTGAGGTTTAGACTCATTGGGATTTGTAGTCTCTGTAGGGATGGGGGGACAAATAAGATGTTTCACCCCAGGAGACTTGTCAATCTAGTTGGATTCTTGATGGCTCTTGTGGAGTTTCTTGTTGCCTTACTAGGTGATCTTGTTGAAGCTCTGGCTGATCTCTGGAGTAGGGGAAATGGCTAGGAAAGTGGACACGATTGCCCCCTAAGCATCTACTCCTGTGGAGTGGAGCCAAGCCAGCCCCCTCATTCACTAGGGAGCTGGTGTGATAAAATGGGTGGGAAAGAGACTAGTGTTATACTGGCAGAAGACTCAGAGCAAGTCTGGCCGAACATGGGCTAGAGCCCATTGGAAGGCCTATGACATGGCAATGGTGACAATGAAGAAATTATACTTCTCTGCCACCATTGCATCTGCACAGTGTCATCCAGTGTCCAGGGGCCTTTTAGACTCTGACTGACAAGAAGAAAACAAAAGAAAATAAACAAACAGACAAACAAAAAACAGCCTGCTGTGATTTGCAAGACAGTTTGCAGACAAAATTGCTTGGATCCACTCTGATTTGGACACTGTAATTAAGACAGGTCTAGTGGATGTTACTTTGCATCCTGCATAGCCTGTATTATTGAATATGTTTTAATTTGTGAAGCCTGCTGATGTGGACAGGATCCTTGGAGAGGTGAGAACTACCACATGTATACTGGTCCTTGCTCTGCCTGATTCCTGAAAGCAGCTAGAGCAGGACTGGCTGAGTTGATAAGGGGAGTGGTGAATGCATCATTGAAGCAAGGGAGGTTTCAATCCTGAAGTCTATGGTAAGGTGGTTACTAAAAATCCTCCCTGGATCCCACCATTTTGGATAACCAGTCTCCAACATTCCAGTTTTGGAGCAGAGTCCTAGAGGTTATGTAGATCCATTTCAATCTGTTAGGAGATGGATACTGCTTTGGTTTCCTTGGTGGATGACTTATGCCAGGAAGTGGAGATGAGGAGACCGGGGTCTGCTAGACCTCTTAGAGCAGTGGTTCCCAACCTTCCTAATGCTACGACCCTTTAATACAGTTCCTCATGTTGTGGTGGCCCAAACCCATGAAATTATTTCCACTGCTACTTCATAACTGTAAATAAATAGGTGTTTTCCAATTGTCTTAGGCAACCTCCATGAAAGGGTCATTTGACCCCCAAAGGAGTCCCAACCCACAGGTTGGGAACCATTGTCTTAGAGGCTTTCAGTACCATCAACCATGGTATCCTTTTGGACCACTTCTTTGAGATGGGACTTCCTGGAAGATGGTGGTACTTGTGGGTGCTCCTATTCAGCACACTGGCCATTGGCCTGTGGTGTCTCTTGGGGTACAGTTTTTGTCCCACATGCTATTTAACATCTGTATGACATTGCTGGGAAGGGTCACCTGGAGTTTAGGGGTTTGGTGACACTAATATGCTGATGGCAGCTCTGTTTCTCCTTTCGACCCAATTCCAAGAAAGCTGTCTCAATATTGAGCCAATGCCTGTTGTTAGCAATGGACTAGATGAGGGCAAACAATTTGAAACTTAATCCAGACAAGACAGAGGTGCTCTTAGTCAGTCGTATGGCAGTTCAGGAAATAGAGTCTCTGCCTGTGCTGGATAGGGTTACATTCCCCATCCCTGAAATCGCAGGCTCATATCATGAGCCTCATCTCTGAGCCTGGATGCCTAGGTTTCAGCAGTGGCCAGGTGTGCATTTGCACAGTTAAAATGGTTTGCTGGCTGCACCCATTCCTTGAGGTGTTGGCTACGGTAACACATGCCTTGATTACATCCCATTTGGACTACTGTAGCATACTCTGTGTAGGACTGCCTCTGTGTAGGACTGCCTTTGCAAACTCTTCAGAAACATCCAAAACGCTGTGGCCAGAATGCTGATGGGGTCAGTTATACAACTGGCATGTAACCTGCATGTTAAAACAACTTCACTGGCTACTGGTTCATTTCTGGCACAATTCAAAATGCTGGTCCTATAAAGCCTGGTAGACGAGGACTTTCTCTTGATCCCACCATCATCACAGGCTTACTTGGTGAAGACACGAGAGAGAGAGTATTTTTAAAGAATTTTGTAAAAAAAATAATTTTATACTATTTTAAATATGATGATTTTTATTTTTTAACATTATGTCATTGGTTTTTAATTAATTTATTTTGAAAGCTGCTTTGGGTCCCACTCTGAGAAAACAGCTGCATATAAATGAAAATAAATAAATAAATAGCACTTTGTTTTCAGGACTTTTACCATCTTGGTCTCTGTCCTTTGGATACATTCCATCTGGCTAATCCCCTTCTTAAACTGTGGTAGGAGTAAATAAGAGCCAAGATAATATATAAGTAAGATGAGGTGCATGTTTATGAATAAATATAGCAGGTAACTTATAATTTGTGATGGAAGTTGGCTCAGTCTGACAACTGTGGCTGTAGCTAATGTTCCAGCCAAAGCACTCCTTTGGTGAAACACATTCCTAGCTGCCAAGGTTACCAGTAAATGTAAGGTAAAATAAATCACTAGTGTGTCAGAATTTCCCAAATTTAGTACTGTCCTTCTAAAATTATTGGTATTACCAGTAAGGGTGCTCATCATAACACTACAAATAAGAAATGAAATGTGGAGTTTTACCTGCCTAATGGCTTTTCTGCACAGTTAAAAAAAGATAGAAGAAACAGTTGGAAGTTATGGGAATGTTAGAACAGGAAGGCAGTATAATCTGAACTGGTCATAAATTCTATGAATAAGGCAGAAGGATTGCACAAGGAAGGTGTGATTTGGCCTCACCTATAGAGTCTACTTTAACTGAGATTTTGACATCTATACTAATATATAAAAGTTGAACTATCAGCAGAAGCCCTTGGGCATGTGGACCAAAGTCTTTTTTCCATTATAGTTTGTTCGTTGTTTCATATTAAAGGAAGCTCATCTATTTTGTGGTTTTCCTTGATGTCAAGTGAAATTGGACTATTGTCCTTATGTCTCCTAAGCTATGTTTTCCTCCTGTTTCTTGTTGGCTAACCTGCCCTCTGACCTTTTAATCAATTTTCCCAGGATGTACTCAAGGTTGAGACTGACTTTAAAGCAAGTCTGTTAAGCAAATGTTGGTTCTTTAACCTTCTGACCCTAATTGACCTTGACTAGTCATGTTTAAATGGGGGAGGAGGAGGAGGTGGTTGGTTTGTCTCATGACTCAGTTTTGAATTTTTTATTTCTTCCAGAATAATGTGAGCCAGTAGGGATCTCTAATCTACCTAGTGCAGGAGGGAAGAAAATGACTGGATGTGTATTACTCATAAGCCCCACTCATAAACTTTACAATCTTATAGACCTATGTTAATTGAATACCTGAAAAATAAGTTATTTCTGTTATTAGAGTTGCTTCCAGGGAACAGCACCTACAAATGTGGTTGCACCAACTTTCTGTGGGGGGTTGCAACAGCCAGGTGCTTTCTTTCTGCATGGAACTTTTAGAGCATCTGAACCGCATCATAGGAATTTAAGGGGCATGTGCCTTCTTGCATGACTTCTCTTTCAGTTGGCCTTTTGTGTCTATAACCCTAGTTAAGTCTGTACTTTAGAAATAATACTTAAAAGAAATAATACAGTTACAAAGCTTGGCAGAGTTACTTTTTTCAGACTACAACTCTAGGAATTTCTCAGCCAGGTTCAGGGATTCTGGGAGTTGTAGTAAAACAAGTTAACATCCAAAATTCACAAAGCAGCAGTACCTTTATCGGGCCAACCAATTTTTTGAAGCTCTACTGGCTAATTCATCAGGCAAAGGTGTTAAAAATCACATAGGAAAAGGAAAAAAATGATTTTAGAATCACAGACCTACATTTTGTCAAGATGCTGTTTTTGTTGTTGTTGTTGCCAAGATAGTCTGGATGGATATTAATGCAGCCGGAGGCCACTTCCCTCTTTGGTCATTTGGGCACTGGGAGACAAAGAGTTGTAAAATCCAGGCAATAAAATTTCAGCTCTATTAGCAACAGAAAAAGCACCTTTTCCTGAGATCCAGGCTGTTTCTGTCCTATTGGAGGCTGCCCACCCCTTTCCTTTGTTGTTGTTATTAACTGCCCTGGAGTTGTCCTTGACTCATGGCGATCCTGTGGATGAGACATCTCCAACCCCTCTATCCTCCACTATTCTGCTAAGGTCCTGCAGTCTCAGATCCATGACCTCCCTGATTGACTCTAGCCATCTGGTGTGTGGTCTTCCTCTCTCTTTGCTGCCTTCTACTTTCCCTAGCATTGTTGTCTTTTCTAGTGAGTCTTACCTTCTCATGATGTGGCCAATGTACAACAGCCTCAGTTTGATCATCTTGGATTCTAGGGAGAATTCAGGCTTGATCTGTTCTAGAATCTGTTTGTCTTTTTGCCTGTCCACAGTATCCTCAGCACTCTTCTCTAGCATCGCATCTCAAAGAAGTTGCTTTTCCCCCCCATCAGCTTTCTTCACTGTCCAGCTCTCACATCTGTACATGATGATGGAAAATACAACAGCTTGGACAATCCTACAGTGTTCAGTTGTGTATCTTTACACTATAGGATCTTGTCTAGTTCTTTCATAGCAGCCCTTCACATTCCTAGTTGTGTTCTGATTTCTTGACTGCAGTCTCTATTCTGATCAATGTTTGATCCAAGTTAAGGGAAGTCTTTAACTACTTTGATTTCCTTGTTACATAGGTTAAATTTGTGTAGTTCCTCAGTAGTCATTATTTTTGTTTTCTTTATGTTCAGCATTCAACCTACCTTTGCACTTTCCTCTTTTACCTTCCTCAGTAATTGTTCCAAATATGAGATGTTTTCTGATAGTAGTATGGTGTCATCTGCATATCTTAGAATAGATTGTTAATGTTCCTTCCCCCTATCTTCACTCTTCCTTCTTCTGACTGTAAACCTGTTCTTTTTATAATACTCTCAGTGTACAGGTTGAACAAATGAAGTGATAGAATATAGCCATCCCTGACACCCTTGCCAATTTGTAACCATTCTGTTTCTCCATATCCTGTTCTAACAGTATCCTGTTGTCCTAAGTACATATTTCTCACCAGGACTATTAGATATGTTGACACTCCCACATCTTTAAGTGCCATCCATAGTTTTTTGTGATCTATGTAGTCATGGGTCTCTAAAGCAAATGCTGATTTTCTTCTGGAATTCCTTGGTGCATTTTGGCAAAATGTAGGCCTATGACTTTTTCTTCTGTATGGTTTTTAACAGCTGTGCCTGATGAAGAAGCCAGTGAAGCTTCAAAAGCTTGTATGATGTATTTTGTGCATTTTTAATGGACCCAAGAAAGATATTACTGTTTTTTGAATTTTTGATTCTATTGTATTTCACTGTATGGACAATACAGCTACACCCAGATGTGTTTTCTTGAGTTGTAATAATTATAATTTAAAAAGAGCAAACAGCTAATCTGCACTCTAAAAAACAAGGCTACATGGAGGACAAAAAGAAGCAGATTGGAGTATATTTTCAAGCAAAATATCAAGGGAAGAAAAGGGAAGGACAGGATGTAGTGAGTTCCAAAGCAAACGGGAAACTAGATGAAGAAAGGATGAAGGCATGAAATGGAGGAAATAACCCAGAGTTTAGCCAAGAAGGAAGTACTGGAAGAATAAACTCAATGAAGGGGCAAGGAGAGTGGGAAGACAAACAGAGGGCAAGTACGTAAAGATATTTATTTTAAAGTACTAGTTCAGCAGTCTTACATAGCAATGAGATCCAACCTCACTACTTGTGCACCATTTTGGGAAGAAAATAGCATAGCATTCTTGCAAAACGTATATGACTTCTTTCAGTCTCCCCTCACATTGATGTGTTATATATGTAATTATGGGGATTTGGTTGCCTAAATTAGCAACAAAGAGGTGTACTCTAAGAGTAAACACCATTTGTGGGGTTTTATGCTGCCTGCATGCTTAATGTCTATGCATAACTAACCATTGTATAATGTTTAATATTATCTGTGTATTATATTATATAATTATAATATTGTCTATGTGTGGGTATCCCGATCCCACGCTGCAGCTCCATGGCTAAAAGCAACAAAAAGGGCGATCTCTATCAAGATTGCTGGGAAAGTGTTGGTGGAGGAAATAAGGCGCGTTACAGACGGCCAAGAAGGGGCCGTCTCGCGTTGCCGCCGGTTGCAGCATCCGGGAACCACAGCAGCCAAACGGCACGGTTCCCGGACGCTGCCAAGAAGGAGCGCGAAAATCGCACTCCTTCTTGCTCCCTGGAAGAGACGCCGCAAGGCGCTAGTCGCACACTCACGGCGTCATTTCCGGGGCGCGATGTGCGGATGCACAGCGTCCGTTACGTCAAGATGGCGGCGGCCATGTGGAACGGCTGCTGCCATTTGTTACGGACAGAGTCCGCAACAGGATTAGGGGCATCTAGAAGAGACACCCCTTTTTTAAACTGGGACGTCCTGAGGACGTCCCAAATGGCGGTATGTAACCCGCCTAAGACTTTGTACTTTGAGAATAGAGGATTGCTGCAGAGCACCTGTGTGAATCAGGGGTTGTCAAAAAGATAGACCTTCAAAAAGATACACCTGAATCTAATTGCTAGTCTCAGAGTAGACCCATTGAAACAATGGGATTTGCATAAATGTTGACTTCCCTTCTGCAGTTGATTCACAGGCTCATCTCTAATTGGGGCTCACACCTGGATTTAGATGCTGGTATGCAACTTAATGTGTCTAGGAAGACTGGTTTGTTCTTCTAGGCAAGTGACATTTAATAACTAGTGAAGCAGTACATTGTCAAAAACCAAAATTATTTTTTATTATTCTGTTTTTTTCTTTTTCTTTTTAGGAAGTTCTCCAGCAACTGATTATAATGAATTTGCCAAATGTCTTGCTGGTTGGCAAAGATCCCCTGTCTGGTGAGTATTTTGACACTAGTCCTCACTCACGTTTACTGTAATTTTAAAGTCTGATTACAAGTGACTGCCCTTGCCGATTAAAATTAGCTGAAATTAGTTTGTAACGTCATGAGAAAGCTGAATAAGCAAGATGAGCTCTGTTTACTTGACTGCATACCAAAATTAAGAAGGATGCAGATCCATAGCATGAGAAAGTTCCTTTGTTTGATTACAGTTCTAAGACTCTCATATTCAGCATGGTGACTGGGAGGTTTAGGAGTTGTATTCCAAAAATTAGCTTTTCCAACCTTTTTAAAGATAAAAAATGGGCATTTACAGTATAGGCTAGTACATTGCTTCCCATGCCCAATAGCACTACATCTATGCCCCAGAGACATGAGGAAGGAAATCTTTTCTAGTGACTTCAGCTTTAGGAAGCTCCAGTCCTCCAAAAGGTGAGAACAAGAGACTGGAGAGTTGTGATTTCAGTCGCTGAACTACTTGTTAACAACAGTGTACAGAGGCAGTGTCATAAAAGGTTTACCGTATTTTCCTGTGTATAAGGCGACTTTTGAACCTTGGAAAATCATCTCAAAAGTCAGGGGTCGTCTAATGCACCAGATACAGATAATCTTGGGCTTTTATTTTCTTGCTGCCAAGAGTAGAGCACATTATTCCACAAAACCCACCCCTTTCCCTTTGGCCGAGAGTCAGGCAAAATTGCAGAAGCCGGCGGCGGCGCCGCCATCCCCGCTCCGCCTCTTCTTCTTCATAGAAAAAGGGAAGCGCTGGACTACAATTCCCAAGAAGCCTTGCGCACCGCAAATAGCACGGCAGAGGAGGAGGCTGCCTGGGCTGGGTGGGGAGGAGGGGGCTAGCTACTTAGGTAGGTGCCTTTGAAAAAATCAAGAGTATCAGCTCAGAATGGTGGTAGACCTACCAGGCGCCTCCCTCCCTCCTTCTCTCCCCTCTTCCTTTCCACAGCGAGCCTCGGCTCTTTGTCTCCTCCGTTCCCCTCAGGTCCTCCTTCAGATGGGACTCCTGAAGGAGTTTGCTGGGAATGTTCTCAGAGAGGGATTGGGAGAGGTGAATGGAGGCTCTTTTAAGGGACTTTGGACTTCAGCTCCCAGAAGCCCAGGCTATTGGCCAACATGGCTGAGGCTTCTGGGAGCTGGAGTCCAAAATCTCTTAAAGGGAACAGTACTATAATATCAGTGGTCCCCAAACTGTGCTGTTCAAGAGCAAACTCTGCTTTTTAAGAGGATTGAAACATTTTTAAGGGGTTAAGGCTCTAAGGCAGTGCTTCCCAAACTTTGGTCCTCCAAGGGCTTGGGACTTCAGCTCCCAGAGGCCCCAGCTAACTAGCAAACAGTCAGGAATTCAGGGAGAGGAAGCCCAAAATATTTAGAGCCCAAAGTTTGGGAAACATTGCTATAGGTCACAATGCTCCCCAAACTCTGCTTTTTAAGGGGATTTTGGACTTCAGCTCCCAGAATCCCAGGTTATTGGCCAACGTGGCAGAGGATTCTGGGAGATGAGGTCCAACATCTCTTCAAGGGCACAGTCTGAGGACCACTGCATAGGGCAAAAGATAACCTCTTGAGTTCTTCAGTACATGTCTTTTAAGGTTTAGAATCATAGAGTTAAAAGAGACCCCAAGGGCCATCCAGTCCAACCCCATTCTGCCATGCAGGAACTCTCAATCAAAACATCCCCAACAGATGGCCATCCAGCCTCTGCTTTAAAGCCTTCCAAGGAAGTTGACTCCACTACACTTTGAGGGAGTGTGTTCCACTGTGCAACAGCACTTACTGTCCCTTAGTTCCTCCTAATGTTGAGGTGGGATCTCTTTTCCTGGAGCTTGCATCCATTGTTCTGGGTCCTAGCCTCTGGAGCAGCAGCAAACAAGCTTGCTCCCTCCTCAATATGATATCCCTTCAAATAGTTAAACAGGGTTTTCATATCACCTCTTAACCTTCTCTTCTCCAGGCTAAACATACCCAGCTCCCTAAGTCTTTCCTCAAAGGGCTTCATGGTTTCCAGACCCTTCACCATTTTAGTCACCCTTCTTTGGACACATGGCTCCAGTTTCTCAATGTCCTTTTTGAATTGTGGTGCCCAGAACTGGACATAATATTAATTAAAAATTAATTTAAAAAAACCCAAAGATACACTTTGCACAATTCCTTTTGCTTCAGGGACTCAACGGTTCCACAGTATTTTATCCTCTCAGCATTCCTGTCAGGTAGGTTAGGCTGGTGCAGTGGCTTGTGTGTTGGACTATGGTTCAAAACACACTAAAGAAATAATGCACTTTGAGAGTGCTTTGACTGCCCTGGCTCAGTGCTGGCTAAGTGACAGTTTTCCTGCTAAGCACCTGCATGTCATAACCATTTGAATTAAAATTACTACCATATTGAAATCAAATCTGATGTTTTTTTAATTTTTATTTGATGTGCGTTGGAAGAGGGGTAGCCTTATACGGTGAGTATATCACAAACTCTATATTTTAATTGGAAAAGTTGGGGGTCGTCTTATACGCCCAGTCGTCTTATACACCGGAAAATACGGTAAATTCTTGGCTAAACTGCTGGCTAAGTGCAGGTGTTGCTGCAGCTTTTTGTGAATTATCAAATATATTTTCTGTAGTGCTAAACAGGACTTTAATCAAAAATGTATAGAAAGTAGGTATATTTTGGTCTGCTTCAAAAACCGGAAGGTAGTACTACAAGGTTACATAGCAGATGTCAGTATTTGGTAGTTGCCGTCTGTGAGGTGGGCTCCTGACAAAAGTGGGCCAGTACAGAATCATGCCATTATATTTCTCATTCCTTTGTATGGTGAAAGCTGGACAGTGGGGAAAGTTGACACATGAATAAACTCTTTTGAAATGTAGTGCTAAAGAAGAGTTCTGTGGATATCATGAACTGTCAAAATGGCAAATAAATGGGTCTGAGAGCAAATCAAACCAGAACTCTTCCTAGAAGACAAAATGACTAAGGAAAGGTTATCATGAGATGATATGACTCAGAAAAGATAATAAAGCTTGTTAAAGTGGGAGGCAGTAGGAAAAGATGAAGACCACATTACAGATAGACTCAATCACGAAAGCCACAGCCCTGGGTCTTCTGAACCTGAGTAGGGCTGTTGGTGATAGGATGTCTTTGAGGTCTTTCATTCATAGGATTGCCATAAGTTGAAGCTGACTTGACAGCAGTGAACAATAACAGAACGAGCACATCTGTGTGCATTCCTACAAGTTTTGGCTGATCAGTTGTATCAATGTCGGTGTTTGGATGAGTTCATTTCTGTACGAGCACCAATAGAAACTCAAATGTCAGGATTTAATTTTTTAAACTAGACTGTTTTTGGTGCTCGTAGGTGGCCCTGCTTTACAAGCTATTGTATTCCCCATCACCATGTATGGATTTGAAAGTTGGATAGTGAAGAAAGCTGACAGAAAGATTAACTTATTTGAGAAATCAGCAAAAAGCTAGGACTTGATAAGGTAGCCATGAAGGAACTAGAGAAGATTCTCAAGTGTAAAGATATATCTTCCTCCTGGGAGAAATAAAATAAATAAATATAATAAATGTCATTAAATACCAAAATCGGAATTATCCCTGACTCATTGGAAAAAATGAAAATGCTCAGTAAAGTAAAAAGAGAAAAGGCACATTACAGATGGATTGATTGTACAAAGTTTGCATGACCTTAGCGGGGCTGTTGATGAATGGGGCTCATGAAAGCCTCTCATTTCACATCATTGCTATAAATCAAAATCAGTTTGATAGCAAACAATAACAACAGTAAGTAACAACAAAGTAATTTGTGCAGCAAGTAATAGTTTCTTCTTTCTTTCTTTCTTTCTTTCTTTCTTTCTTTGTGGAAGAGTATTTTAAGAGGCATTTTGATGAGAGGTTTTATGCCAGTCTCTTGGCCTAAGGGTTTCTCGCTTACAAAAATACCATAAGATAATGGAAGATTAACAGGCAATGGAAATGGTATTGAGTAAGAGCTACGGGTTACTTCGTAAACACTATTATGGGTAGTACCATATTACTTTTGAAAAGTAACTTCCCAAGCTCCATTCTTTATCTCCTTCCTTCCATTTGAACATTCCAGGTTTGCATATACTGAACATTACTTGATCTTGTACTTTTCCGGTTTCAATTAAGTTAAATAACTATTTTTCTCCTGTGAATATGTTTTTCTCTTTTTAGGGATAATTTGAGCAAATGTTATCCCCTCCCCCCTCCCCCAAATTTGGACATGTACAGCATATGCCATTGAAGTATTTAAGCCCAGACCAACCTATAATCGAGGCTGCGTGGGTATAATACTGCATTTATATTGCATCTGTGTATAAAATTATCAGAAATACAACCTAAATAAAACAAAAAGATACCTAGATATTTTATCCTCATAAATGAGAAATGAGATCCAGTTTCATAGAAGAATACTCTGACATAGAGGAATACCCAACAAAAGTACTCCCAAAAGGTGGCCATCCAACATCTGTTCAGTGACCTTCAAGAAAAGGAGGGTCCACTGCTCTGTGAGACAGTCTGTTCCTCACTCAAACAAGTCAAGAGGTTCTTCCTGATTAGCTGGAATCTCTTTTCTTTGGATCTATTGATTTGTGTTCCAGTCTCTGGAGCATCAAAAATCAGGTTCTCCCAATTTTACACATGATTTCCCTTCAAATAATTAAAAACAGCAATCACATCACCTCTGATGCTTTTCTTTAGCAAGCTACACATACTGAATTCCCTAAGCCATGTCTCATGATTTAAAGATCTTTTACCATCTTAGACAGAGCAGATCAAGCGGAAAAGCTGACATGCCTCCAGGGTTTCCCATATTTGTGGGGAAAATCTTCTGACTGCACGGCTGACTCCCACAATTGTCCAAACACTGCAAGGATGGATCCACCAAAATGGTGCATTCACAGCTACAAGCTGTATAGAACCATTTTTTTCCTGTTCCTCCCCAAACTCATCTGAACGAATGCATGGACATGCCACCAGCAGCTGCCAATTGCTTCCCTTTTCCAGGCAGCTGCCAGCTTACTGGACCTGCCATACAGGCAAAATTCAAAGTGCTTTACATTACCTTTTTATTACCTTTACATGACTTGAGTCCAGACAAACCGGAAGAGTATATCTCCTGTATGAGGAGAGAATGGAGAGAGAAAAGGTAGAGGTTGGAAAGAGGGGAAGGGGATGAACCCCCCACAATCCCCAAGTGGTTGTGCCAACTCCCAGGGATTCCCACCCCCCACCAACCTTCCCTATCAAAGACAAGTTCCCCTCACCCATTCTAGTACAGGCAGGCTAGGACGTGTTAAGTGCCTGCTAAATCACCCACGTGGTCCACCCAGGCAGCCAGATGCTGTTCTCCTCTGATGTCCCTCCCCTTTCTATGAGCTGAGGGTCTCATAGCCCTTAAGTAGGATGTGTATGTTTGGCAGCAAGCCACCCAACCAGCCTTGACAACCTCACAAGCCCCTGCTCTGGTTCGGCCGTTGAAACATCCCTTCCCCATGGAAGTTCCCCTCCCCTGTACCTTGCAGCTGGCGGCAAGCATCCCACCATTTGGTCACCAGCCTTGCCCTCAGGCAGCCCTGCCTCTCAAAACCAGCCACCATGTGCCATGTGAACATCAGTCTTCCTCCTTTCCTCAAGGAACACCGCCACACACATTGCTGCCATGTGGCTGGTGACGAGCACCCAAGCTCTGTGGCTGCCACCTCTTCCCTGATCCCACTCCAAGGAAGAAAACCCTGAGCCTGGCCACCAGTTCCCCCTGATCCTGCCCCCAGGAACCCCCCCCCCCACTGTTGGCATGTGATCAGTGGTGAGCTCCTGGGTCATGAAGCCACCACCACCACCACCCCCGATCCCACCCAACAAAGTCTCCTGTCTGCTGACCCGACTCATCCCACTACCATCCCATCTCCATGCCTGTCCACCCATCACCCATGTCTGAGCCCAACCCCGCCTGAAACACTGAAAAATGCACAGTCCCCAGGATCAGGGCCCACATGGGGTCCAATCTACCATTCTTTACCCTCCACCTGCCCCCTTCCAATAATTACATCACCTTGCACCCACCTGAGCAGGCCGCATGGCTAGGCCTAACAAAGTGGAAGGCAGCCTTGCAACAAAATCCTTTTAGTGCAAAAGTTAAAACATCTATTTAAAAAACACAAGTTAAAAACAGTTTTAAAAAATATGTGTGAAGCATTATAAAA